>NC_064920.1:758868704-759475104 GCF_023897955.1 Schistocerca gregaria
TCTTTAAGAATGATGTCTAAAGGCCACATGTTTTAAATTTTGCTAATGAATAAACTTTTATTCTGACAAATACAGTTGATTTTTAAGCGTGGATTAAGGCAATAAAAAAAATAAAACAGCAAATACTCGTACTTTTTACCTCCGATACCGCTACAACACAAAACAACCACAACATAATACAGTTGCAGGTTAAGCGGCAAAACCTCACCTCTAGACACATGGAAAAATAGTCGCTTAGAGGGCAGACTTCCGCGCGGCCGTTATCTGATTGTGTACCGTTTTACTGCCGTAGCTCCAGAACGCTGCATTTCTGACTCATGGATATCTGGAAATTTTGTTCGCTTCGATGTATCTGCTATGCTCTGATATTATCAGCTCGTTTTTCCCCGCCTCATATAGAGTTTCGTACTGGACAAAGAGAGAGTGACCAGGAGCAAAACATTCATCGTCTGTTGTAGCAAATCGTGCCTTGTAGCAGATGTAGGAGCCGTTTTCTTGCCCAGATGCCATGAAACCTGTGTATTGCCTCGTTATCACTGCTGAGGAATTGCATGGCTGACTGCTTTTGCATCGGATTTGGTGTTGGCCAGCAATAAAATAGTATGTGCAACAGACACATAGTTGTTCCACAGTGCCTTTCGAAGTATTTAGGTGTACTCAATTTATCTTCCTGGACTGAAATCCCAACGAACACGTCTCGGGGCATCAACAATCAGCACTTCATCAGCATCAACATCCGCAATGGCACTTGAATTAACCCCTCACCTCCACGGTGTGAGGCTAGTATAGGCAATTAATTCATAACTATTAATAGAACTGCACAGCCTTTATGGTAAGTCGTAGTTTTCTACAAGGGCCACGGTGGTGTGTCGAGCAGGAATACAGTTTTGAGGATGGAATTTCCCATTAAAAGTTATGAGATAATTGCCTGTCCTACCCGCGCAGCGTGGAAGTGATGGCTTTAATTCAAGCTCCATTGGAGAGCATTTTCAAACGTACGATTTTCTACCTATTCTGATTTTTCCGGTTGCAGCAACACGTAACGAAAAAAAAAATGTTTCAGACAAAACTTTTGAATTTTTTCCGTAGAATTCGAATATGCAATAAAAAATGGGGGTTACCATTTGAGATTTCAAAGTTGCCCACTCCTGCCCTCACACACGCGGTGGGGTGTGAGGTTGAGTTTGGTATCATTGGGTTCCCCCTCTGCGGCGAACAAGTTTTAATTATAAATTTTTTGGAGCCAATGTGATGTTTTCGAAATATCTCAATGTCTTCAGATAAATTGAACACCATGTATAATTTTTCCCATACAGTGAGTGTCATACGTGGATATTGTCTGCAGAATGTATAGCGATTGGAGTTAGTAGTAAAGGAATAATAAATTACAACGTCATACCTGAAGCTGAAGTTTTACTGTATGAACAGCGAATATATAGTAAGCGATAAACTCTTTATCATCATTCCGTGGGGAGGTGTCAACGAAAAAAGTTTGAAACTAAGTGTAAAGTGCTCTCATTCTCAAATACTGGGTGGATAAAGATCTGGGTAATTTGCGCGCTCGAATTCTTCAATCTCAAGACATACACACAGTTTCTAACTGTTATACTTTTCTCAGTGTGTTAAACCTTTAACGTAATATTGTGCCTCATAATAAGTAGATTATGGGAGCATTTTAATTTTTTAAATTTGGCCAATAATTATATGAAATACTGAAAAACAAATTTGTGTGGCCCCATGAAATAATTAGGTAGGCAACCTGCAAGTGAGAGAGAGTGATGCACCTGGTTAGCTGTTAGAGATATAGAAAAAAAGAAGAACGGAAGTTGTGGCCTTCTAAAGAACAGACTACTGACGTTTTATAGCATTGAATCGTTATTTCTCATAAGAGAGGAATTAAGTTGTACCAGTTGAATATGGTTGGTAAGGTAAGTAAGTACACTGTAGTATGAAAGTCTTGGGTTCAAATACTGCTGGAAAAATGACTGGGATATTAATTTATACGTTTGACGACCAAAGGAACTCCTTGTTATCTTTCACTGGCGGTTATACGTGTTATGGCCAGCTGACCTTGGAGGTCGGCCGTAGTGGTAGCAGATAAGATAACCGTTCGCTCTTCTTAGCAGCAACAGAAGTATCAAACAATACTACAAATAGCATGTGATAAAAAACGAATTCGTATTTTACTAAATACTAATTGACGTATCTAGTTGCGTACATCGGATTAAAATTGTGGCAGTCAATTCTAAATGTTTTGCGTGCCCTACTCTACCAGATTTACGTGGTGTTGACACATAGCTATCCATTTGTAACATTCTCTGCGTTATTTTTTGTTGAGTGCTAAAAAGGCTGATTGCATAATCGGCTAGAGACGGTTACAGATGTGTGCTAGTTATGATTTCAGAAGAATAAGATCAAGTAAGTTATCTAAACCAATTTACACTACCACAATACGCGCTTGATGAATTAATGGTGGAACGCAATCTTGTAGGCAAGACATCATCTCGATATGAAGCAAGCGCCTCACATTACTTACAAAAGCATGCGATGACGAATCATCTACGAGAAATTATGTAGCTGTTAATCAGATAACGACAGCGCAGTCTTCGGACAAGCCTAGCTTTCGCGGGTTTGTTTCACTCGCACGCAGTGATGAGATTAAAAATAATTTCAAACATCGTGTTATATGTGCAGCGCTCACGACCCACATGGCAACAGCGGCCTTCGCTTCGTCTTCCGGGACGCGGGACGGACGGCAGGGTGGGGGAAGCAGTGCAGGGAGACGGAGAACAGGAGAAATGGACCGAGAGTAAAAGAAGAAAGAAAGAATGACGCACACGCGAGTTTTCACGCTCGCATATGAAAGAGTATAGAAGCCTTGTTTGCATTCTTCTGTGCGGAAGTAATAGACGCACAGCGTATACAGCTTACAGTCTCTACTTCCTGCGATTCCTTACGAATGCGTTCGGAAAACCACAGCATTTTAGCTGTAACGGACATTCGTAACTTCCACAGCTACTGCAGGCTGAACGCAACAAACATCATAATGAAACAAGCAGTTTAATATTTTGCAACATCTTTTAATGAAACCTGACGACTGAAAAGACCTGCGTTGACACGACGATCTGTACACTATTCCATCGCCAAACACAAACATCCACCAGATTTATATGTGTCTGCATAAAAACATTATTGGATTTACAGATCCACCTTGATACCAACAGTGTTTGTTATTACCGAAATAGTTTCGGCTAATTCGGTCACAACAGTGATATGTTTTTATCCAAAAACATGAATTGTAGTTCGTCACACAGTGAAAAAACGTTAATTTTAAATGCGATTAGTTTCATGTTCATATACAATACAACACCTTTTACTTTTCGTATTGCGTAAAAGTCACTGCAGCGAGCGAGGTGGTGCAGTGGTTAGCACATTGGACTCGCATTCGGGAGGACGCCGGTTCAAATCCGCGTCCGGCCATTCTGATTTAGGTTTGCCGTCATTTTCCTAAATCGCTTCATGCAAATGCCGGGATGGTTCCTTTGTAAGGGCACGGCCGATTTCCTTCCCCATCCTTCCTTAATCTGAGCTTGTCCTCCGTCTCTAATGACCTCGTTGTCGATGATCCCAAACTCCTCCTCCCACACGTCACTGAAATAATAATCTATTGTTTTTCGTCACTGATTATCGGCACATGAGCTCCTATTTAAACGAAATTTACATTTGACCTTAAATAATGTCTCTATTATGACACTGTGATTTTACAGCAGGTCTCACGTCGGCCTCGATTTACTCGCCGACTGCTTTGAACGCTTTCTATCTAAAAGCTCAGACATCTGTAAGTGCATGATGTCGTAACTGTTGAGGATCACCAGTTTGCACCTTATGCCAGTTTGTTCAAAATGGCTCTGAGCACTATGGGACTTAACTTCTTAGGTCATCAGTCTCCTAGACTGTTTATCGTCCATGTTTCACTTTCATACATGGCTACACTCCATACAAATACTTTCAGAAACGACTTCCTGACACTTGAATATATACTCGATATTAACAAATTCATCCTCTTCAGAAACGTTTTCCTTGCCATTGTCAGTCTACATTTTATATCCTTTCTACTTCGATCATCATCAGTTATTTTGCTCCCCAAATAGCAAAACTCCTTTACTACTTTAAGTGTCTCATTTTCTAATATAATTCTCTTAGCGTCACCTGATTTAATTAGACTACATTCCATTATACTCGTTTAGCTTTTGTTGATGTTCATCTTATATCCTCCTTTCAAGACACTGTCCACTCCGTTCAACTGCTCTTCCAAGTCCTTTGCTGTCTCTGACAGACTTACAATGTCATCGGCTAAGTTTTTATTTCTTCTCCATGGATTTTAATACCTATTCCGAACTTTTCTTTTGTTTCCTTTACTGCTTGCTCCATATACAGATTGAATAACATCGGGGAGAGGCTACAACCCTGTCTCACTCCCTTCCCAACCATTGCTTCCCTTTCATGTCCGTCGACTCTTATAACTGCCATCTGGTTTCTGTACAAACTGTAAATAGCTTTTCGCGCCCTGTATTTTACCCCTGCCACCTTTAGAATTTGAAAGAGAGTATTCCAGTCAACATTGTCAAAAGCTTTCTCTAAGTCTACAAATGCTAGAAACGTAGGTTTGCCTTTCCTTAATATTTCTTCTAAGATAAGTCGTAGGGTCAGTATTGTCTCACGTGTTCCAACATTTCTACGGAATCCAAACTGATCTTCCCCGAGGTCGGCTTCTACTAGTTTTTCCATACTTCTGTAAAGAATTCGTGTTAGTATTTTTCAGCCGTGGCTTACTGAACTGACAGTTCGATAATTTTCACATCGTTTAACACATGCCTTCTTTGGGATTGGAATTATTGTATTCTTCTTGAGGTCTGAGTGTATGTGTGTCTCATACATCTTGCTCACCAGATGCTAGAGTTTTGTCGTCCTCTTCCATTTCCATAATATTGCTCTCAAGTACATCGCCCTTGTATAGACGCTCTATATACTCCTTCCACATTTCTGCTTTTCCTTCTTTGCCTAGAACTGATTTTCCATCTGAGCTCTTGATATTCATACAGGTGGCCCTCGTTTCTCCAAAGGTATCTAACTTACCCCTAGTGATATACGCTTCTATATTCTTACATTTGTCCTCTAGCCATCCCTGCTTAACCACTTTGCACTTCCCGTCGATCTTATTTTTGAGACGTTTGTATTCCCTTTCGCCTGCTTCATTTACTTCATTTTTGTATTTTCCCCTTTCATCAATTAAATTCAGTATTCCGTAACCCAAGGATTTCTGATGGCCCTCGTCTTTCTACCTACTTGATCCTCTGCTGCCTTCACTATTTAATCTCTCAAAGCTACTCATTCTTCTTCTACAGTATTTCTCTCCTCTGTTCTTGTCCATCGTTCCCTAATGCTCTCTCTGAAACTCTCTACAACAATTGGTTCTTTCAATTTATCCACGTCGCATCTTCTTAAATTTCTACCATTTTGCTGTTTCTTAAGTTACAGTTCGTAAACAATAAATTGTGCTCAAAGTACATATCTGCCCCTGGAAATGTCTTACAACTTAAAACCTGTTACCCAAATCTCTGTCTTACCATAAGCCTTGCAGTGTCTCCAGGCCTCCTCCACGTATACAGCCTTCTTTCATGATTATTAAACCAAGTGTTAGCTATGATTAAGTTTTGTGCAAAATTTTACCAGACGGCTTCCTCTATCAGACCTTATCCTCAGTCCACATTCCCACACTACTTTTCCTTCTATTTCCTTTCTTACTATCGAATTTCAGTTCCCGATCACTATTAAATTTTCATCTCCCATAACTATTTGAATAATTGCTTTTATCTCATCATACATTTCTTCAATCGGGAACAGTTAGAATCCATGAGCCTGGATACATACCGTCACACTTTCAGAAAGATATCATCCACACAATCCCGAAGACAGGAAGAGCAGATAAGAGTGAGAGCTATCGTGCAATCGTCGTAACAGCTGATGCATCCAAGTTGCTGACAAGAAAAATATACAGAAAGTGGAGAAGAAACTTAAGGATCTGTTATAGGACGAACACTTTGCTTTAGAAAAGGTTAAAGGTACCACAGAGGAGACAGTTCTTACGAAACGCATGACAATACTCGTAGAAGTAAGACTTAAGAAAAATAAAGGCACGTTAATAGGTTTTATCGACTTGGAAAAAGTGTTCGATAATATAAAATCGTACAAGAAGTTCGAAATTCTAAAGAAAGTAGGATTAAGCTATAGGGAATAGGGGTAATACACGATATGTACGTGAAGAAAGAGGCAACAATAACAGTGGAAGATAAAGAAGAAAGTGATCAGATTAAAAAGAGTGTTAAAGAGAGATTCAGTCTTCTGAAACTACTGTTCGATCTTCACATCGAAGATGCAATGGTGAAAACAAAATATAGGTTCAGGATTGGGATTAAAATTCATGGTGAAAGAATATCAATGATAACATTCCCTGACGACACTGCTATCCTCAATGAAAGCGAGGGAGAATTACAGGACATAGTGAATGGAATGGACAATCTTCTGAGCATAATATCGACTGACAGTATATCGGAAGACGAATGTAATGAGGGGTAGCAGAGATTAGTGAGAACGTTATCAGAATTGGTGACCACTAGGCAGACGAAATTAAGGAATGCTTCTGAGAAAGAATTATCTGAGAATGTGCATTTGGTACACAGTATTGTATGGACTGTGGGAAAACCGGAAAAGAAGAGAATCAAAGCATTTGAGATGTTGTGCTATAGAAGAACGATGGAAATTAGGTAACTGGTAAGATAAGGGACGAGGAAGTTCTCCGCAGAATCGGCGAGGACAGGGAAAAAAGGGGAAAGGAAAATAGGGAAAAACTGACGAGAAGAAGGGACAGCATGATATGACACGTATTAAGATAACAAGTAGTAACTTTCATGTTACTAGAGGGGGCTTTAGTGGATAAAAACTTAAGAGGGAGACAGAGACTGGAATGCATCCAACAAATAATCGAAGACGTAGTGTACAAGTGTTACTCAGGCATGAAGATGTTGGCACGGAAGAGGAATTCATGGCGGGACGTTTCAAACCAGTCAGAAGACCAATACGAATGACAAAAGAGTGGAAACTTAAAGAGTCTGTCGCTGTATTGCCACTGGATAGCCAGTTGACACAGCAATGCGTGCGGCCTACTGAAGTTCGGAATCAATTCCTTGTCCACAGCACAGGTTCAGCCGGTCAGGAACGTCAGTCCGGTCGCAATTTGCATTTCAAATCAATACCTAAGGCTCGTCAGATATACATGTCCTAACAAATACAGCCACATCACGACAGCACTTTTTCCCAAAAGCAGTCTCGCTTGTGTGCACAAGTTTGATCTAGAGCTTAAGGTACACAGCGATCTGCCTCCAAATTTAGCCGCGACTGGCTATTTATTTAGTGAATGCAGATTGCTGAATATCGCTACTTTAACGCACGCCTTCCTGTCCAGTTATAGTGACTTACATGGTTATTCATTAGTTCTCCTACTCCACTATCAAGAACTGGATTGTTACATTTAAGACAGTGCATTTCTGCACTGAAGATGAAGAATATCCTGGAAAGCCAACTCAAGTCACAGTTCCAAAAACCGTGGACGCTGTTCATTCTTCGATGCTGAATACTCGTAGGGTATAGCAGCTAAAAGATAGCCCAGACGCAGGGAATATTCCGAAACCATCTGAGTGATACTGTTCATAAGATTTTGGATATGAGAAAGCTCTCAGCCAAATGTGTTTAAAATATGTCAACGCAGACCAAATGTATGAAAGAGTGGTTCCTTCACAGTCCGTTTTCGTCCAATTTCGCCGGGATCCTGTGGGATTTTTGGATCGTCTCATCACCGTGTATGAAACATAGAGATACATTTATGACCCAGACGCCAAAGAACAGTCCACAGAATGGAGACACAGTGGTCCTCCACATCCAAAGAAAATCAAAACACAAAGATCAGTAGACAAGTTGCTCGCATCCATCCTTTCGGTTAAAAAATGGAATCCTCCTTATTGACCATTTACAACATAGTAAAACCATCATGGCAAAGTAGTATGTTGAACTTGTCGACAAAGTGAAGCAACAGTTAGTCTCCAAATGGCGAGGGAAGCTATACGACAATGCCCCTCCTCGTAAGGCGGTCATCACGTAGTCAAAATTGGCAGATCTTCATTTCCAAATCGTCGAATATCCATCCTATTCATGTGTCTTGGCCCCCTCAGACTGTTAGCTGTTGCCAAATCTCGAGAAACTTCTCAATGGAAGACGATTTATGAATATTGAGGAAACCAGAAATGCTGCGGATCCATAACAGCGTTTTTTCTTTATAAAGCCAAAGACGTCATATTGTCCCCATTCGACAGGCGTATAGCCATGAACAGTGTCGCACCTCCCCACCTTGCCAACTGCCACCACACCTATAAGACTCAGCGCCATCACCGAATATGGAAGGTTATCTACCACGCGCTGGCAGGTTTAGTCTATCCCCTTTGCATCTATACTTTGTGTACTACTATTACTTTCTCCATTTCTGGCACAGTGGCGCATAATGCGTGTGAAGAACTATTGCTGGTAAGTCTACGAGCGAGCTCGAGTCTAATCTCAGAAAAAATTCCTGCTCGGGAACCTTGTTCGTGTTTTGCAGGTTAATCCAGTACGGAGTGTAAGGCGATTGTTGCAGGAGGTCGTACCGACTCGTCACGCTTGCTGTGTGTGGAAGAATTTCCGTCGAAGAGCCACCCACCGCTGTACTGGAGTCACGCCATTATCCGTAATGTTGTTTGCCTATCGTAATACGCGCCGCTCACCTCATTCATCGCATGAATTGTTTTCAAAACTTACAAAACCTGAGTAAATGACGCTCGACACCGGCATAAATTCCTTGCCATGAATACAGAAGAAAAGACAGCCAATATCTATGGCTCCCCTGAAAATCTCTACTACAAAAATAAAATGTTGGACGTATATTCCAAAGTTATTCGGTTACAAATATCATCATAACGTCTGTTGAGGCATGCTCGGGATGTGGGCAAGTAATTCAAAGTTCAGAGACTGGAAGAAAGGTTAGAGATTCAAGTTCTGTTGTGTGACACAGTACAAGACTAGGAGACATTTGTGAAAGCGAGCGCAAGGAATCGTTTGTAGCTTTGTCGATGCAACAGTAGCGTCGTTCGCCTCACGTCATTCACAGCAGTCACGGAATAACTAAATTCATTGGCTAGCAGGAAACGTGCGTCCACTCCCTAAGATGCGATTGCAGAGTCTTAACAGTTATGCCAGCTTGGCTGAACAGCAGTCCCCAGTGACTCCAGAAGTCTATGTTTCGTGTGTGTTATTCTTAAAGGGAAAATATACAAGGGATAGGCAAAGTAATGTGAACAGTGGTAGTAAATGGGACGCTTGTGTTTGACGGTCAACAACGCAGGTATGGCACGTGTCGCGCTGGACTGAGCGTGTTCATTACGGACTAGGAATTATTGCAAATTGTTTACGTGCAAATTGTTTACGAGCAGTACACACTTCGTTTTTGCATTCAGAGGCCGAGATCGACGTGCAATGAAAGTCCTAACAGAGTTACATAGAAGGCAGATTGTGGGGGCCAGATTAGCTTGAGCATCATTAACCAGGACAGCCAACTTATTGAATGTTTCAAGAGCATCAGTTGCAACAGTCGTGACAGCTTACACAAAACATGGAAAGACATCGTCGTGTAAACGTAACAGTGGGCGCAAATCAAAACAAAATGGCAGAGATCGTCGCACGCTAACACGAATTGTGCCAAACAACACAAAACTCTGGCGGCTAAAGTGACTGCAGAGCTTAACAGCCACTTTCGAGACTCCGCGTCTATCGACAATGTTCCCCAAGAACTCCATAAAGCGAATATTCATGGACGAGCGACTATACTGAAATCATTCGTGACGACAACGAACGCAAAGGAGCGTAAAACATGGTGTTAGTATAAATCTTGGACGGCTGATCAGTGGAAACACGTCATATGGTCCGACAAGTCAACGTTTTCGTTATTTCCATCAGGACGGGCTTACGTCTGGAGAAAGCCAAAAGAAGCCTACAACCCTGATTGCTTAATTCCAACGATTAAGCTTGGAGATGGAAGTGTGGTGGTGAGGGCAGCTTTCTTGTACAAAGAGACATGTGCCATTCATAGATAATTGCTAAACAAGAAATGGGGAGACGTATGCTCGGAATTACTGCAGACAGTAAAACGAAAAATTGTATCGGGCAACAGGCTAGAAGATATTATTATGGCCCTTTATTACTCTCAAAGGTCGTGTTACAGCCAACGATTACGTGAACGTTTTAGGTGATCAGGTGCATCCCATGATTCAAATGTTGTTCTCCAACAACGATGTCATATTTCAGGACGATAATGCACCCTTTCACACAGGCAGGACAGTGCAATCGTGGTATGAGGAGCAAGAAACTGAACTGCAGCGTCTTCCCTGGCCAGCACAGTTCCCGGAATTGAACAGAATCGAACCCTTGTGGGCGGTATTGGAGCGCAGACTCCAGAGCAGATTTCCGCCTCCTTCGTCTTTCAGGAGTTAGAAGAGGTTCTGATCGAAGAGTGGCATAACATTTCACTGGACACTATACAGACATTATATGCCAGTATTCCAAGAAGAATCGCAGCTGTGTTACGGTCAAATGGGGGTCCAACCCCTTATTAACAAAACCATTCCCAAGTAAGTACGGGTGTTCACACTATTTTGCTATCCCCTGTGTAGTACAACACTAAAGCTTCCATTAGGTTTATCTAGGCAGTGAAGAATTCAGAACTGGAAAGTGTACAGGCAAAATGGACTCCACATCATCAAAACTATTACGCTTTTCTTGTACAGAGAGACATGGGCCATTCATAGATAACTGCTAAACAAGAAATGGGAATTGCTGCAGACAATAAAACGAAAAATTGTATCGGGCAACAGGCTAGAACGGAAGATATTATTATGGCTGCAGTGAAAATGAAATTGTAATTGGGGGGGGGGGGGGGGGGACAGGTAGACAGGAGAATGGATGGTAGATGTGCCAACGTAGTTCCTTGTCGGATTTGAAAACATGTACATTCTTTTTTCTCGATGTGAATCCATTATCCTGGAATTTCTGTGTAAGACATAGTACATGTCAAAGGCAGCGTCCCCACAGCTTGTCGTTATGGATCTAAATATTGAACTGCCCGCAACTGACAATTATACAATAATAAAATTGTGTTACGGATCCAATATCCTGGGTCCCAAATTAACTGCAAAACCTATTAGATGAATTATCAACCACTGACGTCATCTAGCGACAAGAAAAACAACAGCAACTATCCGAACCGGTAGCAGAAATACAATGTTCGCTGACTGTTACACATGCCAATCGTTTCTGGAAATTCAGCATGTACATCTATATCTACATCTATGACCTGCAACCCAATGTGAAGTGCATTGGAGTGTGCACTTTCCACTGAGTATCCAGAACTTTTCCAATATTTTATCAACGAACAGAAGTCTGCAAACTGCTTTATGTGTGACTGAGTCTATGTCTTCATTCATTTTATATCACTACAAACTGTTACCTCCAAGTCTGTGTATGAGTTGACTGATTCCACTTGCGATTTATTGATATTAAACTTACTGGCTACTATGGTTCTGAGTCTTGTGAAGTGTAAGATTTTTCATTTTTTGAGAATTTAATGCAAGTTATCAGTTTTGGTTACACTTTGAAATGATGTCAAGATGTGAATGAATGTTTGTGCAGCTTTTGTCTGACAATTCTTCGTAATGGATAACTGTATCACCTCAAAAATAGTTTGAGATTACTGCAAAATTATTAATATACAACGTGAACAAGAATGGTCCAGAGACATACTTTTCTAGGGCATGCTGGCCACAGCCTTGTCACAAATTTCATTTGGTATTCTACACGAAGTAATGGGCGCGGATTTGCAAGAAGGGACACATACCCTCCGCCCTCCCCTGGAGTCTGTAGCACAGAGTTTTTAGTCATTACATAATTCTCATACAGTTCCAGAAGCATTACGTCGCTGATCGCAGTGTGACGGTATAACTTAGGTTTTAGCCAATTTTACAGTTCCTCCACCTCCACCTCCTTCTCCGTGGAAAAATTTTTGTGGACCTCCATGATTCCGTATGATCGGACTTCCGTCAATAAGCATTGCTGCGGTACTAAGATGATTGGTTTTCGGAACTCAAAAAATGTTGTTTCTATCTGTTTGCCTTGATCATATCTTTCAGGATGTCAGGTGAAAAATCGCGAGTTGGGTTTCACATGGCCGATGTTTTCGGAATCTGTGCTGGCTGCCATGGAGGTGGTCATTCTACTCGTGACAGCTTATTACGTTTGAGCAAATAATATGTTCCGAGGTTCTACAACTTACGGATGTAAAAAATGTTGGATGATAGTTTTATGGCTCGCTCTGCTGCCCTTCTTGGATGTGGACGGATTTTCAATGATTGGTCATAGTTTTTTGTTCTATTAGTCTAAGATATGTTACGGATGAAACAGGGGCTAGCTAGGCAGAATACTCTGTATAGAATCTGGTAGGGACTCTTTCAGATCCTTGAACTTTGTTTGTCAATACAGTGCCAGAACCAACTACCAATCTGCGACCGGAGGTGATGAAAGAAGATAGTACAGGTTGCTGACGTCCACCAGCAGCGTAGGTAGGTGGGTGAAGGATCGTACCGACGACACGGTAACCAGTTTGTACACGAAGTGAAGCCAGTACCTGCAGCTTGAGCGGCAGACAATACAGGTGGATTTTTAAGTCACGGTCGTCCACACTGATAGTCGCCTCTTGTGTCAGACATTATCGAAGGTAGAGTTCCAAGGACAGAGGAACAGGTGGAAGAGACAGAAACATGGGCTGTCCCTAGTAAATGTGCTGGCACCACCTCTATTCAACATCTACATAAATTAACATCCACTACCGGAGGAGACTGAAAGCTTCATTTACGCAGATGATCACGCCATCACAGCTCGGGGCAGAGACTTTGAAAGCATCAAGTGAAAGGTGTCAAAAGCTCAAGACTTACTCTCCTCCTATTATAAGAGGAACAAGCTCAACTCAAACCCTTCCAAGACGCAGATGTGTGCATTCCACCTGAAGAACAAGGACGCCGTCGCAGATTACATGGTGGTGGTGGTGATTAGTGTTTAACGTCCCATCGACAACGAGGTCATTGGAGACGGAGCGCAAGCTCGGGTTAAGGAAGGATTGGGAAGGAAATCGGCCGTGTCCTTTCGAAGGAACCATCCCGGCATTTGCCTGAAGCGATTTAGGGAAATCACGGAAAACCTAAATCAAGATGGCCGGAGACGGGATTGAACCGTCGTCCTCCCGAATGCGAGTCCAGTGTGCTAACCACTGCGCCACGTCGCTCGGTAGATTGCATGGGAAGAAACTGCTTGAACAGTGCACAGCCCCTAATCGTCTTGGGGTCTGTCTGGGTCGAGCACTTGCCTTTAACAAACATTGCATAAATACTAAGCAGGAAGTGGGCGCAACAAACAATGTGGTACTGAAGATCACAGGAACAACTTGGAAGTCGCAGCCAGGGACTGTGAATGCATCTGCATTAGTCTTGTTGTACTCCGTTGCAGAATATGCCTACCTTGTGTGGTATCAGTTCCCTTTCTCCGCCCCACACCTCTGGAGAAGCTGTACTGCCTTTCTGGAACAGCGCCCCCAGTCATACGAAGGTCCTCGGGAGCCACGAAAGAGAGGATCAAAGCCACGACATCTGCAGCCCACCGCCTGTTCGAACATCAGCCAGCACAACCAACTTCTTATCGGTCGTTAGAGAAACAAAATGGCCCTGAGCAGAAAATTAATTCAAAAAGTCCACAAACAAACGTCGATGATTCCTATGCGGTATCATCTGTCCAGAGACGCCTTAAACGTGTACCAGTGCTCAAGAACAATATTTTTAACGACTCATATGACAGTCTTAATAATAAAAACACATACCGTTACGGAGTTACGATTTTGATTACGTTTGGTACATGGCAAACATTCGTGGCACATATTCTTGTACGTTATGGAGAACAGCCCGATATATCAATCGAGCTTTTGTAGCTTAGGAAGTTCCTTTTTTTGTGAAGTAGAACACATCTAGCCTTTTCTCAGTTTTGGGGGACTGTCTCACTCATAAAAAGGAGTCCGTCTTCAGGCCACGAGTGGCCTACCGGGACCATCCGACTGCCATGTCATCCTCCAGGAGAATGCGGATAGGAGGGGTGTGGGGTCAGCACACCGCTCTCCCGGTCGTTATGATTGTATTCTTGGCCGAAGCCACCACTATTCGGTCTAGTAGCTCCTCAATTAGCATCACGAGGCTGAGTGCATCCCGAAAAATGGCAACAGCGCATGGCGGCTGGATGGTCACCCATCCCAGTGCTGGCCACGCCCAACAGCGCTTAACTTCGGTGATCTTACGGGAACCGGTGTATCCACTGCGGCAAGCCCGTTGCCGTCTCACTCATAGACATCCTGTAAATAATTTTGTAAGTTCCTTTTGTGCCTCTTATTTTCCAGCTTTAATGAATTATATTTGAAACATTTTCATCTCCTGGTTCCTTGGCTTTCTTCATATCTTCATAGCATTATATACATGAGGTAGAGTTACTTCCAGAATATCATTATTTATTTAGGCATTTCTGCTGTGAGAGAAAACTATGTGCAACTACGAGAAACAACGTCGAATCTCGGCTGTCATGTTCTGCAAGGTATTCATAGTTTGCGGCTCTGCTCTTGCTCCAATGTTATTCACTCTTTGCACAGCAGACCTGCCAACTTGAACTGCCGGAAATTTCAATATGCAGATGACCTTACAGTTTCATATAGAGTGAAGATCTTTCCGAATGTGGATAACAGTTTACAAACAGTCTCTCTAAACTCTATGGATATTTTAGGACATGGCGACTCAGACCTAATGTTTCTAGAACAGAAGTATGTCTTTTCCACTTCTCTAATCGTTCATTATAAGCACAGATCAGCCCGCAGCTTGGCGCTCTTGAAATAGGCGGATACAACGATAAACCAAAATACTTTGATGTCACATTAGACAGGACGCTGACATATCACAAACACCTCTCCAACGTAACTCAAAATGTAAAAACACGAGCGAACCTGATGAGGAAGCTGTCAGGCAGAACATGGTGAGAAAGTACATCAGTTCTCCTGGAGCATCCCTTGCACTGTAACACTGTGCAGCGGAATATTGAGCACCAGTCTGGCTTCGCACGCTCATTTGAAGATATTTGACGTTCATCTGAAAACTGCTATAAGAACCATTAGTGGCACATTCAGAATGAAACTACATGCTGGCTGCCAACACAATCGAACACCTGTCCTGTCCACCTTCGTCGAAAGGCGGCTCTCTACAACCTTTGCCAGCAAGTTTCTAAAAATTAGTCAGTCCCTCTTGCCTTAGATTTACTCTCGCTGTCTAGGAAACGCCTCAGATCCGGAAGACCAGCATCTGAAGTAGAAGTCCAAATGCTGACCACATGGTTCACTGAATGGAAACGTGGGTGGGAAGCCGTGAAACGCCGAAACCACGAACTTATTGACAACCAACCGTTAAAGTTGCAGGTTTTTTTGTTATCATCCTGGGTAGGTGTGGGTACGGCTTAATAGATCCCGGACTATTAAGCGAGGTGAAAATATAACATACACAAGTGGGGCTTTTGTACTGAAAGTTCTCGCGACTGTGGTGATATTCAGACAATGTTTCATATTGTAAATAAGTATTCTAACAGGCCTTTCCTTCGTGGGATCAAGATTCCACATGAAGAATCTGAAGAAGGGCTCCACTGAACTGACACTTCCGACAATCGTGAGTAGTCTGGTCTGTTTAATGTTTATATATTGTAAACAGTTGCACATGTTTGTTTTTTCTTTAAATTTTTATCGGATTTGTAGTTGTAATTGATGCTAATAGTAATAATAACAGTAATAAAAACAATAATAATAATAACAGTAGTAGTAGTTATCAGTCGTGGAGCTGGAATGGGAACAATTCATTGCGGTGATTTTACTTTACGTTTTTAAGAAGAATTAATACTTTTAGTGTCTGAAGATTCGGCATCTTTCATAGACACCCTCTGTTAATGATTACACCCTGTACACGGATCGGGCACTACAGGAGAAGATAGGATTTAAAATATATTGCAGACGCATTGTCAGAGTCGGTTCGAGAACATTTTCGCATACAAGAGACTTATCACTAGGCGATCCATCCTACCACCTTCTCCCACTTTTCCCTCGTACTCTTTAACCCGTGTCAGTTTTCGCTACTAATTGTGACACGCATTGTAAACAAATCTTGCACATGGTCACCCCGAGACGCTCCCTTCAGGTTGGCGTCCAAAACGACCGTTACTAATTCTGATGCGTCCTTTGTAGATACCTTACAGTAGAGGCTCCCTCGTGCCCCGCTTGTGTCACTTGGGTCTTAAACCGACCTTGTACGTAGTAATCCTTTCGTGGAAAACCGTATGTGCCGACACACATTATCAGAGTGATGGGCTCATGCGTGTGTGAAAATTTTTGGTGCGCATGCAAATACAGAGTGCGTTGGATTTGTGTCGGGCGAGCAGGAAACGCTATAGTCAAATGGCACATCGTCTCACGAAAGGAGCGGCACTTTTGCAGCATAAAACTCGGCACAACGTTGCCCTATTTACGATGAGCATAATTCTCAGCACTGACAGAGTAGTTCAATTCGATTTCATACTTTTGGAATCCAGGACGATCGCCTGTCTCAAGTTCATTGCAGTTGTACTGAATGTGTGAACATCTGGGGATACTCCTGAAGTTTCAGTCGCTGTTTCTGTCAGGAATTTACAGGATTATATAGACTGCAATTATCATTGTACTTTATTAGAGAGTAAACTTCAAGTGGACAGGCAGTAAATTCATAGACGGGCAAGTAACACTGCTAGCCACTTAAACTTATACCTGCGTTTAGAAAGGGAACTGTCATGGTTTTTATTGTAGAATTTATATGTTGTTTAATAGATATGTTTGTGAATACAAGCAAGTATTTAACTAATCAGTGTTTCTTTTTGGTACCTTTACTGTGTTAAGTTAGGTGGAATCAGCCAGTTTTTAGGAAGACACCTTCAATCACAGCAAATCTTATGCAAATAAATACTATTCCAGTCAGGTAGCGTCAGTCACGTTCAGTTTTATGCAAATTCCCTACTTTAAGGTCTATGCCGAGGGCTGTAATTACGCGTCATCCACTTTGCCATAACTGAAAATTAAAGGGTGGATCTTAAAGAGGGTGCCTGCCAACAATTAATTTTGAGGGGTTGGGAAAATAACCACCAGTGAGGTTTTGCGATGTCATTAGTTGCGAACAATGGTGCGGTACCAGATGCTCGGCCGGCCGTTGTGGCTGAGCGGTTCTAGTCCGGAACCGCGCAGGTTCGAATCCTGCCTGCGGCATGGATGTGTGTGATGTCGTTAGGTTAGTTAGGTTCAAGTAGTTCTACGTTCTATGGGACTGATGACCTCAGATGTTAAGTCACATAGTGCTCAGAGCCATTTGAACCATTTTTGAACCAGATGCTCGGCAACATCACTTCAGTACCTTTCCACATCTTGCAACGTCTCATTTCGTGTCTGTGTCTGTGTGTTCTTCTTCCTTTGGCCGTTATTACAGACAGAGTCGTGTTCTGGAGGGAAGAGGCCTTCTTCAACCTGGAGCTAATGGGCCAGCCAAACCTTATTCCTCCTAAATCTGTACTAATCGGGGCCTTTTTGGCTGGTCTCAGGGTCGAGTTTTCCCATGACAGCTAGCGCTTCCAGCAGCCAGAAATTTTTTTTTTTAAAGTACTGCCTTGCCAGTAGGCAGTACCCGACAGAAACGCTGTAGTAAGCAGACACAGCAAGTGGCCTATGAGAACGCCTACACAGTGCTTTCCATTCTGACTGGCTGAAAGGCTTGCATGTTAAATAATTTCGGGGAGCAGTTTTGGAGGTCGGGAAATCAGGTACTCGGCTGTCAGTCCTCGTGGGGTTGAGATGGCCAGTATTGGGCCCTATGAGCGTTTGTGTTTTAAACCGGTTATAGTTTCGGAAGTTTGGCGTTAGCGATCCTCCGCGATCAATGGGGCCACTTCTCGGGTACAGAAAGCCTACATAGAATTCGAAAGTGCATTGCCGTGCGCAGGCTTGGAATTCTGCTTAGGCTCTCTCCTGTTTTTAACGGCGAGTGTTGAGGGTCAGTGTGCATGTACTGGTTCGGTCTCAGAGCAGAGCATGGAGCTATCAGCTATCTGCAGGAGGTGTTGGATAAATAGACTGTCATATACGAGATCTCCTCCCTGGGCGGCGCACGCTAATCCTCAATCTGTCCTATCCTCTTTCACTGCTTTTCTTAAATCAGTTTTTTTCTTTTATAATTTCCTATTTTCAGTACGATGTGTAGTAGTTTTGTAAGTGTAATTCAGCTGTCATCTATGCAAAGAAAGAGGACAAAAGATCTCCATGAGGCCCCATCTCCACGTGGTGCTGCATACTCAACGGAGCCCGAGCTCAGCTGCGTATAGGTTTGCCACGCCCGGCCCAAAAGTAGAAAAACCGGACTCGATGTTTTATTTAGCAGGACATTTTGCCCTAAAAGTCGGGCTACGTATTTTAAAGTAGAAATAGAGTCAGTTGGGTATTTTCAGTCGTAAAATGATCAATTACCATCAGTTTTTTTCTGAGATCAACCTTAAACTAAAAAAATGACAGTCAGTAAGCAGCCTTTCCTAGCGAAGATACAGCACCGACTAATTGTCGTTCGCATTTGCATGTCTGAATACCGGTGGGAGTGACGCGCAAGCCTAGCGTGCGGGACGCGTTGGCAGCGGCTGATCCGCACTTTCTACTTTGCCTCACTCGCTCCGCGAGTGGCGTGGTTGTGACGGTGGGCGTCTCGCTAGTTCCGCCTACGAAGAAAAACATGAGACTGACACTTAAAAATAGCATTAGCTGATGTATCTATAGGCTGTTCGGAAATTCCCGTTAAAAATCTCCTGCGGATAATAGAGGCGATTGAGTACATAATATTTGAATAGGATCCCATGTCCGGAAACGTCATCCAACGACGGCGCCTGTAAATCTATATATATACAGGGTGATTCCGTGTTGATGTCACCAGGGTGATGGATGCGGATAAATGTGTCATTTTGAGACATGGTATCCGGTTCGGAAACGTACAAGTCGAAACGTACAACCTAAAATCATTCGGCTACCTCTGAGAGTGGACTGTATGTACCGATACTGTTGTCGCTAAGACTGAAGTGTATGCAACTTTCAGAGGTGATAGTATGGACCAATACAAGAAAAAAGTCTAGTAAAAATGGTCTCTAAAACGCATAACTGAGGAGCTATGAGCTCTTGTTCATCTTCGCTAGTGTGAAAGATACCTCCTATAGTGAGCAAGTGATCATTACTCGTAAGGTATGCATTTTAGATCCCATGTTTACTGCACGTTTTTTCTTGTTTTGATCCAACTGCCACCTCTGAAAGTTTCATACACTACAGTAGTGGTACATGAATTCCACTGTCAGAGGTATCACAACGGTTTTCCCTTATAACTTTCGACTCCTTTCTGGTGCAGAGACCTTTACCTCAAACTGGTACAATTCATCCATCTATAGCATCCTCGAAAGTCTGTAACATCGTCACGGAATCACCCTGCATATACGCTGATCAGCCAGAACATTATGACCACCTAGCTAAAGGTATGCCCATCTTTGGCGCAGACAATAGCGGCGGCGCATCGTGGCATGGAAGCAGTCAGGCCTTGATAGGTTGCTGGAGGGAGTTTGCACCACATTTGCACAAACAAGTACCTAATTCCCGTAAATTGCGGGACGGGGCGAAGAGCTTTGACGCCACGTTCAGTCTCATCCCAGATGTATTCGATCGGGTTCAGATCTGGCGAGTTGGGGCGCCAACACGTCAGTTGGAACTCGCCACTGTGTTCCTCGAGTCACTCCATCACACTCCTGGCCTTATGGCACGGTGTATTATCTTGCTGAAAAATGCCACTACCATCGGGAAACATGATCGTCACGAAGGGGTGAACGTGGTCTGCAGACAGTGTACGATACTCCTTGGCTGTCATGGTGTCTTGCACGAGCCCCACTGAGCCCATGGATGCCCACGTGAATGTTCCCCGGAGTATAATGGAGACGCCGCCAGTTTCTCTCCGTCCCGTAGTACAGATGTCAAGGAGCGGATCCACTGGAAGAAGACGCATTCGCTTCCTCCCAACGGTATGGTGAAGAAGATATCGGGTTTCATCAGACCATGGAAAGCTCTGACACTGCGCCACCGTCCTTCGCCGATGGTCATATGCTTATTTCAGTAGTAGTTGCCGATGTCAGGGAGTTACTGTTGGTGCACGCATGGGTCGTCGGCTGCGGTGTCCCATCGTTAGGAGTGTTCAGTGCATTTTGTGTTCAGAGACACTTGTACTCTACCCAGCAATAAAATCTAATGATAGTTCCGCCACAGTTTGCCGCCTGTCCTTTTTTACCAGTCTGCCCAGCCTACACGACGTCCGACACCTCTAATGAAAATGGTTCAAATGGCTCTGAGCGTTATGGGACTTAACATACGAGGTCATCAGTCCCCTAGGACTTAGAACTACTTAAACCTAACTAAACAAAGGACATAATACACATCCATATCTGAGGCAGGATTCGAACCTGCGACCGTAGCAGTCACACGGTTCTGGACTGAAGCGCCTAGAACCGCTCGGCCACCGCAGCCGGCCCTGTAATAAGGGGCGGAGGCCCAAGTCCACGACGCCTGGAAGTGCTTTCACCTTTGTTTCGCCACGTGTTGAATACGCTCACCATAGCAGTCCTCGAATGCCCGACAAGTCGTACAGTTCCCGAAATACTCGTATGGAGCCCCTGGGCCATCACATTCTGCCCCCGGTCGGATTTAGATAGATCGCGCGCCTTCCCTATGCTACACACGGACAGCCCTCTCACTTATAATACATGCATCGTGCGTGTGTCTGACTAGCAGTCAGTCCTCGCCAGATGACGCTGCTGTCACCTGGTCTTGTTTATATCGATAGTAGGTCATAATGTGAGGACTGGTGAGTGTACATACAATTACAGACGCTGGCGCCTATAACTCTGACGTTTTGTAGCGTCGTTGGGTGATGTTTCTTAATATGGGTTCGTATTCAAAACATTACGAGGGGCGTTGGAAAAATCCATGCAAAAATAAAAACTATTTACATGTTTGGGGTAAACCTTTATTAATGTTCCGACATAGTCTCCTTTTAGAATTATACACTTCGTCCAATGCTGTTCTAATTCGTTGATCCCTTCCGAATAATAGGAATTGTCCAAGTCGGTAAAATAACTATTAGTTGCTGCAATCACCTCCTCTTTTGAATAAAATCTTTTTCCCACTAGACATTTCTTCAAATTGGGGAACAAATAGTAGTCTGAGGGAGCCAAGTCTGGAGAATAGGGGGGGGGGGGATTTGAAACGAGTTGGAATTTTATTTCCATTAATTTTGAGAGCACAACTGCTGAGGTGTGTGCTGGTGCATTGTCGTGATGGAAAAGGACTTTTTTTGGTCCAATCGCCGGCGTTTTTCTTGCACCTCGGTTTTCAGCCGGTCCAGTAACGATGAATAATATGCACCTGTAATAGTTTTACCCTTTTCCAGATAGTCGATGAGGATTATCCCTTGCGAATCCCAAAAGACAGTCGCCATAAGCTTTCCGGCCGAAAGAATGGTCTTCGCTTTTTTGGAGCAGATTCTCCCTTGGTAACCCATTGTTTAGATTGTTGTTTGGTCTCAGGAGTTAAGTAATGTATCCATGTTTCATCCACAGTGACAAAACGACGCTCAAAGTCCTGCGAATTATTCTGAACAGCTGCAAACCATCTTTGCAACACTCTACACGATTCCGTTTTTGGTCAAGCGTAAGCAATCGCAGAACCCATCTTGCAGGTTGCTTTCTCATGTCCAAATGTTTATGCAAAATATTATGTAGCTGTTCATTCGAGATGCCCACAGCTCTAACAATCTCACACACCTTAACTCTTCGGTCATCCATCACCATATCATGGATTTTATCAATGATTTCTGGAGTCGTAACCCCCACAGGGCGTCCAGAATGTTCAGCATCATTTGAGCCCACATGGCCACTCCGAAAATTTTGTAACCACTTATAAACTGTTCTAATCGAAGGTTCAGAGTCACCATAATGCTTATCAAGCTTGTCTTTAGTCTCCTGAGGTGTTTTGCCTTTCATAAAGTAAACCACACGAAATTCTTTTTCGTCCATTTCTTGACATCACTCGACTTCCTCGATTCACACGAAAGCCAAACACAAAGAAATAGACCAATATGGCTGAACTTCCTGTGCGTTCTTTCCAAAGATGCTACTAACTAAACATGACCTCGATACAAGCTGGTGGTGCCATCTCTAGGAGTTTGCACGGACTTTTCAAACGCCCCTCGTATGTATTCAGCCCTCTCTACAATTCCTAGAAGCCTGTAACTGGAATTTCCGAACACATTGTACATAGGCTTATGATATGCTCCATTATTACTCCCTATACTTCTCTCTCGACCCAGTGTCATTAATCTGGAAGGGGCGTTGTTTGTGCTTTTCCTTCTCTCCTACTTCACTAAAAAACCTTGCAAAAGCTGACAGACAGGAGCACTACGGTCTGCACAGGACTTATTAGATGGCGCGCCCTCCCAGTCCAAATGCAGCATGCAAAAAAAGCAGCAAAGCAGCATGTTTGGATAACATATGCTTAAATCATGCCAATAAATTTGTTTCTGTGCAGTACTGGGTGTGCTGTTTTTATGTGATTTTTTCCCTATTGCCTTTGAACTATTCGTGATTTGTTGTGGTGATTATTGGCGGGGATTGTTATGAAGCAGCTGCATGCGCAGTATCGAACTGTCAACGGTGAACAGACTCCAGTTCAGTGATCGGATCTCAGAATCTTTCATGAAAGTGGTCAGATAGCTACAATGCTTTCAATTGTTGCCTTTGGAGTCATGTCTATTTTAATCTATCGCACCAGTCAAACTGACGCTGCTGACCCTTATTTAAAGTGATTTGATACCGTATCAGAACAAAGAATTAACCAGGGTCCGCCGGAAACCTTTCCGTTTAAACCCGCAAAGCAGTACGTCGAGTAATTTGTCTCGAGCACTGCACATAGGCAAGAATCCGGCCGCAGCCGCGTGTGGATCCGTACGACGTCACGGAAGCTACGAGACACGGACCCAAGGATAGTTTGTCTTGCTGTCCAAACTCTTTGGAAACCTCTTGCGTCACCAGAATATAAACCGGGACTCTCTACGTCGACATAACTACACTACTGACCATTAAAATTGCTACACTACGAAGATGACGTGCTACAGACGCGAAGATTAACGGATAGGAAGAAGACGCTGTGATGTGCAAATGATTAGCTTTTTAGAGCATTCACACAAGGCTGGCGCCGGTGACGACACCTACAAATTGCTGACATGAGGAAAGTTTCTCATACACAAACAGCAAATGACCGGCGTTGCCTGATGAAACGTTGTTGTGATGCCTCGTGTAAGGAGGAGAAATGCGTACCATCACGTTTCCGACTTTGATTAAAGTCGGATTGTAGCCTATCGCGATTGCGGTTTATCGTATCACGACATTCCTGCTCGCGTTGGTCGAGATCCAATGACTGTTAGCAGCATATGGAATCAGTAGGTTCAGGAGGGTAATACGGAACGCCGTGCTGGATCCCAACGCCCTCGTACCACTAGCAATAGAGATGACAGGCATCTTACCGCATGGCTATAACGGACCGTGCAGCCACGTCTCGATCCCTGAGTCAACAGGTGGGGACGTTTGCAAGACAACAACCATCTGCACGGACAGTTCGACAACGTTTGCAGCAGCATGGACTATCAGCTCAGAGACCATGGCTGCGGTTACCCTTGACGCTGCATCACAGACAGGAGCCCCTGCGATGGTGTACTCAAGGACGAACCTGGGTGCACGAATGGCAAAACGTCATTTTTTCGGATGAATCAAGGTTCTGTTTACAGCATCGAAGGTCGTATCCGTGTTTGGCGACATCGCGGTGAACGCACATTGGAAGCGTGTATTCGTCATCGCCATACTGGCGTATCACCCGGCGTGCTGGTATGGGGTGCCATTGGTTACACGTCTCGGTCACATCTTGTTCGCATTGACGGCACTTTGAACACTGGACGTTACATTCTAGATGTGTTACGACTCGTGGCTCTACCCTTCTTTCGATCCGTGCGAAACACTACATTTCAGCAGGATAATGCTTGTTTTGTCAAATTCGCTCTTCTGTGTTGAACAAGCCCGTACACGTCCTAATAGAGCTTGTCAACTTAACCTTTCTTTTGATGCAGTTGCTTGTCGTATATGCTGTATTTTGACTCAAGTGGCAACGGCTAAAATACAGACAAAGCATTTCTGACAGTGACTACGGCACAGTGGTTAACAAAGGAGAAGAATACAAGACACTGGTCCAGGGAATGGTATAAAATGAAAGAGGAATATATTCATGGAAACCTGTTAATAGAAATATTACACACGTATCGTGATGAGCGCATCAACTTTCTGCGAATGCATAGTAAGACCTTTAGTAACCTGTTTAGAGTAACTTCGTCTTCACATTGAAAAAGAAGGCACAAGTATGCGAAAATTTGTTCTCTTCTATTGGGTCATTAAAATACCACAACATGGGTATATATAACCTGCATCGTCCGTGGGAGAACTGGGAGACTTTGATCTTTTTTTTATTTAATTGCACTCCCGCTTGTATGTTATGCGTAGAATATTGATTTTCTTCTTAACCTCTACCTTTGTAATATGGCTGAGAAATATGCAATACCGCTATTATTATGGTAACTGTCTGTTCTATTTTGTTTTCATCATTGAGTGTCGTTTCCATAGTTGTGGAAACTCACGATAGAGTGAGGTAACTTGTAATACAAGTTTTTCATTAAACTCATAGGGCGAAACGTCGATACAAACAAAGTCCGCCATCTTATCAAACTTTCCGTCAATCGAAAATCTCTCGCAAATACGTCAAACACGATCTGTGCTTGAGAAACTCAGCAAACAGCACGGTACACAGTCAAATGTTTGGCAAACATAGTAAAGTTTGATAATTGTTTGATCGTGTACGGGGACCGTGAAACGTTACGCCGATGGACGATTTTAAAGCTGCGCTACTGAAGCATTTGGTGCGTTGCGCTTGTGATGTAACTGCGTGACCCGTGGGCGGTCCGCAAGCCGCTGAGTCTCTGCGGTGCGCCGGGACACGGCGAATGGCGCGAGTGCCGCGTCGCGCGTTTGCCACGCATGCGTCATCGTTGACCTCCGCATCTCTCTCTCTCTCTCTCTCTCTCTCCTTTCCTTCTTCCCCTCTGTTTCGCCTGCAGCTGGTTCCTGCTAATGAGCCTGTGATGGAAGCAGATTATGCTTGGTCTAAGTAAGGATAGACCTCTTCGGAGCCCGCACGGCACTGATAACACACCGAGCTCCAGGCAAGATACCGCGGTACGTCACTACGAAGTGTTGGCGGTTGCGCGTATGTGCCTCGCTCCCCCCCCCCCCCTCCCCCCCCTCCCCCCCTCCACACACACACACACACACACACACACACGACGCCGGCAGTGTGGCGCTTGCCGTTTGAAACCAAGCCCACGCCCATTCTCGAGAAACCGCCACGCTCAGCAACAGCGTTGGTAAAGATGCGGAACGAGAATGTGTTTGGAAAGAGCAACACAGCGCTATCGTTGCACGAAACAGTGTAACCGATACTTGTCGCCAAGAGATATTTGCACAAATTTGGAAAGTAACACAAACGCACAACGATTTTCATCACAATTATCACCGCCATCACATCAACTTGTGAAGGGTAAATCTTGTCACTGGAATCGCTCTTCTCTGCTTCGTGCAGTCCGCATCACTTCTTGACAATTACGTCACCATGTTACTTCAAGCAGATCTTTCATTCTTTTTCTTTCTTTAGCCTCATCTTGGTTTTCCGCCACACAGTTTTCCCACCCAGTATGTCAGTGAAAAACTTACCGTGTCGAAGTCCACTGTGTAGTTATTATCATAATTCTTTAGTAAACTCCGCAAAGATTCACGTATTCACAACTTGTTACTAGCTGCTGATGTGGTGGTTGTTGAATGGACTCTGTACGCACCCTTTTCGATTAAATCATTCTACCGTGGGAATTCGTCACGATATTTACTCGAGGCTACTCTGCTGTTATTGATTTTGATGCCGGTCTTCGGGGAAGACAAAACTTCACGCATAAAAAGTGGAAAGATACGATATACAACGAAAGGACTATCTATAATCTACATCAGAGTTTTTATCCAAATCAACTTCTGTTAAAGTCTTTCCTTCTTTGTACGTTAAACATCAGATCCAAGCACACGGTCTGTACTCCATCTATTGTTCGGGCGGAAGGCTCTCTGTTCATAGTTCCTAACTTAAACATTCGAGTAATAAAAGTTGCTTTGGACGTAAAATGACAGACACTTTTCGCTAAAAAGTGAACTTCCTTGAAATTAACCCTCTCTTTTCAAATCAGTCTTTTTTTACTAGTATTTACTCTGTCAAATTTCATCCTGCGATTCAAGTTTTCACATTTGGTTTCCTGTGTTAGAAATTACTCCAACTTTACTAAACACTTATTGAAGGTCACACCAACGACCATTCGAAGTATGGGTACAGGTTTCGTTGGAGACAGCTCCCGTGGACTTATCCCACCGAACCCAATACAACAACACTGCTCAAATAATTTTTAACACTATTAAAATGAAAATAAGCCTTTTGAGGCAACTCACGTATCTCAGCATTAGGTCAAAATATCTTTGTTCCGGTAATTCGTTTCATCTAATATTCGATGTATTGATTACCATTAACTACTTAAAACATGAATAAAATGTGATTATAGCTTACAAAATACTTGCCTTGAAATGCGTTAGAGATTAGTAATACAACAATGAAACGCAATCATGTACTACATTGATCGACGACTGTACAGTTTTTTTAATCTCTTTTGTAATGATTTTTGTTCTTGTGTGTTGTTACCTTTCTGTCCGTTTAATCAAAATATTATGAACGTGATTCTCATCTGAACCGACCCGGAATGAGTGAGGTTTCCTAGCTTCCATTTTGGTCCTTTGAATCTTGCTTAAAACCGGTCTTGTGTCATTTGAAACTGTGTAAATAATAATTTGGTTCAACAGACACACTGTAATTCTGTCGTACGGTTGGCTGATTTTATAAGAATAACGTCAAAAGTCAGCCTCATTTGAAATTCTGTAATTTTTCGTATGCTAGTTTTGGGGGTTGTTAGCAGGGTAATGGAAGCAGTGGTAGTTTGATTTACCAGATTTAGATGACACGCTGTGGCAATCCTTTTTATTTCATGCTGGAGAAAAACAACAAAGACATACAAACATTACTAAAAGTTTTCTTTTTTTTCTTTTTGTTCAATCATTAAGATGGCCTCAGGCATCATATGAAGTCATGGACCTGCAACTCCACACAGAATGACCACAATAATGTAAGTATATCCATGGAAGCAGTGGATTTAAGAAACTATTCAAGGGGATCGAATTTTATGCCGAAAACTAAACATTCCTAGATCTTGCTGCCAGCATCAGAATCAAGAAGAAAGAAATAATCTGTACAGAAAATACGCCTAATTTTGTACTGAAGTTTCAAATCCATATTCCGTCGCTCTAATTTAGAATCTGTTACATTCTCGCAATTACACCTCGCCAGGGTGGTTCTTTTACTGCGATAGTTGAGTTTTCTCTCGATTCGCAACCAACTGTCTAATGTTGTGTCTCTTTTGCCAGTTGATGACTATGTGAGGGAACCCATGATGTTTTTCTTCTTTCGTCACCTTTGCGACTGGCTCGATGATGCCCACCATGGCTCTTCATCCCAGAGTACACAAACACCCAACGATATAAAAAAATGTTCAGATGTGCGTGAATTCCTAGGGGACCAAACTGCCGAGGTCCTCGGTCCCTAGACTTACACAATTCTTAAATTAACTTATGCTAAGACCAACACACTCACCCATGCCCGAGGGAGGACTCAAACCTTCCGCGGGAGGTGCCGCACAGTCCGTGACTTTCTTTTGTGGCATGTTGTGTCCAAAAAGTGATCGCCTTTGAAGATTTTTTCTTCTGCAGTGACAATGTGTGAGAAACAGTTTCACTTTATTGTGTATTCGCTTGCAAAGTGACTTGGACTCTCTGTGGGTCCTTGAGGGTTAGGTAGTCGCACGAGTGATTGATAATAACTACCTACATGTAAAATGCCGAATAACTCAACATTGTATCATCTTTGATGGTTCTGTGGGAGTGCAATAATGGCTCGAGGCACCTTGTATTTGTGCCATTGTTGTGTTAGGGCCTGGCCTACATTCGCAAGTTGGCGGATATTTTCTCGATACTCGTCTAATTTGTGAAAAAGACGAGGTGTCTGGTCTTTTATCTTCTCAGCGATGTAGTTTTCGGACAACATGGTTGTGGAGATGAAGCAGCGATTAGTATGATTAATCAATTATTCAAAATACAGTCTTAATCGCATTTATTTTTATTATACCACCAGCAGTCGACCAATGGTGTAAACGCCCCGAAGATCACCTCTACATTGGGTTGAATAATTGACGTAGTTTTCTCCAGTCAGCTAGTGTATCTCTCTCCTCCTGGTCCACCGTTTAGTGCCTAGACTTTACTTCAAACACCTGTTTTGTAGTGGTTGCAAACTGCGTGTATTAGAGTGACATATTCCCCAAGAAGTTGAGCCCTACAGCAGGGATGGTTGTACCGTTGCTGTATAAAGTTTTAATTTCGTTGACGGGTTTAGATTCCTGGTCGTGAAAAACTGTGGAGTGCCCAGATCATCTTCACAGCATTCAGTTTCCTATCTCGTATGTGTGGGGTAAAAGTCTTCCCTTTATCCGTTATCACTCCCAGGTATTTCGTCGTCCTAGTCCAGGGTATTGGCTGTTCATTGATGGCGTCCTCAGTTCCGGCCGTTTTAACAGTCGCTATATCGAGAACGTCATCCTCCTGCACGGCGAACTCAGGGGTGCGTGGTCCATAGGTGGTGACTTGAAGATCGTTCTCTAAATGGTAGAGATGCTGTCCCTTTCGGTTGGCCCCCCTTGATTGCCAAGCCCCATGTCTGGAGCTAAGGTCTCCTCCCAGCTTGTTGTCATCTCGGGAGGTAACAGGTGTGAACCTTTTGGTAGTCTCAATCGTCTCAGCTCCTCATTTCTGAGGCTTCGCATCTTCTTATTCACTTAAGGCTTCCTGGAGTTGACGCTCTGTAACCCTTGCAGACCTTGATCACTACCTTCATTTCTTTTTCCTCCAGTGGTTGACGTGTGAAGTGTGGCAAGTCGTAGGTCTCAAAAAAATTCAGAGCCTTTCTTGCACATTATTCAGTTCCACATACTGGCTAGTATAATAAATCGTCACTGGTGGAACACGTTTTTGTTTTGCTGTGTCAGATGCAGCAGCGGCTTGTTGTTCCGACGTTCCTAGTTCGAGGTTTCGTGTCTGCGTGGAGTCGTGCTTGTTGTCATCTCTAGTGGTAATAGGTGTGAACCTATTGGTAGACTCAATCGCCTCAGCTCGTCGTTTCTGAGGCTTAGCGTCTTCTTTCGAGTTTCTCCGATAGTGCCGTTTGTGTCGCACTAGGACGAAATCGTCAGTTTCTACAAAGCTGTTATCTCTTTCCAGTGGTTCTTGGTCCATCAATTCGATGTTCACGCCGAATTCCAGCGGTGTTGGCTTGTCCTGTTCCACATCAGGTTGATTGTAAAGGACGCTGCCGCGCGTAGGGTTCGAGTTTTCTTCGCCCGTGAAAGTTTCAGTTTTGCGCGGCGCCGACGGCTTCCGCGAACGCTCTTGTTTAGCGGTAGAAGCGGCGGTTGATGTCAGTTGTGTGTGTTGGTCTCTCGTCGCCGTGACGCCAGGCGGTTGCACAGCTCCGCCCGAGTGAAACGTTGAACTCTCATAAACCATTTCACAGCCTGGGTCGCCTCCCTCCGATGTCCATCTGCCGGCGCCGAAGTGGAATGGCCGATGGGACCTGCGGCCGGGCAGACCCTGCCGAACGGCGATCGACCCCTTCCTGCGCCCGCGCTGCACGGTTTGCTCGCGTTGACCTCGCGCACTCGACGGGATGTCTGTGAATGGCGCATCTAACCGCGCGGCCAATCCGCGCGCTCCCCAACGATATCAGTTACCTGTCGTACATACTTCAGTCTATATCTGCCCCTACAGTTTTTACCCTTTACACATCCCTCCAGCAGCATAGAAGCTACATCCTACCATTCTGTTCCTCATTTTATTCATGTTTTCTACGTATTCATTTCCTCACCGATTCTTCGGCGAACCTCCTCATTCCTTATCTTATCAGTCCACCTGATTTCGACAGCCTTCTATAGCACGACACCTCAAACGCTTCGATCTTCTTCTTTTCCGTTTTCCCCACAGTCCATGATTCGTTCTCACATAAAGCTGTGCTCCAATCGCACATTCTCAAATTAGGGCTTATGTTTGATACTAACAGACTTATTTTAGAGAGGGATGCCCTCTTTCCCTGTTCTAGACTGCTTATACGCTGTCAGATACGTTATAGCCAACGACTGCAACGATGTAATATATTCTAGGGGGAAAAAATCAAACAATCCCGCACCACGAATTCATTATCTGTATGGGACAGATATCGGCAAATGTGATGTAGGAGGGGCGTTTGAAATAAAAACTTGTTATGTGTTTGGGGTAAACTTTTTTTTATTTTTCGACATAGTCTCCTTTTAGCCTTACACACTTCGCCCAACGCTGTTCTAATTTGTTGATTCCTTTCGAATAATATGAATTTTCCAAGCCTGCAAAATAGCTATTAGTTGCTGCAATCACCTCCTCTTTTGAATAAAATCTTCGTTGCGCCAGCCATTTCTTCAAATTGGGGAACAAAAAGTAGTCCGAGGGAGCCAAGTCTGGAGAATTGGGGGGAGGGGGGGGGGGGGGATGAAACGAGTTGGAATCCTATTTCCAATAATTTTGCGACCACAACTGCTGAGGTGTGTGCTGGTGCATTGTCGTGATGGAAAATGACTTTTTTGCTGTACAATCGCCGGCGTTTTTCTTGCAGCTCGGTTTTCAAACGGTCCAGTAACGATGAATAATGTGCACCTGGAATACTTTTACCCTTTTCCAGATAGTCGATGAGGATTATCCGTTGCAAATCCCAAAAGACAGTTGCCATAATCTTTCCTGCCGAAGGAATGGTATTCCCCTTTTTTTGTTGCAGATTCTCCCTTGGTAACCCATTGTTTAGATTGTTGTTTGGTCTCACGAGTATAGTAATGTATCCATGTTTCATCCAGAGTGACGAAACGACGCTTAAAGTCCTGCGGATTCTTCCTGAACAGCTGCAAACCATCCTTGCAACACTTCACACGATTTCGTTTTTGGTCAAGTGTGAGCAATCGCGGAACCCATTTTGCCGATAGCTTTCTCATGTCCAGATGTTTATGCAAAATATTATGCAGCCGTTCATTAGAGATGCCCACAGCACTAGCAGTCTCACGCACCTTAACTCTTCTGTCATCTATCACCATATCATGGATTTTGTCAATGATTTCTGGAGTCGTAAACTCCACAGAACGTTGAGCATCACTTGTGCCCGTATGACCACTCTGAAAATTTTGAAACCACTTATAAACTGTTCTAATCGAAGGTGCAGAGTCACCATAATGCTTATCAAGCTTCTCTTTAGTTTCCCGAGCCGTTTCGCCTTTCATAAAGTAATGTTTACTCACCACACGAAATTCTTTTTCGTCCATTTCTTGACATCACTCGACTTCCTTGATTCACACGGATGCCAAACAGAAGGAAATAGACCAATATGGCTGAAACTTAGTGTGAATTCTTTCCAAAGGTGCTACTAACTAAACATGACCTCGATACGCGCCAGTGGTGCCATCTCTCGGCACGGACTTTTCAAACCCCGCTCGTACATGTACAGACAAACAAATGATCACAAAAAAATGGCTCTGAGCAGTAGGGGGACTAAACTGCTGTGGTCATCAGTCCCCTAGAACTTAGAACTACTTAAACCTAACTAACCTAAGAACATCACACACATCCATGCCCGAGGCAGGATTCGAACCTGCGACCGTAGCAGTCGCACGGTTCCGGACTGCGCGCCTCGAACCGCGAGACCACCGCGGCCGGCCAAATGATTACAAATTCAGAAAACTTGATTTATTGAAGAGAAAGAGCTTCAAAGGCTGAGCAATTAATAACGCATTGGTTCAGCACTGGCCCTTATGCAAGCCGTTATTCGGGTTGTAATTGAGTTGGACGCGCACCAGTTGGCGCGTTAGATCATCGAAATCTGGAGACGATTGGAGGGCTTTTCCTATAATGCTGCGAACGTTCTCAGTTAGGGAGAGACTCGGCCACTTCGCTGTCCAAATTAGCATTTGGCAAGCACGAAGACACGCAGTAGGAACTTTCTCGGTGTGTGGGTGGGGATACCTTACTGAAACGTTAAGCCCAGGATGGCTTGCCATGAAGGGAAACAACACGGGGCGTAGAATATCGTGGAAGTACCGCTGTGCTGTAAGGGTGCCGCGGGTGACCACCCAAAGGGTCCTGCTATGAAAAGAAATGGCACCCCAGGCCATCACTGCTGGCTGTGGGGCCGTGTGGTGGGTGACAGTTAGGTTGGTATTCCACTGCTGTCCGGTAAGTCTCCAGGCACGAGTTCGACGGTCATCGGGGCTTAGTTCGAAGTGGGCCGCATCACAGAAGAGAATTCTTCGCCAGCCAGTGAGATTCCAGGCCAAGGACGTTGTAACCTCCCAACAGTAAAAAGCATATATATTGCATTCATTCACATTCAGCGTAACACAGTTAAAAATACCTTGCAACAGTAAAAAATAATTATATCACTCACTTTCAGCGTAACCTCCCAATAAAAAATGTGACTGATCTCTCAATAAAATTGTGGCTCACTTATAGAACCTTTCAATAATTAACTGACTGTGAATCTAAACTGGTAAATTTGGACGCCAGCAGTGCTGCGTCATGGCCCTGAAAGATCATACTGAATAAATTGAAAATTCTTACCTCAACAAGGTCGCCGGATAACGCGTTTATATCTGCTCCTACAAGAAATTTTTCTGGCACAGCCCAGTGCAATGCTGGCCGATAGATTTGTCATTTATAAAAAGAAACAACAGATTTTTCTTCACAATAATCGGGATGACCATGGATTGGAGAAATTAGTAAATTGTTTAAATTGAGATGAATGATTGTCAAAAGTTAATTTTTATAAGAAAGATTATTATTAAGAGATTTTTTAAAAACATTTACGTGGGACTTGATATAACAATAGTACATATGCGCGAGGATGCTTTTACCTTATACTACATCGCTCAGGCAGCGCCATCGCTCCCACGACCGGCCCAGCCAACTCCATACACACGACTGCTAGCTACTACTTACTCCTACAGCCACACAGTTCCTACTGCAGCCAACACTGCTCTCTGGTCTGAGATTCTCTTATAGCTTACATATCGCAGGCAATCCATCGAAATTACATCTGCTCGAGTGAGCTAGCAATAAATTCCTCTTACGACGTGTCTGGAGAAAAATGTCCAAATGTGTGTGAAATTGTATGGGACCTAACTTCTAAGGTCATCAGTCCCTAAGCTTACACAGTACTTAACCGAAATTATCCTAAGGACAAACACACACACCCATGCCCGAGGGATGACTCGAACCTCCGCCGCAACCAGCCACAGCCCATGATTGCAGCGCCTGAGACCGCTCGGCTAATCCCGCGCGCCTGTCTGGAGAAGCCTGGGCAGCGGTGGGAATCCACCCTGATTGTCGCCCGCCATACGGCCTGACAACCAGGAGTAATGGCCTGGGATGCCATTTCTTTCCGTAGCAGGACCTCTTTGATGGTCATCCGCGGTACCCTTACAGCACAGCGGTACTTAGACGATATTCGACGCCTCGTTTTGTTGTCTTTCGTGGCAAGCCATTCTGGGCTTACATTTCAGCAAAATAATGCCCGATCGCACACGGCGAGAGTCTCTATTGCTTGTCCTCGTCCTTGCTAAAGCCTACGTTAGCCAGCGAGGTCGCTGTGTCTCTCCCCAATTGAGAACGTTTGGAGCATTATGGGAAGAGCCCTCCAACCAGCTCGTGATTTTGGTGATCTAAGGTGCCAATTGGACAGAATTTGGCACGATATCCCTCAGGAGGACGTTCAACAACTCTGTCAGCCAAGCCGAATAACTGCTTGCATAAGGGCTAGAGTGGATCAACTTGCTCAGTTTGCTGAGCTCTTTCCCTTGAATGAATCATACAGTTTTTCTGGAATTGTAATCATTTGTTTGTCTGTAAATGTGCATCACATCTACCGATTTCCTTCCCATTCGGATAATTACCTCGTGCTGAGAATATTTTTGTTGTTATTTATTGGCGTTAGTGTTTCGAGTAGTCATTTCATTTCCAGATATTATCAAAGTACGTGTGAAAGTCGACGCTGATGCTCCGTTTCAGGTTTTTTTTTTTCCATGACGTGGTCTGCACAGGCGCACATAACTAACCAAACGACAAAGAGAGGAAACGAAGTTAGCTTGAATTTCACTTCCGGCCCCAACATTTAACACTGTTTTTACAGTAGAATACCATGGCACGGGAGTGTATGTAGTTGTAGCCCCACACGAATTTACTGTAGTGATCTGAACACAAACTGACTTTTTTAAACAGATAACGTCAATTCAGGGGCTAGTAGCTGATTCGTTATAACTTAACCAAGTCTGTTGTTCGTCCCTGATGGGCCTGTCGTCGGCGGGACTTTAAACTCAAGACTTTCTTCCTTCAGCTTGATCGTGCTATGTACGAAACGAAGGTTCGCATAGAAGTGAAAGTCGACTTAAATAGAAGTTCTTGGTATAGACAACGTAGTTCCTTCAGTTTGATCGTGCTAAATACGAAACGATGGTTCGCATAGAAGTGAAAGTCGACTTAAATAGAAGTTCTTAGTATGAAGACAACGTAGTGGATACATTTTGAGAACCCGTATTCGGAGATTAATGTGCGATCGTCATGTTGCGTAAGGACCACGAGAATGCGATAAGAGAGACTAGAGCGGATACAGAGGCATCTGTACTGTCATTTTGCTGCCGCTCTGTAAGTGAATGGGACGAGACGATAATATTGGTATGATGTGCATCCCGCGATACAGGGTATAGTGGCTCACATGGTACACATCATGTAGATGAAAGGGGAAGGAACTTGCGCCCTGGCTTCTGTAGCCACAGGAAGTGCTCTTACAGAGCGGGTTCCATTCGTGGACTTACAGAGCACGCCTGAATTCTGTGTCCTTGTTTAAGTTGACCGCGATACCGGGCGTTTTGACCCAGTTGGTAGACTGCGGGAAGAAAGTAGGCGCGCCTTTGCAGTGTGTTGTTCAGGACGCCGGTGACCATGTAACGTGCTTGTGGGGCACTGGCGCATGCGCACGGCGGGCCAGCCGGCTGCCAGTATCGACACCGCGCGATTTATTTAGAGCGAAACGCGGCTGGGTCGTGCCGTTGTGGCGCTGGCGGTTATGACGGCGGCGCGGCCCGGCTGCGCTGTGGTCGATAGCGGGCTCTCTGTCTCTGCTCCGCCTGTCCCTCGCTCTTCCCCTCCTACGCAGCTGCCTCCCCTCTCTCCACCTACACATGTAGTTCTAGTGCCATGTACTGCTCTGCTCTTGTCGCGCTTTGCTGGCAACGCGCAAGCGATCGCTGTGTCGTCTGACTTGGAGAGTTGTGCTGCCAAGCAACGATTTCAGTCGGGATAAAGCTAAGCTCACCGTACACCGTGACAGTATGCAAGTGCACACCGATAGCGATAACAGCTCCCGTTCGCATTAGAGTGGAATGGATGTGTTAGTAGGAGGCGTAAGAGTCGAACTCTGCTGCAACTCGCACATGTCGGCCAAACTCCGCGAGTATCGTCCTGACACTTCCGGCGTTGCTTCAGGTGAAGCAAACCAGGTGGAAAAAAAAGCTCTCGCGGAACACTGGGGAGCAAGCCAGATGTGTGACTGCTGCTGAACATATCTCATTTCAGACATATTTATAGTCTCGGAGAGATCGAGATAGTGCGTTAAATGGGAAGGATTGTGATGCTGCTCTACTTCAGATGAAAAGCAAACGCTTAAAGCTGGCCTTCCAGCAGATCGATGTAACCATTCTGACTGAAGGCAACTGTGGTCTCAATGCTCCTTAAAACATCTCAGAGCTGCCTACAGCATGATCGTATTTTCCACGCACCCCTTACGAGTAGGGTTAGCAGGTCTATAAGAAAAAAAAAATATTGAAGTTATATTTAGCCGGACATTTTGCCTTAAAAACCAGACTACCAATTAATAATCATTCACAGTCAAATTTCTGCGAGATCAACCTTAAATGTGCATACTTTAAAAACGCTATCGATAAACAGCCTTGTAATTGGACCATTATGATAGCAACTAAGTGCTCAGACATCTTAATTCCTCAGTCTTCATTCTAAGATAATCATATGTCAAAGTAGATTGAAAGCTCGTCACGGATAATACAATTATCTATTCTTCTGGAATGGGAAATGAGAAGACAAGCTTTCTTAGCGAAGGCGCAGTTCAGACGAGCTCTCGTTCACACTTGTGTGTCTCACCAGTAGTAGCAGCGACCGCACGAACAATGCGGGACGGAGCGAATTGTCAGGAGCATCGGCTGATCGGCACGTTCTACTTTGCCTCGCTCGCCCTGCGCATAGTGTGGTTGTAATATTTGTCATAGGCTGGCTCGACCTGCGAAGAAAATCATAGGACACAGTTACAAGAATAGCGTTATTTGGTATATCTATATGTCGTTAAGGTGTATCCCCTTATTCCTCCTTATACTTATTCCTCACGCTTGCACCATTAGCTTGAGCGGGCCTGAGTTGTGCGTTCTCTACTTCATCTCTCAAAAGACGGACTGGCCGGTTTTGTATACAGGGTGAGGCAGTAAGTCATAATACCCTTGTATCTCCCCAACCGGAATAGATACAAAGAAGCCGTTTGGACAGTGAGTTGCACGGACAGGAGCTACTTGAATAGATCACATTTCATGTTTGTGCTATTTTTTTATTACGGAGATATGAGACCATTCTCGATTTTTTAAATGGAACCATATGTTAAATTTTAGCTTAAAATGACGGTTTCAAATATGTGAATATCACAATATTTAGTCGAATAATTGTTGACACACTGATATGTTCCCGTATCGTATTCGTCCTTCGAAGCGGCGTTGTCCAATGCGACCTTTCCTGTTGACCACCGAGGAACATAACAGGGAAGGCATTGTTTTCCTGCTTCTCGATAACGCCACAAGGTGACGCACAGGTAGCTGGTGAGAAGGCTATAAATGTGCTGCTGGGGTAATGACACATCGCATTTTCGTCACAGTTTCTTGGAGCAGGCATATATATCAACGAAGAAAAGTTAGATATTCTTCTAGTGTGAAAGCAGAAGAAATGCCATAAAACGATATGGAGAGCTGTGTCCTAATCGTGAGCGTCCTGCGCGCCAGCTTCTTGCACGTATTTGCAAGAAGCTACTTGACTCGGGATCATGGAACGCCATACAGAGGACAACGCAGAAAAATGAAACAGGCGAGGTACATGAAGAGGGCGTTCTAGCGTTGGCGCAAAACGACCCTACTGTTTCGTCGCGACGTATGGCCTCGGAATGTGGTATAAGTCAGTGAAGTGTTCTATGCACATTGCACCATCATAGATTTCACCTATTTCACCTCTCATTACATCAAGTACTCTCCGGTGTGGATCTCGAACGGCTCCAGGAATTTTGCCATTTTGCTCTGCAGTGCCTACAAGATGATCCAGCGTTTTTTCAACGGGTGCTTTTTACTGATGAAGCAACTTTCACCAACCACGGTAATGTGAATTTGCATAATATGCATTACTGGTCGATAGAGAACCCTCATTGGCTTCGACAGGTACAGCATCAGCAACCGTGGAGTGTTAACGTGTGATGCGGCATCTTCGGAACTGTCATTGTGGGGCCGTACGTCATTCCGGGTATACTAAATGACAATAACTGTGCACAATTCCTGCGAAACGTCCTGCCCGTTTTGCTGGAAGAGGTACCACTAACTACGCGTCAGTGCATGTGGTTACAACATGACGGCTGTCCTGCTCACTCTTCCCGTGTGGCTACAGTGCTGTTAAATGAAAAGTTCCCGGACTGTTGGTTAGGACGACGTGCTAAAGTGAAGTGGCGAGCTCGGTCTCCTTATTTGACCCCTCTTGATTTTTTTTCTGTTGGGAGCAATTCAAATAAAGAACAAATGCGTACGAAATAATTGTGACCAATAAGGGACTCCTCATTAACATTTATATTTCTGTTACTTAAAACGTATTAACATCGTGTAGTGTTTTTATACTGTATGTTGTCTACTATTTTGGCATCACAGTTGTCAAATAACTAAATAATATTTGTCCGACATCATCAGTTAATTTTTGCGCAAAATATCGCAGTATGTATTACTATTATCGGGTAAATGGGCGTGTTTGTGTAAGGAAGGACTCGCGACATTTACCATGTACTCTACACAACAGGAAAGGTCGCATTGGACAAAGCCGCTTCGAAGGACGAAAGCGATACGAGAACATATCTGTGTCTCAAAAACTATTCGCCTAAATATTATGATATTCACATATTTGAAACAGTCTTCTTAAGACCATCATGTTACGCTAAAATTTAACATAGGGTTCCATTTTAAAAAACCAAAGATGGCCTCGTGTCTCTGTAATAAAAAATAGCACAAACATGAAATGTGATTATTCAAGTAGCCCATGTCCCTGTAAATCACTGTCCAAACGGCATCTTTGTATCTATTACGGTTGGAGAGATACAAGGGGTGTTATCACTTGGCTGCCTCATCCTGTATACACTCATGTTCAGAACAAGCAGAACACCTTGAACGACTAGAGATAAGACGTTCATATTCACAGTTGTTGATTAGTACTTGATTATCATTTCAGTCACCTTGGTTCAACCTGTGTCCTGTTGCTAAAAAGGCATAGGGTCCAGCACGGGGCCGACAACTTGTTCCCTACGGTGATGGTATCGACGCATGTAAGGTGCGAATGGCACCATATGGTATAATCATCCAATCTGCATTCGTCTGGTTCTAAAGTTCATCAGTGGTGGTCGACATTGGCTGTCTGGGCTGCACCCTTCATTTCACCATATCCCAGACATTTTCGACTGGCAACAAGTCTGTTGATGTAACGAGCCAGAAGCCATGTGTTCATGCAGCAACATGTTGTTGTGCATTGTCTTGCTAAAAAACGTCGTCTGGTGTGTTGTTCAGAAAGTGTGTGGATATGGATTGCAGGATGTGATTAGTATCGGGGCAAGGGCGGTTCTGCGCCACTCTGCATTGTTGCCAGATGCATCCAAGATGGCGATGATGATGTCATCCAATATGGCGGCGTGTAGACTTTACAACAGTGCATGATGCCATCCAAGATGGCAGCTATAACGTCATCCAAGAGGGAGGACTTTGGCGGGAAGTTTGAATTTTGGCAGGAATGTTGTTCAATTGGGCTACTTCCACTAACCTGACCCCACTCCCCTCCCCTCCCCCAGAAAAATGGCGGTAAGTTCAAATTCCAACCAGATAATGCATCACACCACAGTTATCTCTACTAACCTAAGAAAATTGGGGGAAGATAGGTCACTTGGACTACCTCCACTAACCGTCACCCAACTGCCACCTCTTCCTAGGGATTGGCGGGTATAAGAATCGACCTGTGTGCTTGACATAAGTCTTTATTATTTTGTGTGCACCTAGTACACAGTACCACTGCCAGAGGGCGCTCTCAGACATGACGTAATCCAAGATGGCCACCACGACATCAGCTGATGACACAAGTACCGTTACCCAAGATGGCGGGAAAAAGTGTGTTCGCCACGAGGTCAGGATCTAGTACACAGTACCACCACCAGTCATCGCCTATAACTCAGTGGATATAGTGCAGAAACTCTGACATGGTATCGAGACGGAATATGTTACACAAACTGGAGAAATATCTAGTGGGAAATCAGTCACATATATATTTTGTCACTGTACTTACAACTAAATGTTACGATCGTTATCTCAATTGAATGACATTCGACAATGAGTAAAGTATCGGAAATACACTCTGTTGATGGCTGTGGCTCTGGAAATGGAAATATCAGTACCATTCTTATGACTTGACATACTCTTCCCTTTGCTATCACAGTGCTCGATGCCAAATCCTTACCTTCCTTACAAATGGACATAGTCATTTCCTTTGTACATGTCGGAACACAAACACATACTTTATAAGCCTGATGTTCAAGGTGAACCTGTCACGCATCCCCTACTACTAATAAGTGTAGTACTCGACAAATAAATGATTCCACATGATACAAAATAATACTGAGAGAAAATCAATGATGGGTGGGCATGAATCATAAGTTTTTCTACCTAGTGTTACCACTGTGTCTTAGAAAAAGAGGTGTAATCGGCCAGATGTTAAAAAATCCGTTCTTAACAACGACAAGCGGTCTTGGTTCTACAGGTGCACACAAGTATCCATGTTAAAAGCTATACTGGCTTTATAAATCGAGGTATGGCATTACCCACGAATGACATGGTTTTTCTCGACAAATACCGAGGCGGCGATCGTAGGAGCGTATATTATCATACCATCAGTCAGATTATATGTAACCCACGATGCAACGTCGTCATAAAATCGCTCAATTTTGAAAGTGTTTTGGCTAAGGAATGTGGTATGAAACTGCTGTTTGCAACTCCCTCATGCCGCTAGATATTTCTCCAGTGTGTGTAACGTATTCTGTCTCGATACCATGACAGAGGTTCTGCACTATATCCACTGAGTTATAGGCAATGACTGGTGGTGGTACTGTGTACTAGACTCTGACCTCGTGGCGAACACACTGTTTCCTATCATCTTGGATAATGGTACTTGAAACATCAGCTGACGTCATGGCGGCTATCTTGGATTACGTCACAGATGAGAGTGCCCTCTGGCGGTGGTACTGTGTACTAGGTCAGTTGAAGTCCAGACCCCATGGAACCACACTGTTTCCCGCCATCCCCCCCCCCCCCCCACCATCTTGGATTATGTTACAGGAAGGATGACAGCACACTCTGGTTGTGGTACTGTGTACTAAGTCAGTTGGAGTCCGGACCCCTTGGCGACCACACTGAATGGTGGTAGTACCTCTAATTGTTTAAATAAAATAGTGCATGCAAAATAATAAAGACTTATGTCAAGCGCAGGTCACGTCCTATGCCTGCCAATCCCTAGGAAGAGGAGGCAGGTGGATGACTTAAGTTAGTGGAGGTGACCTTCCTTTCCAACCATTTTCTTTGGTTAGTAGAGTAGCTCAAGTGATCTTTCTTTTTCAAACTCGGCACCAGTTCCTAGGATGAGGTGCCAGTCAGATGACTTAGGTTAGTGGAGGTAGTCCAAGTGACCTATCTTCCCACAATTTTCTTAGGTTAGTAGAGATAACTGTGGTGTGATGCATTATCCAGTTGAAGTTGAACTTACCGCCATTTTTCTGAGGGAGGGGAGGGGAGGGGGATTAGGTTTGTGATGGTAGTCCAATTTACCCATCTTCCCGCCAAAATTCAAACTTCCCGCCAAAATCCTTCATCTTGGATGAAGTCACAGCCGCCATCTTAGATGATATCATGCGCTGTTGCCAAGTCTGCAATCTGCGATCTTGGATGATGTCATCGCCGCCATCTTGGATACATCTGGCAACAATACAGAGTGACTCAGTACTGCCCTTGCCCCAATACTGACATTCTCGTATGTCACACTAGTCACAGTGTCCTGGCCATGCACCAACTGTGACTTGTCATTGTACCTCATAGCACCCTGCACCATGAGCCTTGAGATGGCACTGTATGTTTTGTGCGATTGCAGTCACTGTGATGCCGTTCTCCCTGTCTGCGGTGCAAACCAAAATGCGGCCATAATTTTCAAACAAACATAACCTGTATTCATCCAAAAACACTATTTGATGCCATACCTGTCCGCAGTAACGTCGTTCTATACAACATTGCCGTCTAGCATGTTTCTGCACATTGGTCAATGGCAGTCAGAGAGTGGATGACATACACGTAACCCATCTCGTAATAAACGGCGACGGACTGTCAACCCTTATACTGTACAATGTCTTACGTTGTTCAACTGTTGCGCCAGAGCCGAGAAGGACGCATATCTGTCCTGCAATGCTATATGGGATGCATCACATTCTCTTATGCGCCCTCTTTCAAACTCACTGATTTGACTGTAAGATTTGCACTTACGTCTGCGAGGCATCCTGCACATCTGCTCAAGTCACTCAAATCCATTGACCTTGAACCCGCAGACAGAAATGGTCCAAATGCTAAACATTTCTGCAGAACATTCTAATGTAGATGTCCGGTGAATATGAACGTCCTACCCCTTGTAATTCAAGGTGATGTTTTTTTCTGAACTTGAGTGTACCTGGCCGAGCACGACCGTAAAAAGCTGGACATCTGGCAACTCTATTTACAAAAGGCTTCCTGGAGTTCGTTTTGAACATGACTCCACATATCCTTCAAAAATTTAATCCACGTGTCCAGCTGAAACGTCCCCTTAGAACAATTTATATAAGACTGGTCTATGTGAAACGTCCTCTTTGAACAATTATACACGACTGTGCTTAAACTAACTCACAATATTTTTAGCGCAACGCAATCTGACTTTCAATAATCCCTACAAAAAAATGGCCCTGACTAATACTAACATATACCTTTCACAAATCACTTACCTCACAAAAATCTTCGTTACTCAAGCTATTGCAATACAGCGAGCGCCACTACTGCCAGCTAAATAAAAGATTCAAACTACGGAAGGCACTAACTACTGATAGGTATAGTTAGCAAATGAAAGATTTTAATAGAGAACAAACAATGTATTTACCTTAATAGTCAAAATATATATATCAGTTCATGACACCAATTCTTACAAATTTCAAAACTCCGCCATCTCTCTCCCCAAGACACCACTGCTGGCGGCTCACCTCCAACTGCGCAACGCTACGCGCTGTTAGCATCCAGCTGCCGCTGCCCAACACTACAATGGAAGACAGCAATGCAAACTAAACACAGACTGCGCACAGCACAGCCAGTGATTTTTCATACTGAGCGCTAAGCGGCGTTACCAATAAGAAAACCTAAACAGCCTACTTACACAGCTTATACATTCCTTGACTGATTATTGTTGCTGCCTCTTCACCGAATGTTTACTGATGACTGTTGAAACTGCAACACTAGGAACCAGAGTGAATAACGAAATGTGCGTATACAGTGTAGTAGCAAGAGTACGAGATTAAATTTTTAAGTGATTTGAGAGTATACAGGGTGCGAAATTCAATACACAACTCTAGCTTGGATAGGCATCGAATCAGACTAAGCTTCAATGGCAGATACAGGTGTATTGTTTCGTGCTCTTCACCTCCATGACAAAGCTTATTAATTGTAGCGGCTGGTTAATGGTAGCGTACCAGTGTGCAGACCAACACCAGATGTTTTCAGTGAGTGAGATATCTTGAGAGCGCTTTGATCGGAACAAGAGTCGAACTCTTTCTGCATCTAGATAGGCCAAGATAGCACGGGCAACATGGGGTGTTCCGTTGTCTTGTTGAACCATTATGGGAAAATCGAAGACAGGGCACAGCCACGAACCCTGTCAGAAATGAAACGGCTGCTGTCCAAATTAACAGCTACGCGAACCAATAGCACCTCATATCATCATGCCAGGTGCCGGACGTGAGTGACGATGACGAATGCAGTCTGGTAAGGTCTATTTTTCTCGGAACTTCCAGAGAAGGACACGCCCATCTTGATGTTGTATGCAAATCTGGGACTCATCTAAAAAACGATGCGGCGCTTACTTTTCTTGTTGAAAACGAGCCCATTTGCCGACTGAAGGCTCTTGGCGTGGTTGTATGATCCCTCACAGCACAGCGAACAGTACGTCTGTCCTCTCGGGCGCAAGTCGCGTGCAGCCATTGAGCTCTTGAATGCGCTCAGTACGGCATTTCACGTCCTATCGATTCCCCTTTCGTGAGATTCAGACCAATGCGAGCAGCAATCTCGAGTGACGATAAGGCTCAGTCTCATTAGCAATCGATCGTCTCCCTGTCGAATTCCGGTACGTGCTGGTATTCTCACAACCAACATTTAAACGTAGTTTCTCAATGAGAAACCCTCTGCGCAATATTTCCTTATACCCTATCATATCAAAAGTATCCGGAGACCACAACGAAGTGTGAAACTGACCACTACATCACGAGAAGCGGACGCACCAGTATAAAAAAGAAGGCGGGCTGTATTGCGTTGTCAGTTGAGAATGGTAACAGAAGAGCTCAGTGACTTCGAACGTGGACTAGTCGTTCTATATCACCTGAGTAACAAATCCGTCAGACACATGTCAACTCTTCTAAAGATATCCAAGTCGACTGTTGCTGATGTGAGTGTGAAGTGAAGACGCTAAAGAAAAACCACAGATAAACAAAGACTAGCCAGACCTCATGTACTGACGGACTGGGACTTTTGAGCATTGTGGAGGGTGGTTGTAAAAAATCGATCAGATAAGTGGAAGAAATCACTAGTGAGTTCCAAAGTGCTATCAGCAGCTCATCATAAGTCGCACATTTCTACAGCCAGTGCTAAGCGACGCTTGGGGTGGCTATTAATAGCGACGCCCCCCGACTGTGAATGACTTGAAAAGAATGATTTGGAATGATAAATCACCCTCTACTGTGCAGCATTCCGATGGAAGGGCTTGGGTTTGCCGAAGGCCCAGAAAACTTTACCTGACATCATGTGTAGTGCCAACAGTGAAATACAGAGAAGGTGGTGCTACAGAATGGGGGTGTCTGTCGTGATTAGCGTCTGGTCACCTTATTGCACGTAAGAAACGCCAGATGTGAGGAATATGAAGACATTTTAGACCACTGTGTATTGCGTACAGTAGAGGGACAGGTCGGAGACGATGGTTGTTAGTATCAGCACCCTACCATAAAGCAGCATCAGTGAAGCAATGGTTTGTGGACAATAACAGTCCTGAAATGGACTGGTCTGCCAGGGTTCTGACCTGAACCCAATCGAACATCTATGAGATGAGTTAGAAAGCCAATTTCGCTCCAGACCCCAGCGTCCAACATCATTACCTATTCTGGTTTCCGTTTTTGAGGAAGAACGTGCTGCCATTCCTCAACGGACATTGAAACAGACCATTGAAAGTGTTCTCAGCAGAGCTCAAGCAGTCATAAAGGCGAATGGCTCACATACCCTATAATAATGTCCTCTAATTGATGTCCGGATACTTTTGAGCCGCGCGGTTAGAAGCACCATGTCACGGACTGCGCGGACCCTCCCGCCGAAGGATCGAGTCCTCCCTCAGGCATGGGTGTGTGTGTTGTTCTTAGCATAAATTAGTTTAAATAATGAGCAAGTCTAGGGATCTATAATCTGAGCAGTTTGGTTCAAAAATGGTTCAAATGGCTCTGAACACTATGCGACTTAACTTCTGAGGTCATCAGTCACCTAGGCCTTAGCACTAATTCAACCTAACTAACCTAAGGACATCACACACATCCATACCCAAGGGAGGATTCGAACCTGCGACCGTAGCGGTCGCTCGGTTCCAGACTGTAGCGCCTAGAACCGCACAGCCACTCCGGCCGGCAGTAGTTTGGTCCCTTAGGAATTCACATACATTTGAACATTTGATACTTTTGATTAAATAGTGAATACTTCCTTACGTCGTCAACAATGTGTCTACAAGCTGTACTAGTACATCCATTGTGCATATTCCCAAACAGGGGAGACATTTTACTCGAGAGACGCTTGCCCAGTGTCGTCGGATAAACACGATATTGCAGTGCCTGTTCCAAATACTCGAGTTCGAGTCCCGGTCCGGCTTAGATTTCCATTGACCTCATTCATTACACAGTTGATGGGTGTCCATGTTCTCACTGCGAATACATTTCGTGCATTTCATGACGTCTGTAATCGCTACAGTGCCTGTTCCTTCAGATATGCATGCATGACCGAAGGAACATTGCATTGTAATTTGGAATAACACAGGCACTACAATATCGTATATTTGTTCCAAAGGTCCTTGCGACACAACTTCCTCTATACCAGCCGTCTTCGGTTTTTACAGACGATGCTGTCGTATATCGTCAAGTAAAGTCATCAGAAGATCAAAAACAAATCTAAAACGACTTAGATAAGCTATCTTCATGGTGCAAAAATTGGTAATTGACCCTAAATAATCGAAAGTGTGAGGTTATCCACATGAGTGTTAAAAGGAAACCGTTGCATTTTGGTTACACGATACATCAATCAAATCTAAAGACCATAAATTCAACTATATACCTAGGAATTACAGTTACTAACAACTTAAAACGGAAACAATACATGTTGTGGAGAAGGCGAGCCAAAGCGTGCGTTTCATTGGCAGAAAACTTAGAAGACGCAACAGATCTACTAGACTGACTACACTACCCTTGTCCGACCTCTTTTGGAGTACTGCTGCGCGGTTTGGGACCCTTACCACTTAGCGTTAACGGAGTACATCAAGGAAGTTCAAAGAAGGGCAGCTCCTTTTGTATTGCCGAGAAATAGGGGAGAGAGTGTCACGGGCATGATACTGGATTTGGGGTGGAAATAATTAAAACAAAGGCGTTTTTCTTTGCTGGGGGATCTTCTCACAAAATTTTAACCACCAACTTTCTCCTGTGAATGCGAAAATATTTTGTTGACATCGACCTACAAAGGGAGAAACGATCATCACAATAAAATAAGGGAACTCTGAGTTAGTTCGGAAAGATATAGCTGTTCTTTTCTTCCGTGCGCTGTTCGAGAGTGGAACAATAGAGACTTAGTGTGAAGGTGGTTCGTTGAGCCTCTGCCAAGCGTTTAAGTGTTGTTTGCTGAGTAAGCATGTAGATGTAGCATTAGTTCAGAGACAAATCAGGAGGGTACTGTCCATCGATGGTATTTTGACGTGAAACCCTGCAAAGCAAGGTTGTTCGGCATGGTCTATATACCCAACAAGAGTGAATGGCAGTTCACAACTGAAATCCCTGTTTCATGATGACATAAAGGCAAGCAGTGCGTTTTACCATTTGACACATCGGTCGTGCTGTTCAAACACTGCGCTGTGTAACCATCGCGGACACTCTGAACATTATTCTGCATTACACTAGTAGTTACCCCAGAATCAGCCTCATGTGATATCACGTTTTGCGACTCATTAATTAAAAGGCCTAAGGATATTAAATTTTTACGAATCGTAACGTGCACTTTGCTTTCAGCAGTTAAAGCTACATGCCTCAGTAACTCAAATTAATGACGCAGTAAATCGGAATTGATTTATAGTAGATCAGAATTTGTTTTGGACGTCGCGAAATGACTGCCGTAGTCGCATGCACGTGTAAACCAATTGGGTGTGGTCGTTTTATTGGCTTCCCAGACTGTTACAGATTTATTTTAATTTGTTTTGGATGCCGCGAAATGACTGCTGTAGGCGCATGCACGTGTAAACCAATAGGATGTGGTCGTTTTATTGGCTTCCCAGACTGTTACAGATTTATTTTGTGTTCCTTAGGTATGACACGAAATTCTCTAACAGTTGGCACCTCAGCCATTTTTGTTAGTCAATAGCCACTGTCCAGGTTTCAATTGAAGAGCGACTCGCCAGGTCTACACCCTCATGTACTGGGTGTTTCACAATTCGTATTACAGAGTTTTATGGGTTGTAGCAGGTGAAGTTAGTATATGAAGTTTTGATGAGGAACCCATGTCCGTAAACGTACCGTTTGGACGTAAAACAAGTTTAAAGATCAGATTGTCGCCGGGTTCCTTTCTACGCAACAAGGGAAATCCTTTTCAGAGTCAAGAGTGTGACGTGGAGCACCACAGTTAACCCTCTTAGTTGCGAACGTAACAATTTCTCGCTACCTTTATTATAGTCGGACGAAAAATCTATGCGATGTCATAATACACTATTTCCTATGTTAAAAATATGGTTCTGATTGTTGTTAACATTTAAATAGCATGTAAGGTCAATATTCTCAGAAAATATCTGATATTTTTATTTTATTAAAACTTAAGAATCATTAAATATCAATATCTGGCCAGGTGATCGAAAACGCTCTGTTATTGGCTGATGCTCTGGTGACGTCCCAGGCTAGGAATAAGACGAAGCTATACTTGCGTTATAGGAAAGTTAGCCGAAGTTAACGAGGTTTTTACGTACTTTTACTGCAAACAGTTTAGCTATTTAGTGATGGAAAACGCTACTACAACTTTTAAATAACAAAAAAAAAAAAAAAAAATGGCTCTGAGCACTATGGGACTCAACTGCTGTGGTCATTAGTCCTCTAGAACTTAGAACTACTTAAACCTAACTAACCTAAGGACATCACACACATCCATGCCCGAGGCAGGATTCGAGCCTGGGACCGTAGCAGTCTCACGGTTCCGGACTGCGCGCCTAGAACCGCGAGACCCCGTGGCCGGCTTTTAAATAACAATAGAAAGGAATTTTGTGATTGCTGAAAGTGAAAGCCGTGCGAACATTGATCGTCTATGCTCCACCCACTTAGATTGGTGGTATGTGCAACGTCGGACATTCTTTTCTCTGTTCCCTGCAACATCATTAAACTCGCTCAAAACTGAATTATTGTAGAACTTTGGCAAATGGGTCCGTATATGATAGCTAGATTGTCGATTATCAGTCATGAGCTACGACCTAAAGCACAAAACAATTATTCTTGTAAAACTTAGTACTGACTCCCTGTGCAGAAGACACTCAACAGAAAGGATACTTCTGTGAGACGTTTTGTGGCGCAACGGGCAGCGCGTACGACCGTTGTTCAAGAGGTCATGTGTTCGAATTCTAGAAGGGTCATATTTTCTTTAAAAGTATCACACGAAAAAAGAAAATAGCATTAGCAAGAACTGATTTTTCGATTGTGGGATGTATTATATATTTCCTCGCATTAGTCTTAGTCTGAGAAACAGAGAGCAGAGGATAAAAACTTTACTTCGCGAAGAAATAATTCACTTTTTTGGATCGCATTGCTAGTAATGAAGATACAGCCATACTTCCACAGTACAATGAGGTGTAGGACGATGATATTACACGGAGAGATATAAAGTGTGTACAACAAGCAGGTAACACAAGCGTAAGAGCTGTGATGTTTAGTTTCTAACAAAGTAAAAAGTGTGTGGTCACGTAAATTAGAAAATATCTTCTTGAACGTGACATGTGTGAACAGCGACTGCAAATGTAAGCGCGTGTAAACAGCATGGAAAACAATAATATTCTGTTCCTGATCGGTGTGGTGAAGTTTCGTAATTGCGATTTGGTTTTCATACGAGACGACTGTCGAGTCTTTTTACAAATAAGTTAAAATGTTCTTTCGGGTTAGATTCGAACCAGCGATCTATGGACATCATCTTATAAAATTCGATGGTCTATCACTCTAAAAACTGAGCTACTTTTTTTTATTTGTTGTCATTTTGCTCGTTAATGGTCACTGTATTTGTTGGGGGCGGACGTCCCATGACGCTTGTTCAAGTTCATCCTTGATTCATTAACTCAGTTCTTTTTTTATTATTACAGAGGTCAGCTAACCCTGTGACCGAACACGCTGAGCTACCATGCTGAATAGTTGAAGCTGAGTTAGGTAAAACAACAATTTTCAGTAGGATGCTATCCTCCATTGTAACAGTGGAAGAGCGTATCTCGGATATAACTTTATGTTAACTTCACAGTGCAACTCATTTTTAATTTTGTTAGTGAACTTGTGTGTCGACGTGATGGCTATTCGTCGGTATAGTGCAACAACATTTTATGCATCTTCTCGTTCTCTGTAACACTCAAAGCCAACTTCAGCCGGCCGGAGTGACCGAGCGGTTCTAGGCGCTACAGTCTGGAACCGCGCGACCGCAACGGTCGCAGGTTCGAATCTTGCCTCGGACATGAATGTGTGTGGTGTCCTTAGGTTAGTTAGGTTTAAGTAGTTCTAAGTTCTAGGGGACTGATGACCACAGCACCCTTAGTGCTCAGAGCGATTTGAACCAACTTTCCAGGCGTTTTTGTACGTGTATTTGTACAGTACGGTACTACACACCATTTGTAACCCATTTCCCGAAACGTAAATTCCAAAACAAGACATCACTGTGGATTAGCACAATGGCAGTAGGAGCAGTGATGTCACAGACATCACATGACTCGAATGGAGCGTTTTAGCGGGCCTTCAAATTATTTGAATTTTATTTCTGTTTTTATAAAAGAGGAAAAAAAGGATGTCAGGGGCATAAAATGACATATTTAATAATGTAAGACAATTTCCAGAAAAAGTCAAATACCCTGTTACAGCAGGGGCTGACGACGGCGGCCTCATTTCAACTTGTGTACGTACCGTGAAGTGGGAGATATGAGAGTAGTCCGATCTTCAAACTCACTTTATATACAAACGGTACACTTTTGGACAACGGTTTCCCATCAGAGTCCCTAGAAACCATATAATCCGCTAGTCACTACACAGTGCATGGCTGAGGGTACATTCTTCTAATGCAGGGCGACCCACATAACACTGACACGTCTCACCTACTGGTTAATCATCTCTAGTCGCAGTGCTTGTGAAATGGCAACACTGTCTCGAAAGTTGGCTACAATGCATTTTATCTGAAAGCTGATTGCATCTGTGTGTTTGTGCCTCAGTTGTTCTGAGAAGGTTGTACCGTCGCGTTGTTACAGAAATGGGGCAGTTTGCATTAGAACAGAGAATTGATATTGTGGAGTGTTACGTAAAGACAGCCTCTGTCAGGGAATGTAAAGAAGTGTTTCAAGCGAATTATGCTGGTAGAAAACTCCCCACAGTGGGCTCTATTCACAGCACAAAAAGTGGAGGGCTGTAGGTTCCTGTCAGATTGTGCAGAGGAATAGGCGAGTAACAGTGAGGACCCCTGAAACTGTAGACAGAATTCACATGTACATTGTGAGGCATCCCCACAAGTCGGTAAGGAGGTTATCACAGCAGGCTGGTGTATCTCGTACATCGTGTCATCAAATACGTGAAATTATAGCATGCACAGAATAACGTGACCAATAGAAGCGCTGTTGGGAGGGCATGCGAAGGGAAAGCGATAGTGGTAGGCGTTACGGTCAGGCGTTGCTCACATTTTTTGTGAATATTAAGTGGAGGTCCTCCACGCCCCACTTTTATTCAAAAAGATCAAAAAGAGCTACTGTCACTTCTGTTTTGGTCAGTATCTAGAAAGAATTCTGCTGAAAATGCAAAAAAAGCAGCGATTTGCTTTCGCCTGGCTTGTTAACCATTTCTAACCTTCAGAGCAGCGTCATGAGTGGAGAATTTTGAGCAAAACTACATTTCTCTTGACGCCATGTTAAAATTTGCTTCTTTTGCCAAAACACAGTGGAGTTTCCACGGTGACAACTCAATGCCATTATTGTTGAGATGAAATTGTGACAGAATTCTGAAACAGTGGTTTATTGAGTTTATTAAGAGAGAAAAATAAGATCAATAGCTTATGAAAAAGCACATCCTCGGCACAAAACTAAAGATGTAACTAACATCGTCACTTATATTGTTCCAAAATCCACACTATTTTTCGTTTCACCAGCTTCAAACGCCCTTGAAAGTTATGTTTTCTCATGTAATTTTGCATAGTAACCATACTCTGCACTTTTCATTCTATCATACCCAAAATCTCATTTCAGTATCTCAAACCGTTTATGAAATATGAGGAATGTTGTGGATATTTCATTCACGCTTTATTGCTGGCGCACACAGTCCAAATGAGTGTACTACATCATATCAATTTCCTCCGAGATTGGTGACAGATAAAGACCTCCACCACAGTCTAAAGTAAACTTCAGAGTGTTAGCTACATTTTATGCACAGCAACATATTACATTATGTGCACAAATCGAAAAGTCATAGCGATACCTATTTTCATTGCAAACTTTTTTCGGATTTTGTGCATTGTCTTATTAGATGAGAATTTCACAGCAACTACGACCATTAACAAAATAATGTTCATGTCATCATGAAGCTGACATATAAAGCTACAAGTAGCGCAAAAATTAAACTCTTTTACAGAATAATTTTTGTAAAATCGTTTGAGAATGATTGGAGGGCGTGCGCCTCGATTCTGTCATCGCAGTGCATCAATGACTGGCCGAAAGTGGGCACACAAGGTTGGCCTGCCATTTCAAACAAACGAATGAACTCGTCCGGCGCTCTGGATGAGTTCTAGACACTGCGTATCGGTCACCATATCATGTACAGACTCTAAAAGCCTATTGTATGAATGTGATACAAGATATGAAATTTGAGGATCAGGAAAAAAAAGAGTTCATTATTGTAACTGGCTGTAAACAATAATTGCTAACAGTTACTTGGACACCTCGCTGTACTTTATGTCAGCTGAGGCCTGGTTTCATTTGGCAGGTTACTTAAACTCTCAGAACTGCAGATACTGGTCACAGACAACCCACATTTTCTGCATGATGAACCTCTGCACTCAGAGAAGGTGTCCTGTGTCTGGCATGCACATTATTGGTCCCGCGTTTTTCAAATGCATCTTAAACAATGCCCAATATCTAGACATCTTTGACTCTTTCTATGCGCAGTTAACAGGTGCAGGGAAGCTGTATACAGTATTCGAACAAGATGGAGGAATCGCTCACATTTCCAAACAAAGTATGGTCCACTTCAACGATGTAGTTCCTGCTGAAGACAGACTTGTCAGCAGAGGCCTCTGATAATCCTTGCACAATAGACAATCTTAAATGGAATATTGATAGAGAAATTAACACCATACCTGCAGAATTATGGAGTGTTGCTGGTAATATCACCATATAAAGCCAGCCATACCTGGATGTCCACGGCCTCCACTCTCTTATGAACAAGTAACTACAATCTTTTTATAGTTACTATCATCTAGTCTTTCTTAGTTAGTTCATTGTTACTTGAATCTGGGTCGTGAGGTATACTGGTACTGGTTTTATGTGGGACACCCTGAACTAGCTATTTCCTATCACGTTCCATTCGTGTATATACTGTGGGGGAAATTGATCTCTATATGCTTCTGTAAGCATCCTAACCCCTCCTATGAAAAGATTTTTAAATACCGGTTCCAGTTCACAAAATTTATTGACTGCTTAAATTATATAATAGGCAACATTTTTCGAGATTAGATCTCATCATAATGGGTTTGGTCAAGGCCTTGGAGCATGGGCCAGATGTACAGGAAAGTAGATGTGCCGATGATTTTGTGCCGTGCTGGGTGTAACTGCAGAAGGTAATTTTTTTTTTTTGTAGATACACCGGAGAGTCCACAGGAATCTACTCAAAATGATAACTGTGTTGCAGATATTGTGATAATAAATGGTACAGCCGCATTTATTTCCGAAAAATGCAGATTTGTTGCCATCTGTCTGACTACTGATTGGTCTGACAAAGCTAGATCCTTTCAGGAGAGTGTGCCTAAGGACTGAGAGGTTCACAAAGATGATGACATTTGCAATAGAATACGTACTGGCGGTAAGAGGGAGCGTCATGCAAAAATTGACCTTCGGCGACGCACTCTGAAACTTGGGAGAAGATTTTTCAGATATGGGAAACTATCACCAGTGCAAACAGCCTCAGGATTTGTCTGTAGTGAAGGAATGAAGGGCCGAGCAATTAAACTGCAGGCAAAATGGCTAAGACTCAATACATTCGATGTTGTACCACAAACCGCAAGGAAATGTAATATTTGTGAGTGAACAACATCAGAAGTTCAGTGAAATTACAGCTACGCCGAGGGACTGGTTTACATATAGCCAATGTGGAATAGTTTAGTAAAATTTGGTATACACGCTACCTAATGAGTATAAGGAATTTATTAAGTGAGTCTAGTTATTATTAAGTAGTAATTAGGGGATGAGTAGAGAACAAAGAATCTGGTAATAATACAGTGCAGTAACATTCAGCTTTTCAGTGGTCATTAAATGGAGGTAATGGTCATGTGTAAAAAAGAGAGAAGCCAGTGGCCTAATAACGGGAGTGCCGTTTAGGTTAAGTACACAGTCAATGAATCTTGTGATTTAAGCTATTTTAAGGGAAACGTAGAATGTACTGCACACAATTAGCATTTTGTAGGTTGAGTTATTGTAGGACTATCATGAACTGAGATCCAGGAGCCATCTCTGCTGAAATAGGGAGATGCATAGTGCAACCATTATCTTTTAGCATGGCTGAATAAAATAACGACTTTGTCTCAGCTAATGCAAGGGACCATGGTAGAACTGACAGAACACAGTTATATTAGTGACTACCCACTGATGTGATAGGAACTGGCACCATTATGTCTGGCAGTTACCACTTGCCGACCAGCCAAGGGGCCAACATTGTAAAACCAATGAAAGACATTGCCACTGTGGTGCAATGGCTCGATTACTTCACACTATAGCAGTAGTCTCTGTTGGGGCTACATGATGGGATCAATGCCTTGGCAAAACATATATAAGCCCATATAAATACCCCTCATTTTTAGATAGATGCATGCAGCCTGGCAACCAAAAGCTTCAAGGAGAGGTCCATGCTGGTCTACGTGTTGACAAGAATCTACAAACTGACGACGCGACTTCACCTCCACTAACTACAGGCCTATTGCTGGCTCTGAGTCGATTGTTATGGAGTTAGCACTTTACAGCTGATGGTCCACCAACAGGCCTATTTGCACTCGTTGCCAGCCTCCTATGTTGGAAGGCTATTATTTGAGACTGGGGCTGGGCAGCCTCTCAGCCGCCTTTGCCCTGGCATACTGTTACTGTCCACCTCCGTCTGTAAATGTAGGCACTACTGCTGAGAGTTATCTTTCTCTACACAGTCCACAGCAGCATTTCACATCTTCCAGAGCTACTTACACTGAGCTACAAAGCTGTGCTCAGTCTGTGCATATAGAGTCAGATGCACCTTATCTCAGCATTCCCACTGAGTCGCTGGCATCACCACACTGCATCTGGTTACCTCAGCGCCTCCACACCCACTGTCTTCAACACATGCATTAGACGGTGTTGCTACAGCAGAGAGTCGTTAAGAATGTTGTAGTGTGTTTGCTAATAAAATGTGTGCTTAATCAGTTACGTTTGCGTGATGACTTGTCAGCTGCAACAGGATTACCACTCGCCACCCCTCTGCTACCCTACCCAGGACAGTCCTGATGCTACCAACTCAGTTCCATCTCCCCCCAACCATTACACAGGTGAAATTTTCTAGTCCAGGAAACAGCTTCACACTTATCACATCACATTTTGAAAACTATTGGTCCCACTAAAATACTTTTGTTGTCATTTATTACCAATAAACTTCCATAGAAGGCTATCAGTATGTTCTAGATATCCTTGAGAGATAAGATAAAGACTTTTGGGGTATCATGTTACATACTGAGGAAACTGGATCGGGCCACCCTCACCCCACTCCCCCAGGGGAGTCAACTGAAAAAAAAAACAACAATTAAGTCACGATGTTTTCTGTATGCAGTTCAAATCATGAACCCCAACTGACATTCCAAAAACATGTATGAGGTACTTGAAGGTTTAATAAATTAAGCAGTGCACTATTTAACAACAAATACCCACTTACTATGTACCAAGCATACATTATCCCCTACTATTGATATGCAACATCGTAGTGTTAAAAGAAACAATGTCATAAACAATCCAAAAACACCTATCGCTATTTACATGATATTAACTGATTATCTCCCATTTTTCAAGAAAACGCACGTAAATATTTGGCTGAACAAGTGATACACACTGAAATAAAAAGGCTACTTACCAAATACAGGTGTTAACACATTGCATACACACCTTCCACAGTCTCTGTTCCATGTACGGTGCACTCTCAGCTACAGCGACTCCTGTCTGAGCATAAATGAAACACATTAACCAGGATAGAACGCTATGGCCTCAACGGATATGCAGTGGTTGCCAGCAACTGCTGGACAAACTACTTTCGAAAAACAGATAAATGGGCAATCACCATTATGTGTCCTCGTTAGAGGCACAGAATTCCTCACATCAACATGGTGTGAACACCTGACTTCTACAAATAACGCACACAGTACCTCTTAAAACACTGGCACTGGAAATGGTACCAATGCATGGAGATAGAGGTGTGTGCACGGTATCAATAGCAGCCAGTGAATTCAGTATGTAGGTGACCTTAAAAACGTTCTTAAGTTATTTATATTACACAGCCCATGTATGCCATCGATCTCATCTGTGAGTTTCTGGGTGTCTCCATGCAATCTTATTTGCAAAATACGTTGATATCCTACGTTAAACAAATGCATTATTTAATGACAAACATATTCCTACATGCACTGGTTACAATAAAACCTTCAGGTTTAAAGTGTTGAACGTAAAGATTTACCACTAGTCCTCCTCTCATGGTTCTCATGTATTGTTAGACCAGAAAGAGTTCTGACAACGTCCTATGACAGTGTCACTGAAGATGAAGCAAAAATCAGCTTTTTATCAGAGTCAAATTCAGTGCTTGGTGCTGTCAAGAAGAGGAGCTTATGCGAAGGATATTACCTACACGCCTCTGTTTAAATGTTTTTCTTTTCTTTCTCTTGTAAGGTGGTCAATGCGGCACTTTGTGTGGAAGATGTTTCTAAACACTTTGCTGTGTTATTTTTAATGAACATACGTTTAAGATAAGTTGCGCAATAGTTATACACCACAGCATCGTATCTGTAAATCCAATCTATTAAGAGTCTCAAGCAGATGAGCAAATCGCATAACATGATGTATTTTTGTGTAACACACAATGGAAAACGCGTTTGAAAATCTGAATCATTTCCCACGAATGGTATGCAAGCGATAAATAATTGTACACTAGATTGATCATTCTATAGCAGCATATTACCGCAGTGTGGTCGAACTGTAATACACACACCCACATATAACACACCCACATATAGTTAATCTGTTTTAGCGTAAGAGAAGCGCCTGACGCAAATCGAGAACATCATGAACAAATCAATCACGTTACGATATTTTTTATCCATAATGTAAATACATACTCTGTTTTTTAGGAATCATAACCTGAACTGTTTTCGCTATTACATAATCAACTAATAACACACACGGTTTGCAAGGCTAAAGATACAGCTACAGGCATCAGTTTGCAATCTTGCAACTCAGGCTCCATTCGTTCCTTAAACTTCCTGAACTTTTGCGCTCCCAATGGGGTTTCCCACCACACAATGAGAAGCGCGTAATCCTTCACATATCGTTTTGAGAATAATAACAGATTTGATTGGTAAAAGGTTACATGTTGCACTTCCTTGACCAAAGCACTTGAAAATTTGGATCGGGTTCCTTGTATCTATTGTTAGAGCAATAAGAGCTCCGACATGCGGGTAAAAAGTAGCATAATCGGACAAGCACATAGTGTCAATACATACTCTGTTATTAGGAGTCATGACTGGAAGTGGCGTCATGATCACGTGACCGACGTATACGCTTGTATTACTTCCCAGTCGACAAACTGCAGAGCTGCATAATTTATGTAGAGTGTAAATCAATAACGGGCTAAGTCCCAGAAGACTGATTCCGAGTTACTGAGTCTTTTATTTGTTTTCACAAAAATATTTTAGTGAAAAAACCTCAAAAATGTTTTTATTTATTATATGTAGTAAGAGTCACATAACCACTGCATTTTTAAGTCCTCTTACTTCTATCAAAGAAAGTAAATATTTTAACCTGAAAATCACAGAATGTGCTAAATGCCATACAGGAATTGGCAAAGACGAGGTAAGTGCCAAGGACATCTCAAGTATTTATCAGTTTTTAACAATAAACATTTTACACATATATTTTATAGATACACTGTGCTTTGATTAAATTATTTTTAAGCCTTCTTTTAATTTTATAGAGCACAAAGCTATGTTAATTGATTAATTGTTCGAAAAGTGTTCTATTAGCTACTTACAAATACGGCAGCATCTCTTGCAGGTCCTTTTTCTTTTCAACTGACAAGTTGCTTTTGTGTTGTGTGATGGTAAAACAAAGTTATTTATTATGACAGTGGTAATCCCTTTATTGAAAATCTTATAGATGCTCCAGTCTTCAAGTTTCTGTGTTCTCATCTTGACGACACCAAATGCATTTTTTTTACTTAAGTGCAACTACATTTGGAAATATTTATTTTTGTTGTGTTAATATGTGTATTGACTGCTTTTGTAAAATTAAAAAGTTCTCAGGCTAGAGTATAATAACCAACAGTGGATTGTTAGGTGTCGCATTCTTCCAGCCTCTTACGTTTTTAAATCTTGGCAGGATCTCTGTCAGACGTTGCAAGCAATTAAAAAGTTTTGTGGCACTCACGCCCGCTTTTGCCTCATCAATGGACCGGCACATACTGCTCATGCTATCTTTCGGGCCTCATATGCACAACTAGAAATGATCGTAGTACTTAGTCCGCTTTTCAGCTGTTGGCAATGGCACTTAGCTTGAATTTTCGGGTCTACCTAAAAAAAACTTTTGGCACTTAGCTCGTTCACTCTACATATATATATCATTCAATAGATAATGTCTTAAGACTGTGCAACATACAGTTCCCTTCATGTATCAGGAAGGTGAAATTTGTTCTATATTTTTGCAAATGAGACATCAGACCTCTTTCTTGGTACAGAGATAAATAGCCGGGTCTTTGCATGCTCAGATTTACAGGCATGGAGACATTGGCTTTCACTAGATTTGTTCCAAATTCATAATACTAGCAGACATCCCTGGGAATGTAAAGCTTTTACTAGACATAATTGCGAGTGCGTAATCATAAATAATAAATAAATTTATTATCTTACCCAGTCTTTGTTCTGTAACAAGTATCTGAGTCCATTAACTTTGCTGATTAATCAATTTCCATGTAGACAAGTGGCCTGTCATCCACTCTTTCCTGCCATTAACAAACGCTCCTTTAAACTACAGTTTTATAATGCATACTGATTTTAAAATGTGATTTTCTTATGATGAATATATCGTCATCCACATGTGCAACACAGAATTCCACCAAGATGTATTCCATAATACAACTGTCAACATCACTTTCTGACAGTCTGTGTAATCGATTTACACGTAAAATAATTAAAACTATAGACATGCTGAGCATAGTTTGATGAAACATTATCGGTTCTGATTTCCTAGAATGTGTATACTGCAACGCAAGTCAACTGTCAACTTCTGTTTGGTTTAATTCTGTGGAAGGAGCTGGATTAGATGCCATGTCAGTCTGTCTTAGTATTTGTATATGTGTAGCACAAACACTGGAGTGCATTTAAACATTCCAGTCACATTAATGTAACCACCACCTATGTTCGACCTCAAACGTCCAGTAACCACTCAAAAACGGCACACAGCAACACTAGCAATGGAGTGTATATAAAGTGCGCCTTTCGGACGCAGAAAACAGTGCAGTTATTGTCAAAATGCAGAAATTCATCTGACGTCTAAAAGGTCAGATCATTAGCTTACGGGCCAAGGGTGCAAGCATTTTCGAAATGGCTAGGTTTGTAAAATGTTCGCCTGCCATTGTAGTTAAAGTATACTGCGCATGGCAAAGTGGCACTATCCAAAACTAGCGCCAAGGCGAATGTGGTACACCATGTGTCATAGATGACGGGGGTGGACGACAGCTGCAAATACGCTTAAGGACGAAGAGACGTGCAACTGTTGAGGAAGTGACCGCGCAGATGAACCAAGGAGCTACTAACTACGTCTCCTCAACGATCGTTCAGTGAATGTTGCTGCGTACGGGCCTCTGGAACAGGTGCCTGGTTGATGTGGCCACTCTCCCGGCTGTTCATCAGCGACAAAGGCCGCAATTTGCACGCCAGGACTGCAGCTGCACGTTCACTGAGTGGTGACAGGTGGGATTTTCAGATGAATCACTTTTTATGCGTCATCGGCGTGAAATACCCTGCAATAATCACCAGAAAGGTCCCCCGGACGCTGTGGCCGAGCGGGTATACGCACTTCAGTTCGGAACCGCGCTACTGCTACGGTCGCAGGTTCTAATCCTGCCTAGAGCATGGATGTGTGTGATGTCCTTAGGTTAGTTAGGTTTGATTAGTTCTAAGTCAAGGGGACTGATGAAAAAAAATATGGCTCTGAGCACTATGGGACTTAACTTCTGAGGTCATCAATCCCCTAGAACGTAGAACTACTTAAACCTAACTAACTTAAGGACATCACACACATCCATGCCTGAGGCAGGATTCGAACCTCGCGACCGTAGCGGTCGCGCGGCTCCAGACTGTAGCGCCTAGAACCGCTCGGCCACCTAGGCCGGCAGGGGACTGATGACCTCAGATGTTAAGTCCCATAGTGCTTAGAGCCATTTGAACCATCTGAAGGATCCAGCCTGGAGGAGGGAGTGTTATGGTCTGAGGAATGTTTTCGTGGCATTCCTAGGGTGATCTTGTCGTTCTGGAAGACACAATGAATTTACAAAGTATACAGCTATACTTGGGCACCCCTACATGAAGTTCGTTTTTCCTTGGCATGATCGAATCTACCAGCACGACAATGCAAAGTGTCAGACAGCTCGCACTTTACGTGCGTCATTCAAAGCCCACCAGGATGAGTTTGCCATACTACCCTGTGCACTAAACTTCCGGGATTCAAACTCTATCGAGAATTTGTGGAACCACCTCTATCAAGCTATTTGTCTCATGACCTTTAACCAAGAAAACGGCACAGTGGACAAGTCTGTGGAGTCACCGTGGGTCCTCATCCTTTTTGGTACTTTCCAGAACCTCACTGATTCTTTGCTTGCAGAAGTCAGTGCTGAAAAAAATATTATTCAGGCTTTTGACTTTAAGGGGACTTGTTACTGAAATTCGTTGAAATATGACATGTTTCTACTCCATAATTTACTTTGGACTTTCCTGAATATTTTGGTGCATAATACATTAAAACCAGACAATTGTGAGACCTTCAAATAATATTTTGAATGTTGATGTGTGACTGTCAAATTTCGCCACTACGCATATACTGCCACAGTTGGGCAGTCATGTCTTGGGAACTGCACAGTCTAGAAAGCTGTGAATTGCTTTGTTGTGTGCCTAGACTTAGAACTACTTAAACCTAACCAACCTAAGGACATCACACACATCCATGACCGAGGCAGGATTCGAACCTGCGCCGTAGCAGCCCGGTTCCGGACTGATGCGCCTAGAACCGCGCGGCCACAACGGCCGGCTGTTACGTCTCAGATACTGGCATTACGAATAAGCAACTCAGTCCTTTGTTTCTGATACTAATTTTCGTTGAAAGTAGTGTGATTATCAGCTATTTTTGTAGTAAGCTAGCTCCTACTGCTTTTTATACGTAAATAAAATAACTGTAAAATTTAGAGAAGATGAAAAGATCTGTGTGGAGCACTTTCTTTCATCGAATGTCAGCCGATGAAAAGCCATGTCATGCTTTGTGTCCACCTCCACCAAACACTTGGTGTAAATATAGGCAAGCTGAATTTTCTGGCACCTTGCATGAATTTACACATAAATGTTTTCATCCTTTGGCAGTGATGGAGGCACTCAAACCTATTTACAGAGATTTGCCAAATCCTGATCTACTAAAGAAGTGTTTACATGGGAAGACCCAGAATGTGAATGAGTCCTTCAATAATGTTGTGTGGTGCCATGTGCCTAAAAATGTATTTGTTGGCCTTATGACTCTAAAGTTGGCAGTTTCTGATGCTGTAACAACTTTTAATGTTGGGAAATATGAAAGATCTAAGGTTCTTGAGAAGTTAGGGGTAAGATTTGGACACAATACACCTAAAGGACTGTGGGAACTGAATGGGCTTTGTCTACGTGAAGCAGTGTTAGCTGCTCAGCAAATGACAAAAACAGCAAGAAAGAAAAGGAGGAGGCAAGCACTAGGTTGTTGTAACACTGAAGAAGACACAGACTATGGGCCAGGGCAATTCTAGTGCATTAAAGGCGCAGAAATGTAAGTCTGTATAAGAATTTGTAATTAAAAAAGTTTTAAACCTCAATATCCCTGAACTACATTTTTTGCAATAAGTGACCTGTTTTTTTAAAAAAAGTACAGATGGCAAGAAATGTTGACAGCATGCCAAGTGTGAGATTCAAACACATATGGAACTAGAATAATTAAAATATCCTGAGTTGTTTTGTTTTTATGGTCATTTATTTACAAAATTCTGTCAAAAATTGAGTGTTTGAAAAAAAGATAACATGCACCAAATACAATTTTAGTAATAATTCTAGTTCCGTGTATGTAGAAATGTGCATTCAATAATTATGGTAAATTGTAAGATGGTGTCTTGAAACGTTTCAACATAATGGGTCACAAAATTCTGTAGTTTAACATTAATGTGATTGGACAGTCTAGTAAAGCAATATGATCAGAATGGTTACCAACAACATATGATTTTTGTTGATGACGATTGTTTGTGCCAGTAGCAAAAACCTCTGGGTAAAGTCAAAGATGGCAATCAAATTGCACACACCAATCCCACTCACTCTATTTTGTGAGTGCTATGATATGGATACCTCGGTTGTAGGATGTGGTACTGGATGCAGAACGATAAATAACATGGACATGTTTTTCTTATTTGTATGCAGTATTCCTCTGCAGCCAAAAATGCATGCTATTTAGTGGCGTATATTTATTAGTGTATCAACCCCTATGTCTGTAAAATGAGAAATGTGCTCGCCAAATGTGAATTCTAGCATGGAGAATCGTCATAATGCAGGGATAACTCTGATATCATATTAAGAAGAACCAAGATAAGTATTTTGACAAAATATTATGGACAGTCTAGACTCTGGCCCTTAATTCTTACCTAACCCATACTTATGCATCTGCTATAGTAAACTTCTCAAAATACATTATTTCATCCAAGTACACCAACAGTTCTAGTTGGTATAATCGATTTCCATGTTACATAGTCAAAATTGTAGGCAGGCAGATAATACTTTGCGTTATGTTCCTACCTACTAGAAGCAGCTTAGTCAAATGTAGTAATTTATTTTTGAAACATGGTGAGGTGGATTTGGAGCCTAAAATATATTTCTTCAGTTTTTTATTAATAATATGGCGCTTTTGAATAACATGTGTATCTGCTACATGAAGCTGTTTGCATATTCCATTGGAACAATCATTTTTTTAAATATTGCCTGGTATCACTTTATAACATCCGCAGTATATACGTATATATGTTTACTTATAATGTGACGAGTGGATATGAATGTGTGGAAAATTATGTAACTCAATAATATTCATACAATTATGTAATTATTTCTTAGAAAGATGATAATTATGTAAAACAGAGACAATTTTTGTCTCACATTCTTGGTTAATCTATGTCATTCTTTTCTTTTCTTTTGTACCCTTTTGTCGTCTTTTGATATATGTCGCCGACGCAAGATACGAATCGATTTGAGGTCTGTTGAATGAAAAACATTTAACATAAAATTGTTGTAGTTTTATGTTCATTTCCTGAAAAAAAACAAATAAAGCCAAATGCATTAAAACTATTTATGATTAATTATTGAAAAATCACTTCCTCTTTTAATTATCATTTTGTATTAATTGTTTTATCATATCTGCAAGGAGTGCAGCCATTGTTAGTTGCGATTATATAGCAACTTCATCTGTACTTATGGTCAAAATATCAAGGGTTTGTGTTAAACTAATTTGCAAAACAGCATTAATAATTTTTTGGTGGCATCAATTTAAATGATTAATTACTTATTGAGCAAAGGAAAATTTTTAATTAAAAAAGAAATTCTCTATCTTTTGTTGGCTGCCTTCTTAACTTTTGTCTCAGCGGCAAATTTAAATTACTTGAAACTGCAAACAATATTCCGATGTGTAAGAAATAAATCTGCTCTGGTGGTACTGAACTCTACTTATAAAAAAAATAATCGAATCAGACTGCATCTTCTAAGAACAGTGCTGATGGTATTTATTGTTGAACAAGATTTCATTGCTGATGTATGAGGCCAAAATTAAACTATGCATGAATCATGGAGAAAATTATTTCTGGAGACATATGTCAGTGTTGTGTGCAGGTTGTATTCTGTGGTTCCTTTTCATGATCAATTTGCTAAGAATAATTAAATCCATCGAAGACAAAAATTATAAAAGCTCTGATGTACGATCTGTAATTTTAGTGATATGAACACAACTTACAGTCAACATTATTACACTATGTCAGGTGGAATTCTTGAGCAATTTGAACAAAATAATTATTTGGGAGAAGTTGTAGTGTGAATATTGCATTATGTGTATAATATTGTCTGTATCATTTACAAAATTAAATCAATGCAACTGCTAAATATCAGAGTGAATTCAAACCGCAAGAATGCTAGAGAGTATCATATCATCCATATTCATTGCATTTGTCCATGTTGATGATATGCAAAACCACCACAACTTTACAGCATGAGCATTTTTGTTTATTTAAATAATAGTAATGCATGACATTAAAACATTAAAACCATAGGACGGTGATAGGAGCTCGCTGGCTGACACATAACGATACCGGACAGCCCTGACGAATCAGCAGCGACATCCCTAGCCTTCTGCACATTGGCAATGTGATACGAATGGTATTCGCACTGATCATATGTCTGGCCATCTCTCTCTAGCGCATGTTAAGTCTCCTCAAAAACTGTCAATTTATATGTGTTGAAAGCAGTAAATTTCCCACGACTTCTGGAGAGAACAACCAAAAAAATACCTAAAATTATGAGAAATGCCTTAAAAACGTTAGGCAGACGATTGATTAATAGGTGCTGGATCAAGCACACCTATCACAAGAGGGGGCAGAGTCGTACCCACAAGCAGCACACTGCCAATGACCTCTCGATAGCATGTATTTAGCCCGCCGCCACTGACTAGTCATCCAGTTAGGCATCTGTCACTCTGCTCGCAAAGTGGGTTTAGTTCATCACTGGCTAAAACAGTATCACAGTTGGTTGCTAAAGACACTTGGCAGGGTACACGGTAAGAGTATATCAACATACTTTCACATTTATGCATAGACTATAAAAAATGTGAAACAGAAAAATGTGGAAAAATATGGATAAAAACGAGAACATTTAAATATCTGCAAAAATATACGAATATCTGTATTTATACAGAGAGAGTAGTCGAAATTTTAGGCATATACACTAGATGAAAGTGCCTGAAGAGCTCTTGGATACTCATATATATATATATATATATACACTCCTGGAAATTGAAATAAGAACACCGTGAATTCATTGTCCCAGGAAGGGGAAACTTTATTGACACATTCCTGGGGTCAGATACATCACATGATCATACTGACAGAACCACAGGCACATAGACACAGGCAACAGAGCATGCACAATGTCGGCACTAGTACAGTGTATATCCACCTTTCGCAGCAATGCAGGCAGCTATTCTCCCATGGAGACGATCGTAGAGATGCTGGATGTAGTCCTGTGGAACGGCTTGCCATGCCATTTCCACCTGGCGCCTCAGTTGGACCAGCGTTCGTGCTGGACGTGCAGACCACGTGAGACGACGCTTCATCCAGTGCCAAACATGCTCAATGGGGGACAAATCCGGAGATCTTGCTGGCCAGGGTAGTTGACTTACACATTCTAGAGCACGTTGGGTGGCACGGGATACATGCGGACGTGCATTGTCCTGTTGGAACAGCAAGTTCCCTTGCCGGTCTAGGAATGGTAGAACGATGGGTTCGATGACGGTTTGGATGTACCGTGCACTATTCAGTGTCCCCTCGACGATCACCAGAGGTGTACGGCCAGTGTAGGAGATCGCTCCCCACACCATGATACCGGGTGTTGGCCCTGTGTGCCTCGGTCGTATGCAGTCCTGATTGTGGCGCTCACCTGCACGGCGCCAAACAAGCATACGACCATCATTGGCACCAAGGCAGAAGCGACTCTCATCGCTGAAGACGACACGTCTCCATTCGTCCCTCCATTCACGCCTGTCGCGACACCACTGGAGGCGGGCTGCATGAGGTTGGGGCGTGAGCGGAAGACGGCCTAACGGTGTACGGGACCGTAGCCCAGCTTCATGGAGACGGTTGCGAATGGTCCTCGCCGATACCCCAGGAGCAACAGTGTCCCTAGTTTGCTGGGAAGTGGCGGTGCGGTCCCCTACGGCACTGCGTAGGATCCTACGGTCTTGGCGTGCATCCGTGCGTCGCTGCGGTCCGGTCCCAGGTCGACGGGCACGTGCACCTTCCGCCGACCACTGGCGACAACATCGATGTACTGTGGAGACCTGACGCCCCACGTGTTGAGCATTTCGGCGGTACGTCCACCCGGCCTCCCGCATGCCCACTATACGCCCTCGCTCAAAGTCCGTCAACTGCACATACGGTTCACGTCCACGCTGTCGCGGCATGCTACCAGTGTTAAAGACTGCGATGGAGTTCCGTATGCCGTGGCTGACACTGACGGCTGACACTGACGGCGGCGGTGCACAAATGCTGCGCAGCTAGCGCCATTCGACGGCCAACACCGCGGTTCCTGGTGTGTCCGCTGTGCCGTGCGTGTGATCATTGCTTGTACAGCCCTCTCGCAGCGTCCGGAGCAAGTATGGTGGGTCTGACACACCGGTGTCAATGTGTTCTTTTTTCAATTTCCAGGAGTATATATATATATATATGAGAGACATGATGTTACACATACACTCAGGAATAAAAAGAATTGTACACATGGAGTAAATTGAATATGCCTATAGACAGGCTGTTGGTCTCTCATGTAACAACTAGACATATATACACTCCTATGTCTAGTCACTACACATACATACATACATATCCCTTAACAGTGTAGAGATGGTGCATCCTGGAGACTTTGATCAAGATGAAATTATCATACTCCCACTAGTTCTATGTGCGTGAGAAAGAGCTAACGTTATTTCCACTCCAAAATACAGCTACAATATGGCATAACATTCTTAATACTGGCGGAACATCAGCTGTGCTATGTATTTCTTCAAGTTCCCTAGCAGTATTTACAACACATTCCCAGCTATAACATTGTAAAGATTGTATCATGGCATAAATTGGTAGTTTTGTACATAGACATATAGGGTAAAACAAGTTGCTGACATGTGCTGAGCCATCTTACCTCGAGTCATTTTATTACTGTGGAATGAGATTTGTATGGCAACCTTTATTTGGATCGTAAATGCTGTGGTACTCTCTTCCAATATACGAGGGCAGCAAATAATGTGTACTTGGTATCACAAATTATTTGGATACAATGTAAAGTGGAATCATTCCACAAATGAAAGCAATACACATGGATCACATATTGATGTTACTATAGAAGAAATCACCAGATGTTCGCTAATAAAGGATAAAAGTGCTCTGTGGACAACACGGGTGGTATATATGTATTTACATAACTGAGATTAACAACTATTGCTCTACATTTTTAAGGCATTTATCACAATTTCAATCATTTCTATAGTAACGTAACTCAATGGGTAAAAACAGAACCCTTAGTGGATCATTTGGTTGTCTATCTGTCTGTCTCTCTGCCCAACTGTTAGGACCACTTTTTCTCGGGAATGGGTGGAGCCATATATTTGAAATTTATGTCATGTGTTGTGGTCTACTCTTACTGCTATGATACATGACTACCAGAAGAGGAGGATTTGTGGCAAATCTTAACGTCCTACACTTTAAACCCAATGATTTTATTGCAATGAGTACATGTAGGAATGTATTTGTTAATAAATACACAGGGTATTGATATAATTTGGTAATCAGACTTTACAGGAAAATCCATCAGGTCACAGATGAGTTTAAAAGCATACATGAGCTGTTTAATGAAAATAGTTTTAAAGTGTTTTTAAGGACATCTGCATACTGCATTTGGTGACTGCTACTGATGGTTTGCACAACTCCTTGTCTCCATGTGTGGCTATGGCTGTTAGGCAGCTATCTTTTAATAGGCACTGTGAATGTTAGTCTACCTAGAGAAGCCAAGTGCTCACTTTGTGGAGGAGGAGATTAGTGTTTAACGTCCTGTCGACAACGAGGTCATTAGAGACGGAGCGCAAGCTCGGGTGAGGGAAGGATGGGGAAGGAAATCGGCTGTGCCCTTTCAAAGGAACCATCCCGGCATTTGCCTGAAGCGATTTAGGGAAATCACGGAAAACCTAAATCAGGATGGCCGGAGACGGGATTGAACCGTCGTCCTCCCGAATGCGAGTCCAGTGTGCTAACCACTGCGCCACCTCGCTCGGTGCTCACTTTGTGTCGCAGAAGAAATTCAGGACCATTGATGAGATGGAAACAAATAATCAATTCCCCATTTATGGGTTTTGGGTAGGAATTTTATAGGCAGTTACTGGCAACCAATTCATGTGTGTTGAGGCCATGGCTGTTCTTCCCACACGTTAGGATTTCCATTTACACTCATACAGGAGTTGCTGTGGCAAAGAGTGCACTGTGCGTGAGACAGCGGTGGCAGGTGCTGAGTGTTAGTACCTGTATTTAGTAAGCAGCCCTTTGATCACAGTGTGTATTGCTTATTCAGCTCAGCATTTATGTTTAATTTCTTGAAAAGTGGGAGGTATTCAGTGAATACAATATAAACAGCGGTAGGTATCTATAAATTGGATTGTTCATGCATTGTTTCACTTATCACTGTAATGTCACATATCAATAGTGTGGGAATAATGTACACTTGGTATTTAGCAAATGGGTACTTGTTGTTAAATAATTCACTGTGTAATTTATTAAACATTCAGGCACCTCATGCATGTTTTTGAACGTTGGTTGAGTGTCACAATTTGTAGTGTGTACAGAAAACGTTGTGACATATTAAACTATAACAGCTGTAGTTTTTCAACACACATTGTAACATTACATTATCATACATTACATACGAGTGATGTATTTTTTAAATAACATATCATGTCAGGTTAATTGTAATTACGCATCTGTTTATTCTGTCTGCGAGTACTGGCTCACAAAAAATGATGTCGCTCTCACATAAGATCTAGTATTAAAAGCAGGATGGTTGGGGAGGAGGCGGAACTTGTTTGCTATTGGTCCAAAGAGAAAAGTGGGGCAGAGGAGTGCTTGATGCTTAAACTGTTAGCAACACTTATATGTAAAGCCATCCACAGAGTTCGCCACTAGCAAACATGTGGGCACTGGCAGATAATGACAGGTTGCTTGTTATTTATGTGGGCTGGATGCCACTGTCAGAATGCTTGATTTACCAGCAGTATTTTTTCTGCCGGTAAGCAGAGATGTCGTATCAGAAACGATTACACAAACATTGTGTAAATAATGCAGATATCCCTAGCATTGCTGGGGGTGGGAGGGGTTATCGAAGTATTACCTGCTCGATTTGGTTTGGTCACTGCAGCCACAATCAACACACTCTACACAGTAACAGTCACATTTTTAGGTATGCATTTGTAGCACTCTGCTAATTCTTATACATACCACATTCACGCATGTCTTTCATTGACAGTCTTGAAAATTGGTAAAACCGCGGATGTTCCACATCCATGAGGATCTCCTCAACATGGATCTATGGAACGAAAATCTAATCTAATCTAATCTGCTTATGGAATTTTGTTGTGACATCACAGACTACTGTCCTGTGTGATGCGTTCAGTTAATATTTAACAAGAGTTTGCAAAACAGGCTGTGATGTCATTATTTCTAAAAACAGGAGAATGTGCTTGTGTTACACAAACACTATGACATCACCAATACTAGTAATATATGGATGATTTAGCAAGAAATTATTTGTTTGTTAATCGTGGTGCCGTATTTTTTAACATTTAAAGTCTTTGCAAGAGCGTATTCGTTGTTAATATTGTACTGTTGTAATTTTTGAATATCATATTTAGCATGAGGATGTTAGTATTTGGAAAAAAATCGCTGATGAATGTAACAAAGGCAACAAACTAAATCGAAGTAGCATTTAATTATGAGATTACTCACATTGAAACATCCCCTTAGAAAAATTTGTAAATGTCAGTGCTGGAAAACTTCTACATTATTTGATTTTCAAACAGCTGAGCAAAACTGAACATACTCAGGCATGTCTCTCTTTACTTGTTCCGATCAACACTAAACTGACACACAATATTTTTTTTAGCCCAACACAATCTGACTTTCAAAAATCCCTACAAAAGAATGGCCCTTATTAACTATAACCTATACCTTTCATGAATCACTTACTTCACAAAAATCTTCGTTAGTCAAACTACTGCAATACGGCGAGAGCCAATACTGCCAGCTAAATAAAAGATTCTAACTACTGAACGCACTAACTACAGATAGGCATAATTAGCAAATGAAAGATTTGGATGGACAATAAACAATGTATTTACCTTAATAGTGTTCAAAAGTCATAATATATATTTCAATTCATGACATCCAGTCTTACAAATTTCCTTTTTCTGACGGACACACGCCCAGATGGTCCGCTCTCAAAACTCCACCATTTCTCTCCCCACATCCACCACTGCTGGCGACTCACCTCCAACTGCGCAACGCTACGCGCAGTTCCCATCCAACTGCCCAACACTACAATAGCGAATATTCCAACAATGCCAACCTTCCACAGACTGCACACAGCACAGTCAGTGATCTTCATACAGAGCGCTACATTGCGTTACCAACATAAAAACCTAAACAGCCTACTTACAACATGTCTTCTTATTCTGTCTGGGGGTGATGAATGACGAAATTTGTATGATTGGAATAATAATAAAATTAATTTGTTAGTTACAACAAATACCCTGATCCTCTGACTACAGAACACATACAGAACACATACAGTTCGGATATATTTAAGCAAATACTGCGTTGTGATTGGCTTCAAGCACCATGACATCAATGTAACACAATGCTGATGCGACGATGGGGTGATGCGACATTGATGTGATGCTGAAAGCAATGAAGGAAATTCCCGTAATTGGAACAACAATAAAATTATCTGTTATTTATAACAAATACCCACACCCTGACCCCAAACAAACCTTGACCTCTTTCTGTGGTGTTTGGAGCTCGAATGAATAGGGCTACACAATTACCCTAGTTACAAAAGAGGAGGAGTGGGAGGTGGTTTTTTGTATTTAATTGATCCAGTGGGAAGGGGTGAGGGTGGCCTCGCTCAGTTGTCTCAGTGCGTTGTGGATGTTGCTTCGAATGTAGCCTCGGCAATGAATGTTTTTGAAGTTGCGTATCTCATTGCATTCACTGTGTATAAACTTAAAAAAAAATCCCAGTTTTTTGTAATTTTGTCGTTAACTATCAAGTCTCCAACTTCTAGAAAAATCATTCTCGTATTCACGTGTAGTGTATATCTCTAAAGTGTCTCTAAGCCTGTCAAGATCTCTCCTTTATTTTGAGTACTGCTGGAGCTTTGTTTTAATCTTGAAACAGGTAACATTTTCGCTTCTATGAAGTTTCCTGTATAAGTTCATCGCATTGTCAAGCACACATGTATAGAGAAGTAATAGAGATTCATACACACCATGATAATTTTAATATGAAAGAAGAAGATTTGAAGTTAGATAAAATTTGGATGTCCACTTGGCGCCAACACAATGACGACAGATTATTTTTAATCGAGAGTGGTGCTGTATGCAGAGATATTCATGCAGTCGTGTGGTGGTGTCGTCAATGCGCTCTATAAATGCGTGAACCCCTCAAGTCGTTGCAGTAGCCGTTTTACCTCGGAGAATGCCTTCAGCAGTCGAAGACGAAATGTTAGGAAACAGTTTTATACGTCGACTATGGCCCCTTCACCCTGAAGTTTTAAATGAGGAAGACGCCGACCATGAAAGCATACAATTTATGAGTTAAGAAACAGACGGCTGAATTTGAATATGCCCATTGTTCCCGTGAAGCGGTACTGTGAGTACGCTTCATGAACGCAAATCGTAACTCATTTTAGTAAATCTCAGTTAAGGCACATCATAAGTTGATCAGCTGACTGCAACAGCATTAACATATAATCCTCACTTGTTAAGTCAATCATTCAACTAATGGACCCGGAGATAGGCAACTAAGTGTTTTATTTCAATTACTTTTTCATCGTGTCACACTTTCTCGTTCTCTCTGTACCTGACCAGTATGTATTAGGGTATGTTGTGTGAATGTGTTGGGCTTAGAAATGTGAAGAGCCATTTAAAAGATTGTCAGTAGGTGCAGTAGGCTTCTCAAAAAGGAAACTAGGGAAGCTGAACAGAGAGATTGTTTGAGATACTTCAGAAGTATCGGTTCTGAGGAATGTAGAATGCAGAGGTTGGCCTTCAGCCAACAGCGAACGTGGCAACTCAAACAACGGCCTGGGTGGCTGGCTGGTAGCACGGCTTGTGGACTCGTAGCCGGCACGTGCTGAGGAGACGACGCAGTTTGATGACGATCCGTCTGGAAAGTGGTAAGATGTGAATTGCAGTGATTTATGGTACAACCAACGTCCCCTCTTTGGCTAGCCTCACGAGCATAGTTGAAAATTATATGCTCAGGCATTTCTAAAGGTAGCTTCCCAGCTCTGTGCGATCGTGCTTTTGCATTAATTTATATAATAGCGGCATCTGGCATAGTGCTATGCGGTGTGCTCAAGCGTGACGGCGCTTGGAATGGTTGTGCCCTTGTGTGTGATAATGAAATTCCTTCGTCACTATATAGTGTGAAAATTGATAGGCTGATGGTACGAAACCAATTAGATATTGCAGTACTTGCCAGCACCGATGATAGTGTGGACCAGTGATTCCAGATTACGTTCAATTATGCCATCTTAACATGCAATAAAGCTTCAGCCACGTGAAATCAGTGTTGGAGTTTTCCGACAATTACTCTCGTATTCCTCTTGATTGTTATCAGACTCCGATTCGTAGTTATAAAAGAATAAGAACTTTCTTATTGCTTTGTTACACAGTGCCAAATCAACCAGCCTTCAACCCTCTTGGTAATCTAATAGAAAGATTGACACGACGAAATTCTCACGCACACTCAACCACAGCATCCAGTAAAGGAGAAATATAGACAAGGATACAGTGCCATACTAACGAATGAGCACCAACAAGCAAGCAAGCAGCACAGGAAAGCATGTACGAAAAGACGGTTACCGCGCACTCTTTAGAGCCGATCCACTTACTAAAAGTGGAACATCAGATGAATACACGAAAAAAATTGATAGTATTGTTTTGAGTGATCTGTGATTAGGGATATATGAAATACCAAAGACCATAAGTATGTCAGAAGAAGAATTTGTTCATTTTACGTGAATAGCTAGCTATGGAAGTGATTTTGTTGAACATGTGTGCCGCAGATACTGATTGCTGACCGTGAAGTTTTTGGTCAATGTTTTTGGGACGTGATGGACACGGCACCATTCCATCGTCGTCGCATGCCATTTTAAATTCGAAGCGTCGCTGAGACATAATAAACAGCACTGTTGTGCCATTTTGGGATAAATTCTAGTGACCGATTCCACCCGTCGGCTTTGATCAATAACGTCATACGTAAGGCAAAGATGATGCATATCGGCAATCTATAAAGGGAACGGATCATACTCGTAAACAAACGAATATAGCATGCGATAAAGTAGTACATTAAACGCGATTATTATTTACGCACGGATTATACGCAAACGAGTTGAAGATAACCGAAATAAATAAAAACAGGAGTGTAAAAAAATTGAGCCGGCCGAAGTGCCGAGCGGTTCTAAGCGCTACAGTCTGGAACCGCGCGACCGCTACGCCCGCAGGTTCGAATCCTGCCTCGGGCATGGATGTGTGTGATGTCTTTAGGTTAGTTAGGTTTAAGCAGTTCTAAGTTCTAGGGGACTGATGACCTCAGAAGTTAAGTCCCATAGTGCTCAAAGCCATTTTCTTTGTAAAAAAAATTGTGTCTAATTAGATTTATTATCATAGTTTATGCGAGTGGAGAGGCACTGAGAACCATAAACTGTTTTACAGTATAGTACATGGTGAAATCGTACTATTACAAAATTATGTTAGTTTTATTATTGATTATTCATTCAAACTAGAAAAGCGCAGAAAAGTTGGGGTTTTGAGCGGGGAGAAACTAAATTAGAACAGAACAACGGAAAAATAAAGCGGATTATAACAAATACGAATTACTAACACAAAATAAGGAAAAAATGAACACCGTAAATCCTAATCAAAGCAGGAACTAATGTAACGAAAATCCGTCAAAAATTAACAAATTCTAGAATCGGTACCTAGAATTGACCTATATAGTAGGTCAACTCTACTTACTAATTCTAACACTAGTAGCTGTTTCGCGGTAATTCAAAGACCTATTAAGATCGGAAAAATCTTATTACATTTGAGATAACTGCCGAATAGTTGGAATCGGTAACTAGAATTGACCTCATACTAGTTACCGATTCCAGTATTTCTAAATTTTTCGCAGAACTTCAGACAGAAATTAAAAGTGCAGATATTGTATAATATTTTCCACACGTACTGCAAAAACAATGTAAGTAATGAGCCATCGAATAGGTGGAATCGGTGACTAGAAGTCACCTATATAGGAGGTCATTTCTAGTTACCGATTCCAATATTACTGTTTCGCGGTAGTAGAAAGGGCAATTACAAGCGCAAAAATTAAGAGAAGTATAGCAAAAACATCGAAAAGGAAAACATAAAATTGGCTACATAAAAAGAAACTTACCACACATGATCTTCTAAAGGGGTGAAAGACCGAGGCTGACAAGAGCAAAATGAGAACATCACAGGAAATATTAATCTTAGGAGGTCAAACTATAACGAAATACGCAAAAAACGGAATAACTAATCAAAAATTTAATAAGACATACAAACTGCCAGGCACCAAAGAGGCTCCACCCACATCAGTTTTCCCCTACCATCCGCCCTCAACCAGACGCAAAATTTTAAAATAATATAAAAATTGATATAAAGTCTATCACATAAATCCCCGGCACAAGACACAACAAACCCTCTCGTCCCACCATTGTAACCAAAAAATATTAAAACGACAGAAAAACCTCCCCCCAGAGAAACCAATAAAATACCAAACACACAGTACAGTAACATAAATAAAAACATAAAACAAGAAAAATATAAGATACCCACCAACGCCTAACTAACAAAACGAGACTTGTACGTTTTGCTGACTATTTTCATAAATTCTAGAAATACACAATAACCAATGGCCTTGCAACACTGAAATCCTTCTTTCCCCGCCCGACAACAGATTTTACAGCCCCCCAGTACCCCCCGATAGTATTGGTACATGCTCCCGTCTTGTAATCTTTAACTGAATATTGTGATTCACTACCAAGTGATGATAACCCCTTTCACCCAGCCCCTTGTAGGTAGCGAATCCATCCGACATGACTATGGAACCTTCTTCCACATATTCATCAACACTTCCTTCGTACAATTTGGCACGACCCTAAATACGACATCGGCACAATCCCCTCCAGAAATTACTACTCCAAAAACCCAAAACCCAACCACCTCACATCCCCATACGTACTTTGCAAAATGCGATTCGTCTGCTTAAACTGTAACCCCTGCCCCCCCCCCCCCCCCCCAATGATCCTCTTTATACATTATAAATTCCTTGCAGACTTCTCTACAAAATGAAAACCAGTCAACTACAGTGTCATACGAAACCCCTGCTTCGTGCATGACAGATTTACAAGAAGACTGATAGCAAAAATAGTAGGTTAACGTGACTATTACTTCTAAATTCAGCCCCGATCTTTCGAATCATGTCCCCCAGCGTATTATATTTTCTGCACTTCCACATGTATTCATCAGAAGGTTGTGAAGATGGAACCTTTGTCAAAACCATATACTTACCACAAACACTGCACTTGCAAAATTCTGCAATAACGCCCAATGACTGCAAAAATCTTATAGTTGACTTATGATCAGTCATTTTTATCAAGGAGAATTTTCGCTGTTAACACAACCGACTCATCCATAGTGAAAAGCAATTGCGTGAGGAATCGAGATCTTATAAATCAGGACTACTTTCATCAACGAAAGATACCGAAAACAAATTACGATATGTAAACAAAACAATAAACATCGAATTTTTAATAGACGCGCGTAACGAGGAAATCCAGAGAAACCATTTAACGTACATAATTCCAATCCGCAGCCTAAATAAAATAGCATCACATATTACGTCATTGGTCAAAGCGACGGGTGGAATCGGACACTAGAATTTACCCCTGTTTGGCTGAAGGCAGCAGAAATGGCCCGCGGCGGAGTCTCCTGCGCCCGGGGTGAGATGAAACAAATTGGCGCAGGCGGCCGAGCGAGAGCACCATCCTTTCTTGCCAATCAAGTTGGAAGTGTTGCTAAATGTGGTGGGCAATTTTCGTACCAGGATACAGTTGTTGAAGGCAACTTGAAAATTAGTTAATGGGTGCCATTTGTACTATGAAAAGATATTGGTTCTGAAGCTACATTTCATTGTGTGTTTTTTAAATTTTCTTTAATTAGAGGTTTTGCCTAATTTTGTTTTTAATTCGGTCGTGGCATCTGATAATTATTGTGGATGATCGTTTGTTTACGTTTATACTGTGAAGCATAACTCACACAGCCTACCCAAGATCCATTCTCTTGTCGCTTCATTATACATCGGTAGCAGAACGTGCTTACCTCAGATTATGTTGGTTGTTATTAATTGGTAGTCAAATGTATCCAGACATTTTTGGAATTCACATACTGAGCGAGATTCACTTATTTCAGGATGGGTCACTGGAAGGTATGTGGCGTGAGCCACATGGAAAGGACAGTTTACAAGGGGAAAATCAGACTTCTGTGTCACAGGTTTTCACAAAGTTTTGCAAGGACATTCTATACTGAAAATACTTTTCCGTTTTGTGCTAGACACTCACCACTTTTTGGAAGAAAATTGAGATCAAAGATGATGACGGAGAATCTTATTTTCAATGCTGTTCATCGAAAGATTATCTAAAAAATAAACATTTTTCTTAATATAATATGGAGTCCAAAGCTATAATATTCGAGTTGTACACGTTTTTGTGTTTTCATGCTGTATGTAGGGTAACAGTAATTCTAGGCCTCTAGAAGCGACAGTTCGAGTGTCGCGGAATTGCACTACTTAACTATTGGTCCGTGTTCTATTCTTGGTATTTGTTTTCTTTTTTTCATTCCATGTTTTTTCAGTGTGTCTGGCAATGGGAATATATTTCTTTGTCTTTTTTAAGTAAAACATCGGGAGGTGTGACTAATAACCAAATAATTATAAGTAATGTATTGACAGTTTATTTTTTATCATGACACACGATTCGCTTCGATAAAACTTTCGTAGATGATGATGGTCAACCGACCTGCACCGTCAAACTGATACCACCGAAATGTACCTCTGCCTGTCAACCGTGTGACGTATACTTTTTCCGATAGGTACGGGGTTTCATCGCACTACTTCAAAATCATGTGACGGCCCAGCAGGTTAATTACAAGATAGGATGGACGCTATGAAAATTCATGCTTTGGTCGATAACCAGTTGTTCGCATCTGTCTTTGAATATATTCTTTTATATGCTTGGGACGCATCCAAATTGGTGTTTGATAGATCTGTTTTTAGCAGCGTGAATTGGATATGTTTTCGACGAACAATGTACAAGAAAACACGTCAATGCGGCGATATTTTGTTCGTGTGTTGTGCATGGTGCGCGAAATATTGATGTTTTGCCTGTTTCTATAAGTTTCACTCCACTGGTTGCGAGCACGCTCACGAATAGACATTCAGTTAGAGTTACGCAATAATATACCTTCGGTGTATTTTTGTACTATGTATCACGATGAAAGTAATTGTCAGACATTATGTACACTTTTTTAATTATCAATCACACCTCCCGATGTTTTATTTTTTTTAAAAAAGGCGAAGAAAAGTACTCCAATTAACAGAATATTATCAGATACACCAAAACAAATATTAAATGAAAGGAAAGAGCTACGACCAAGAATGGAACTCAGACCAGCAGGTGGATAGTCTAATGCCTTAAACCGCTCGACCTTGCTCTGCTAGTTACATCGAATGATGAGTATCCTAGCTAAGGCATTAAAACAGAAACTAAGTTAATAACACGAACATTGTTAACTTTGGATTCCTTATTATGTTAATAAAAATTTGTTTGTTTTTAGACGATCTTTTGTTGTATAGCATTGAGAATAGGTTTTTCGTCATCAACTTTGACCTCGATTTTTTTTTCATAAATTAGGGAATGTCTACTAAAAAAGCCTCAAAACGTGTCTCTTTAATTTCAGTGTAGATAGTCCTTGCCAAACTTGATCAAAATCGGTGATCCACATTTCAGACCCTTCCCTTGTTAGAATAGAACCCGCGAACTCCTTGGAAGTGTAACTTCTGCACCACCTTTTTGTCATACCACCAGAACATCTGGATGAGACGAAGCCGCCGCCACTATTAAATGAGCATTAACTGAAACAGCGTCTATTGTTTCAGATTTTGAACCAGGCGAGTCCTCCCGCGTGCACGTAGGCCGTTTGAAGACCCAAATAGCCCACTACGTGAATAGATTGAGTGACTTGCGTTGCATCAAATCAAATAGACTTATTACAGGGATAAGCTGTAACCCTATCTGACCGCACTGTGAAAATGTTTGTTCAGTATGTAGGACAGAGATTAGAAGCGAAGCACTTGCAAGACATTGGAAGTGAAATTGAATTTCGTAGTCGTATCGGTCGGGGAGTCGTTGGTAGGAATCAAAGAAGAGCAACGGACCGAATCTGCGGTAATACTTTTGCTAAGCTACCAAATCCTTAACTTCGTTTCTTAGAAGACATTCGAAAATTGCCGACAGATACTTTAGCACTTATGCAGCACCTGCTGTGGTTTCTAGTTGATGTACAGGAGCAAGGCGAAAATTGTGACGTGGAATGACTGTTTAATGAGTTTCTACACTCAAAACCTACAGGCAGTCAGTACACTATGTTAGTACAGCAGGGGAGGTACAATATACTCTCGGAAAATTCCTTCAGTATTTGTGTAAGTAATTGGCACCTGCTGTCTCACAACAGGAATATGTGCAGAAAATTTATTGGAAGGTACACGAAGTCACAGATGCATTAGCGGAATGTGTGCGGAAAGACAGGTACACGGTGGGTCATTATGCGTATCACAGGGTGAAGCAGAGGCAATAAATAACATTATAGAAGATATTGGTCCAGAGGATGGATCGAGTTTATTGTATGCGTCGATATTATAGTCATTTGAAGTTTTACAAGATGTGCTATAACACTTTCAAGCTATCTGTTATGTGGGCGAGAAGCAGAGGCCGTGATAAGTGAATCGAAGTTGCCAATTGAGGGGAGGAAAGGCTGTTATAAGAATAACAAAACTCAGTTTATGTGTTTAGCCGTGGCAGCCCAGAACATTTTAAATGACATTGTCTAGGAGTCTGGATAAAGAACTATGATAATTTTGGCTAGGCGTGAAGAACAGGGGTAACGTTAAAGTGGTTGGACCTGTAAGTGTAATGCATAGCTGCTTCTTCTATTTCTCCTGTTCTGTTTATTTGTCTTAGTGTAAATGAGAAACGGGTTTGTGCTTACTTGACACAGGGAGCTTATTATCGTTAATTAGCGAAGACTGTTGACACAAATATCAATCATCAATTACTGTGTCGATTTCCCCCGATGACGACTGAAGTCGGGAATTGCAGGATGACCAACTAACGTAAACTGAACTTGTTGGGGGTATTCACAATAATGTTCTGGATCCAAGGATCCACTTGTAAGTTTAACCTGAAGGTATCTCTTCATTTATCTGTCTTTACGATTCCTAATTCTGCCTTTATCAAACATGCAGGCATTATTCTTAATTGGAGGAAATAGCAATATTCATGCCATTTCTATACGAAGCAAACTTAAAAACTTTGTGAGCATTCTCTTAAGGGACTAGAGCAGTCTGATGGAATCAGAGAAGTAGAAAAACAAGATTATAATAAATTGGGCCATCTACCTCTTGAGCTGGCTTTCCCAAATTATCCCATGTATGTCAATTATATTTAAATGTGCATATCAATGAATGTGGGGCCAGGGGAGGGGAAGGTTGCTGAAATCAGAGAGTACAAGAGTGAGCTAGTTGTTAATATTTCAGTCAGACAACTAATGTACCGCATTTCCTCTCAGAGGATGAAATAACTCAAGTTTGTAATTGACGAGATGCTTCAGGACGGAATTATTAGCGTTTCCTGCTCTCTACATACTTCACCCATATTTTTGGTTCCAAAAGTGGTTTGGGGAATTAGGCCAGAAAGATAACTTCACTGCCTGTTCCATTGTCTAATTTAGTTTCTTGCTTCTCTTTCTTTTTCAAGGCTAACTTCTTCGTAAGTCTGGATCTCAGCAAGGCTCATTATCAGAGTCCATTGTCTGAAGATATACCAAGCCAATTACAGCAACTCCCAATTGGAATCTGTACAGATTTATCTGGATTTTTATGGCTCTCAACTGGAGTGGCTGTCTTGTCCTGTACTTTCATTTTTCAGATATCAAATTTAACTTCGTCTGTCACTGTCCAGATGACATCATGATTATCTTCAGCGAAAGTTTCTCTGAGCACATTCAACTCAGCTAAACAGCATTGCGCTTGTTGAGGGAGATAAGGCTCAAAGTTAAGCCTTCTAAGGCAAAATTTCGTCACTGGCAAATGTCATTTTTAAGAGTTGTAGTTTCTCCCCAGGGTATTAGTGTCAATAAGAGCAATACTTAGGCGGTTTGTACATGTCCACCACCTAAGAATCACAAGGCCATGGGAAGATTCATCAGATTGTAGATTTTTTTCGGAAGTTGTTATCTCACTGTCTCCAAACTGCCAATTCGTTGAAAAAATTAAGAAAGAAAGGAAAAGAACTTAAATGTGTTCCTCCTCAGCAAGACACCTTTGATGGTCTTAACACCACTTCAACAACAGCACTCATATTGCCGACTCCTGTCATTTCAAAGCAATTTGTAGTTCCAACAGATGAATCCATGCCAGATGTATCAGTTCATTCACAGCAAATCCGTCTGGGAGATGTCCTATGGGTATTCCTCTCATGCTCTATCAACATTAGAAGCTAAACATTTAGTTTATGAAAGAGAAGCTTTGCAGTGCATTTTGCCCAAGAAGTTTTGTATACATCTGTAGCCTCGTTCATTTACTTCTGAAACAGATAATGAGGCCATTGATCGGGACACAAGAAGACTGAGGCATATGGAGTGCATTGCCAGATGGCACCTTCTAATTTCGGATATGTCATATACAAGAGGCAGATAATGTTATTGCTCACTGTCTTACCCTATGTTTGGGGAACATGATACTAGAGATGAAATGGGGCTCCTGGGGCAGACTCTATTGGTGTCAGATCTATCTTCCCTCCTCCCCCCCCCCCCCCCCAAAGGACGAGATCAAGGTCAAGGTCAAGGGGCTGCCATTTCTGGGACAGACAAAGTTTTTCCCTTCTCCATCCCCCCCCCCCCCCCTCCACGACTCTATGGACTGTTCTGTGACAGACAAAAGATTCCCTATTTCACTCCTCACCCCTTGGACATTTCTAGGACAGCCATGAATTTCCCACAGTCCTCCCACCAACCCCCTGATGTCACAGAAAGTTCTGCAGTTTCTTGGACAAACAAAGGATATCCCCTCCCCATGGGCTCTCAGATCACTTGTATGAAGTACTCCTCCACATCAATAAGGGCTAGGTCATATGTCCATCACTTTTAAAACAATGTAGTAGAATTGGCTTGCACCATCACCGCTGATACTGCTGTCGCCAGGGAAGTGTGTGAGTCTGAAGCAGGATTTTTTTAATTTATTGGTCAAGCAGGGATATGTGAAGTTTTTGTTTACACAGTTATGTTGAATCGGGGATGTTTAGCATGTTTATTAAAACAGCACAACACACACTCATTGTACGAGAGCTTCCAGCCACTTGAGCGACCAGCAAACTTCACAGCGTACTGTGGGGACAGTGAACAACAGTGCAAGTTGGAGCAGGAGATGTCAGACACACACTCTCCACACAGCTGCACTTGTTCGACTGGTGTCCCACTTTTGTGTGCAGCCACCAGAAGATAGGATGCAGTATGGGGGTAGCTACCATCCCATGAGTTAGTTAGTTAGTTAGTAACATTTTCCATGGATCACTTTGCATGATAGATCGTAATGATTGGGCACGAATCATTATATATTCAAATCGCAAATTATTTTCTACGTACATTGGGAAATTCCTGTTTTTTCTGTTTGCCAAAAGAAAAAAAGAGATATTCAGATTTGAGTTAGTAATTTCAACCCACCACCTTTTACACATTACAATAATAGAAATTGCTATACAGAACAGAAGAAGTTGTCAACAAGAAACTTTCTCAGTTTATTATCAAATTTTCCTTTTCTGTCTGTCAGACATGTTATATTATTGGGTAAATGATCAAAAATTTTTGCTGTAGCATTGTGCATCGCTTTTAGTGTTAAAGACAATCTTAATGTTGAGTAACGAATGTCATTTTTCCTTTTGCTCTTGTAATTATGTACCTCATTGTTCCTTTTGAACTGTGGTGGATCATTTACAACAAACTTCAAGAGAGAATAAATATACTGTGAAGCAGTAGTCAGAGTGTTCAGTTCTTAAACAGATGTCTACAAGATGATTGTGGGTGTGCATCACATATTATTCTCAGAGTACGATTTTGCACAATGAAGACTTTCTTTCTGAAAGATGAGTTAGCCCAGCACATTATTCCATATGACATTGCTGAATACAAATATGCAAGAAATTTCAACTTCCTGATTTATCTCTCTCCAAGATTTGCAGTGATTCTAAACCCAAATGTGGCTCAACTAAGTTGTTTCAGGAGTTCCAAAATGTGCTTTTTTGACTTTAAATTCTCATCAACATGTAATCCTAAGAATTTTGAAGTTTCACTCTATTTGTTATTTGCTAACCACGTGGTAGACTTATTATTCGTGTAGTACCTCTAGATGTATAGAACTGAATGTGTAGAATTTTGTTTATCATTTCATCTGTTTCTGTTTGAATACTTGGATTGATTGCAGTGATAGTGTCATCTGCGAAAAGACTTAATCCTGTTTGCTCTATACTACACTGAAGCGCCAAAGAAACTGGTATAGGCATGCGTATTCAGATACAGAGATATGTAAACAGGCAGAATACGGCGCTCCGGTTGGCAACGCCTATATAAGACAACAAGTTTCTGGCGCACTTGTTACATCGGTTACTGCTGCTACAATGGCAGGTTATCAAGATTTAAGTGAGTTTGAACTTTAGGTGTTATACTCGGCGTACGAGCAACGGGACACAGCATCTCAGAGGTAGCGATGGAGTAGGGATTTTTCCGTATGACCATTTCACGAGTGTAGCGTGAATATAAGGAATCCGGTAAAACATCAAATGTCTAACATCACTGTCGCCAGAAAAAGGTCCTGGAAGAACTGGACCAACGACAACTGAAGAGAATCGTTCAACGTGACAGAAGTGCAACCCTTCCGCAAATTCTTGCATATTTCAATGCTGGGTCATCCACAAGTGTCAGCGTGCAAACCATACAAAGAAACATAATCGATATGGGCTTTCGGACCCGAAAACCCACTAGTGTACATTTGATGACTGCACGGCACAAGCTTTGCGCCTTGCCTGGCCCATCAACACCGACAATGGACTATTGATGACTGGAAACATGTTGCCTGGTCGGACGAGTCTTGTTTCAAATCGTGTCGAGTGGATAGACGTGTATGGGTATGGAGACAACCTCATGAATCCATGGACCTTGCATGTCAGCAGGGAACTTTCCAAGTTCGTGAAGACTCTGTAACGATGTGGGACATGTGCAGCTGGAGTGATATGGACCCCTTATACGCTTAGATATGGTTATGACATGTGGCATACCCGTAAGCATGCTGTCTGATCACCTGCATCCATCCATGTCCATTGTGCATTCCGACAGACAATGTGACAGCCCGCAAGTTCAGAATTGCTGCAGAGTGGCTCTGGGAACACTCTTCTGAGTTTAACCACTTCCGCTGGCCACCAAATCCCCCAGACATGAACATTATTGAACATATCTGGGATGCCTTGCAACGTGCTTTTCAGAAGAAATCTCTACCCCCTCGTACTCTTACGGATTTATGGGCAGCCCTGCAAGATTCATGGTGTCAATTCCCTACAGCATTACTTCAGGCATTAGTCAAGTCCATGCCACGTCGTGTTGCGGTACTTCTGCAGGCTCGCGAAGGCCCTACATGATATTAGGCAGGTGTACCAGTCTCTTTGGCTCTTCAGTGTGGACGGAAGGTCGTTTACATATATTAGGAACAGTAGTGGACCTAATCTACAACCTTGGGCAACCCCATTCACTATTTCTCCCAAGTCAGAATCATGTCCCTGAACTATATTGCTTGAATTACTAAGTACAACTTTCTGCATCCTTTTTGTTACATATGACATTATCCATTGGTTCGCTACACCCTCACTCCCATAAAATGTTAATTTATGTAGGAGAATATTGTGATTCACGCAGTCAAATGCCTTAGAGAGGTCGTAGAAAATACTAACCGGTGCTATTTTAATATTTAACGTTTGTAAAATCTGGTGAGTGAATATGTAAATGACATTCTCAGTAGAGCAACCCTTCTGAAACCCAAACTGTGATTTTCTAAAGTTACCTTCCAAAAATTTTGGAGAATAATGTCAGCAGCGAAACACGTCGGTAATTATTGATATCTCGCACACCTCCATGCTCCACGCACCAGGAAAGTCCGCCACGACTATCCTGCAATCGGCACCAGCACCGCCACGACTATCCTGCAATCGGCACCTTGCTGGCTCTGGAGTAGAGTGCAGTCAAAGGCTGCCGCAGTTTCGGCACGGCGGTACTTATAATATTATCAGCACACACACACACACACACACACACACACACATATGCACTTATGCATCTGTCTAACAATTCATCGTCGTCCTTAACTTTACTTCATTCTTATATATACTTTTTTATCATCTTATATATACAATAAATACTGTCAAAAAGTGCCTCGAAATGTGATCCCCAACCACTATAAAGTTTCCTACTCTCTTCCACCACAAGAGACCAATAATAGCAACAATTTTAAAATTTTGGCGTAATTTCATACTTGATTTAGGAGTCATGACGAAACATAATTGACCGTGAACATTAAAATACACCAGTAGACCCAGTGACAGTTATTTTAATATGTGACAAGGCATCACACAGAGAAAACTTGTACTGTAGTCACCCTTTAACCTTTTTATTTTTTTAAATGAGCACTATTACATGTCAGCACGGAACCAACATCCTCTGGCGGATGAATAGAAGATGAAAAACTGTATGCCTCAAGAAGAAAGTGTCACGGCCTGTGAGGGAGGTTGGGAGTCAGGACTTGGCAAAATAAGCCCCAAATTCCTAATGTAGGCAGCACAATAGCGACAGTCTCGATCATGCGTCTATAAGTAAGCCACTAATCGTTTTCGACGGAGTTAAAAGCTACCTAAGAATCCTGTGATATCAAAAGCTAAGGATTGTCTATAACCTACGGCACCTTTGTGACTTTAATAATCACATGACACAACTGTTCATTACAACTTGCATTACTGTTGTGGTTTTCATTCTGAAGAGTGGTTTGATGCAACTCTCTTTGTTAGTCTGTCCTGTACAACTCTCTTAATTTTTGCTAAAATTCTGCAATCTACAACGAAGTGAATCTACTTACTACAGTGCGGCCTTGGTATTTGGTCTCCATTGGTTCGTGAGAGAGTAACTCTGTTGTTATGATGTATTTGGTTTGGTATCCCTAATCACCTGCTTTTCGGTAAGAAAGCCGGTAATCTGCATAACATAAAACACATAGTAATGCAACAAACCTTAGATACAAAAGTTCTGCAACACAGGCGCTGTCAGTGTGGGAATAACTCGAGTTAACAAAATTTGGAACTGTATGGTTATTTAACATCAGATCGTGGCTTCTGCCCGGAAGAAGATTACCAGGGAAAACAGTAATGTGATTGTGAACAACGGTGAATTGGCTGAAAAAGACTGACAAAGTTGAACTTGAACTGCAGAATAAAAATATGTAACGAATACAGATGTCATATCAAAGCTCTAGGAACAAAGTAAGATATCAGTAACCATCTTTCCGATTTTAGAAAGTGTCCCGGCACATGACTATGAGAAACTTCTTGCGATTTCCTTGGTTAAGCATGGGATCACCGAAAGCTGATAGGGTAAATACACTTAACGGCAATCTTTTCAAGACGGCCGCCGAGTGAGATCACAAGTATTTTCTTCGTCCGCTAAAAGAACTTATTTAAGAGAAAATAATGTCAAATTTAAATTTTCTTTGTTTTGTATACTTGATGTAGTTTCATACAACTGAATATTAGCGTCCCAGCAGATCTTGTTCTTGAAAAAACGTATTCCTTTAGCTGAAGTCCCGATAATCGCAACAAAACCCGCAATTTTGCGTGACATAAACACAAAAAATTGTCTTCAGGTTTTCTTAATAATGCAAAATTCGTTTAAAAAGACTGCTACTAGTGTCATCAGTGCCTATTGGCGCAATAAAAGTGTAATTAAACGTTTCTCAATCGTATTTAACTTACACATTTCGTATTGTTTACTAGTTAGATAGACGCGATCTAGGCCTAAATTTTCCGAGCAATAAACGTTTAAAAAGCAGACCAAACACGCCTGATATCGTAAATTCTCTAAAAACAAATTAATTACACATTCATTCTTCTGTTATTGCATCTCGAAATCAGTACAAAAAAAATACCACCACACATAAGACCTTTGTGTCGTTTTATGTTTACACACAGCCAATCTCGCGTCCATGACAAATTTAAAACATTCTTTAAACTAAATTATTCTTTCGAAACTGACCATGAGTGAGAAATGTGGGAACTATTCTACATCTACGTTTATGCTCCGCAAGCCACCCAACGGTGTGTGGCGGACGGCACTTTACGTGCCACTGTCATTACCTCCCTTTTCTGTTCCAATATGGTTCGCGGGAAGAACGACTGTCTGAAAGCCTCTGTGCGCGCTCGAATCTCTCTAATTTTACATTCGTGATCTCCTCGGGAGCTATAAGTAGGGAGAAGCAATATATTCGATACCTCATTCAGAAACGCACCCTCTAGAAACCTGGCGAGCAACCTACACCGCGATGCAGAGCGCCTCTCTTGCAGAGAGTTTGCTAAACATCTCCGTAACGCTATCACGGTTACCAAATAAACCTGTGACGAAACGCGCCGCTGTTCTTTGGATCTTCTCTATCTCCTCCGTCAACCCGATCTGGTACGGATCCCACACTGATGAGCAATACTCAAGTATAGGTCGAACGATTGTTTTGTAAGCCACCTCCTTTGTTGATGGACTACATTTTCTAAGGACTCTCCCAATGAATCTCAACCTGGTACCCGCCTTACCAACAATTAATTTTATATGATCATTCCACTTCAAATCGTTCCGCACGCATACTCCCAGATATTTTGCAGAAGTAACTGCTACCAGTGTTTGTTCCACTATCATATAATCATACAATAAAGGATTCTTCTTTCTATGTAGTCGCAATACATTACATTTGTCTATGTTAAGGGTCAGTTGCCACTCCCTGCACCAAGTGCCTATCCGTTGCAGATCTTCCTGCATTTCGCTGCAATTTTCTAATGCTGCAACTTCTCTGTATACAACAGCATCATCCGCGAAAATCCGCATGGAACTTCCGACGCTATCTACTAAATCATTTATATATATTGTGAAAAGCAATGGTCCCATAACACTCTCCTGTAGCACGCCAGAGGTTACTTTAACGTCTGTAGACGTCTCTCCATTGATAACAACATGCTGTGTTTTATTTGCTAAAAACTCTTCAATCCAGCCACACAGCTGGTCTGATATTCCGTAGGCTCTTACTTTGTTTATCAGGCGACAGTGCGGAACTGTATCGAACGCCTTCCGGAAGTCAAGGAAAATAGCATCTACCTGGGAGCCTGTATCTAATATTTTCTGGCTCTCATGAACAAATAAAGCGAGTTGGGTCTCACACGATCGCTGTTTCCGGAATCCATGTTTATTCCTACAGAGTAGATTCTGGGTTTCCATAAACGACATGATACTCGAGCAAAAAACATGTTCCAAAATTCTACAACAGATCGACGTCAGAGATATAGGTCTATAGTTTTGCGCATCTGCTCGACGACTCTTCTTGAAGACTGGGACTATCTGTGCTCTTTTCCAATCATTTGGAACCTTCCGTTCCTCTAGAGACTTGCGGTACACGGCTGTTAGAAGAGGGGCAAGTTCTTTCGCGTACTCTGTGTAGAATCGAATTGGTATCCCGTCAGGTCCAATGGACTTTCCTCTGTTGAGTGATTACAGTTGCTTTTCTATTCCTTGGACACTTATTTCGATGTCAGCCATTTTTTCGTTTGTGCGAGGATTTAGAGAAGGAACTGCAGTGCGGTCTTCCTCTGTGAAACAGCTTTGGAAAAAGGTGTTTAGTATTTCAGCTTTACGCGTGTTATCCTCTGTTTCAATGCCATCATCATCCCGGAGTGTCTGGATATTCTGTTTCGAGGCACTTACTGATTTAACGTAAGACCAGAACTTCCTAGGATTTTCTGCTAAGTCGGTACAATGAATTTTACTTTCGAATTCACTGAACGCTTCACGCATAGCCCTCCTTACGCTAACTTTGACATCGTTTAGGTTCTGTTTGTCTGAGAGGTTTTGGCTTTGTTTAAACTTGGAGTGAAGCTCTCTTTGCTTTCGCAGTAGTTTCCTAACTTTGTTGTTGAACCACGGTGGGTTTTTTCCGTCCCTCACAGTTTTACTCGACACGTACCTGTCTAAAACGCATTTTTCGATTGCCTTTAACTTTTTCCATAAACACTCAACATTGTCAGTGCCGGAACAGAAATTTTCGTTTTGATCTGTTAGGTAGTCTGAAATCTGCCTTCTATTACTCTTGCTAAACAGATAAACCTTCCTCCCTTTTTTATATTCCTATTTACTTCCATATTCAGGGATGGTGCAACGGCCTTATGATCACTGATTCCCTGTTCTGCACTTACAGAGTCGAAAAGTTTGGGTCTGTTTGTTATCAGTAGGTCCTAGATGTTATCTCCACGAGTCGGTTCTCTGTTTAATTGCTCGAGGTAATTTTCGGATAGTGCACTCAGTATAATGTCACTTGATGCTCTGTCCCTACCACCGTCCTAAACATCTGAGTGTCCCAGTCTATATCTGGTAAATTGAAATCTCCACCTAAGACTATAACGTGCTGATAAAAATTTATGTGAAATGTATTCCAAATTTTCTCTCAGTTCTTCTGGTGCTGAGTCGGGGAGGTCGGTGAAAGGAGCCAATTATTAACCTAGCTCGGTTGTTGAGTGTAACCTCCACCCATAATATTTCACAGGAACTATCCACTTCTACTTCACTACAGGATAAACTACTACTAACAGCAACAAACACGTCACCACCGGTTGCATGCATTCTATCCTTTCTAAACACCGTCTATGCCTTTGTAAAAATTTCGGCTGAATTTGTCTCTGGCGTCAGTCAGCTTGCCGTATCTATAACGATTTCAGCTTCGGTGTTTTCTATCAGCGCTTGAAGTTCCGGTACTTTACCTATGCAGCTTCGACAGTTTACAATTACAATACCGATTGCTGCTTGGTCCCCGCATGTCCTGACTTTGCCCCGCACCCTTTGAGGCTGTTGCCCTTTATGTACTTGCCCGAGGCCATCTAACCTAAAAAACCGCCCAGTCCACGCCACACAACCCCTGCTACCCGTGTAGCCGCTTGCTGCGTGTAGTTGACTCCTGACCTATCCAGCGGAACCCGAAACCCCACCACCCTATGGTTCAAGTTGAGGAATCTGCAGCCCACACGGTCGCAGAACCGTCTCAGCCTCTGATTCAGACCCTCCACTCGGCTCTGTACCAAAGATCCGCAGTCAGTCCTGTCGACGATGCTGCAGATTGTGAGCTCTGCTTTCATCCCGCTAGCGAGACTGGCAGTCTTCACCAAATCAGATAGCCGCCGGAAGCCAGAGAGGATTTCCTCCGATCCATAGCAACACACATCATTGGTGCCGACATGAGCGACCACCTGCAGATGGGTGCACCCTGTACCCTTCATGGCTTCCGGAAGGACCCTTTCCACATCTGGAATGGCTCCCCCCGGTATGCACACGGAGTGCACATTGGTTTTCTTCCCCTCTCTTGCTGCCGTATCTCTAAGGGGCCCCATTACGCGCCAACTACCAGTAAGCCCACCCTCTGCGACTGCCCGGATCTTGCAGACTGAAGGGCAACCTCTGGAACAGGACAAGCAGCCATCTGCGGCCGAGGATCAGGATCAGCCATAGACAGAGCCTGAAACCGGTTCGTCAGACAAACTAGGAGAGGCCTTCCGTTCAGCCCTCCGGAATGTCTTTCGCCCCCTGCCACACCTTGAGACGACCTCCCACTCTACCGCAGGTGAGGGGTCAGCCTCAATGTGGGCAGTATCCCGGGCAGCCACAGTCGTAGTCTGATCGGGGGATGAGAGGGACGAGCTGGCCGTCCCCGACAAACCCCCATCTGGACCCCTACAGTGATGCCCATTGGCAACAGCCTCAAGCTGTGTGACCGAAGCCAACACTGCCTGCAAAGAACGTCTGAATTAATCTACAAAATTTAAACGGTTGTTAACATACAAGATTGCCTAGTAAATGCAGTAATGCTGCTACTTGCGCACTGCTGACACACTGCTTGGCGGCGGAAGGAGATTACGCGATTCTACACTATTCAGGTACTAAAACGCGATGCTACAACTCTCAAATACTATAATACGCCAGAAATTTATGAATTAAACAATGCAAGTACCAAAAACACGCAAAGAAATTAAGAATTAAATTATGTAACAAATGAGTGAGCTAGGAGTATACGACTTTCTGCTGGCAGCTGCTTATCCAACGGCGGCAGGGTAGTGTATAGAGGAGATTGTAGGAAATATTTTCACTGGGGGGATGCAGAAGGGAGAATGTTGGGAGAACAGAAGAGGCTCTCTCCTGGAACTGCAGAGTATGCGGTAGGAACATTTTGATTGGGGAATAGGAAAGGAAAATCTGTGCCCTTCAGGCACAGTTGGAGAAAGCAAGGAAGGACCTCATAAGGATCAAGGGAGATATGGGGGAAAGGGTAGTTGGGAACTGGCAGCTGGTAGGAGGATAGGAAGAAAGAGAACGCGATCTGACAGTTGTATCATCAACACAAAACAGGTATCTACCATTGCCAGATTTAAGTGGAGAAAAGCCTCAGGCAGAACGAGGAGCACGAAATGTGCAGCACACTTCAACCGAGGCCAAGAAGCCTAGGAATGTACAAAGTGTTAGGAAGAAGAAAGTGCTGCTGCTAGGTAGTAGCCATGGGCGAGGTGTAGGCCCTCAGTTACAGGAAAGTTTAGGGGCAGCGTACCAGGCCACCAGTATCTTTTAGCCAAATGCAGGGCTAAGTCATGTGATAGAGGACCTAGGGTCTTTATGTAAGGACTTTACAAAAGAGGACCTTGTACTGATAGTGGGTGGGGCAGGAAACAGTTTGGACAGGGATGGGGCATTTGACATAGATGCTGACCTGGACAAGATAGCTTCCCTGACTTATGGCACCAATGTACAAAAAATGGTTCAAATGGCTCTGAGCACTATGGGACTTAACATCTGAGGTCATCAGTCCCGTAGAACTTAGAACTACTTAAACCTAACTAACCTAAGACATCACACACATCCATTCCCGAGGCAGGATTCGAACCTGCGACCGTAGCTGTCGCGCGGTTCGAGGCTGAAGCACCTAGAGCCTCTTGGCCATCGGCCGGCGCACCAACGTACACTTTGTTGAGCTATTTCAGCGCCGTGATCAACCACACCTTGATGGAGCTGTGAGGCGAATAAGTGTGGGGTTAGGGATGGCTCTGAGGACAGCCAACTTTCCCCATGTTTCTCTGCTACCCGTCGGGATTTCACTAGGCATGGCCTACACCTAAACAGAATTGGGAAGGGAAGTTGGTACAGCTGATTCATGAAAGTATACGGAGTGGATTTCGGGCCACACATGGTCAAATACCTGTTGTCATAGGTAGAAAAGTAGGTTATTTTTAGGATAAATCCAGACAACAGGATCCTCTGCCTAAAGAGTATCTCTAGCACTTTAAAAAATACTGAAACAATCGCTCACAAGACAGATTTTGACACCTCAAATATCACATATACCAGATGTCACGAAGAAAAACAAACCACTGGAAAGAGTAACATGGGGCATTTCACAGATGTAACAATCCTCCATCAAAACATGCAATCAATAAAAAATAAAATACAACTATTAGAAGATGAGCTTCAATCTTTGAACTGCACAGTAGTTTGTATTAATGAGCACTGGTGTAGAGACACAGAAATCCAACATGTAGTATTACCAATGTATGAAAAGGCAAACTCTTACTGCAGAACTACTTCAAGGGATGGAGGATCATGCATTTATATTAGACAAGGAATACAGTTCAATTGCCGGCCGCGGTGGTCTCGCGGTTCTAGGCGCGCAGTCCGGAACCGTGCGACTGCTACGGTCGCAGGTTCGAATCCTGCCTGGGGCATGGTTGTGAGTGATGTCCTTAGGTTAGTTAGGTTTAAGTAGTTCTAAGTTCTAGGGGACTGATGACCACAGCAGTTGAGTCCCATAGTGCTCAGAGCCATTTGAACCATTTGAACCATTTGAACAGTTCAATTCAAGACATGACCTTAGTACCGTAAGTGAAGAGAAACGCTTTGAAATATCAGCTGTTGAATTAATAGGTCTTGATATCACCAAGAAATTAATCATTTTGTGTGTGTATAGATCTCCCAGTCTTTAATAAGTTAACAGAAGTTATAGATAAAGTCTCAAGGGCAAAGGCCAACATAATTCTGTGTGTGGGCATTAACATCAGCACTAACATCATAAATGCATCCAGCAACACCTTCATAAACATACTTCAAAGTTTTGGCATGTCCCTATTGGTAAATAGTTCAACAAGGGTTACCACATTGACTTCATCACAATTGACCATGTGGCCCAAATACTGACAGGGAAAAATGTGATGTAGCTGTAAAAGATCTCGGACTATCAGGCCATCTCTGTCAAATAACAACAGTAAAGTCAGTCATCGAACCACTCCCTAAACTACAAGTCTACAAACGACATCTATCAGAAATCAAAATAAAAGGTTTTTCAAAAGAACTAGAAAAGCAAAGCTGGGATGCAGTGTATAAGGAAACCAATGTGAACATGAAATTCTCTAAATTCTCCACATTGTTGAAATTGAACTTTGAAAAGGCATTTCCAAAAGTATGCATGTCTGTATCAACATCTCACAAAAACAGATGAATAACAGCAGGTATTAAGAAGTCCTCCGAAACACTTAAACACCTCAGTTCCATGAAAAAGATTCGCAATGACCCATAATTCTTAAATATCGATCATAAATACAAAAAGATCTGTAGGAAGGTGCTGATTGGTGCATAAAAATCATTTAATAACAAAATAATATACAGGGTGAGTCACTTAACATTACCGCTGGATATATTTCGTAAACCACATCAAATACTGACGAATCGATTCCACAGACCGAACGCAAGTATGTTTTTTAACACAAACCTACGTTTTTTTAAATGGAACCCCGTTAGTTTTTTAGCACATTTGAACATATAAACAAATACGCAATCAGTGCCTTTTGTTGCATTGTAAAATGTTAATTACATCCGGAGATATTGTAACCTAAAGTTGACGCTTGAGTACCACTCCTCCGCTGTTCGATCGTGTGTATCGGAGAGCACCGAATTACGTAGGGATCGAAAGGGAACGGTGATGGGCCTTAGGTACAGAAGAGACTGGAACACATGTCAGGCCAATAGATGTTCAATGTGGTGGCCATCATTTTGCAATCTCTGGCGTAATGAATGTCGTACACGCCGCAGTACATCTAGTGTAATGTCACCTCAGGCTGCCACAATACGTCGTTTCATATCCTCTGGGGTTGTAGACACATCACGGTACACATTCTCCTTTAACGTACCCCACAGAAAGAAGTCCAGAGGTGTAAGATCAGGAGAATGGGCTGGCCAATTTATGCGTCCTCCAGGTCCTATGAAATGCCCGTCGAACATCCTGTCAAGGGTCAGCCTAATGTAAAGTGCGGAATGTGCAGGTGCACCATCGTGCTGATACCACATACGTCGACGCGTTTCCAGTGGGACATTTTCGAGCAACGTTGGCAGATCATTCTGTAGAAACGCGATGTATGTTTCAGCTGTTTGGGTCCCTGCAATGACGTGAGGACCAATGAGGTGGTCGCCCATGATCCCGCACCATACATTTATAGTCCACGGTCGCTGTCGCTCTACCTGTCTGAGCCAGCGAGGATTGTCCACGGACTAGTAATGCATGTTCCGTAGATTCACTGCCCCGTGGTTTGTGAAACCCGCTTCATTGGTAAACAGGTAGAATACCCATTGACAGAATTGCACTCGATGATTAAAGTCATCACCAGGTAATTGCTGATATAGCGACACATGAAACGAGTGAAAGCGGTGACGATGCATTATGCGCATGACACTACTTTGACTCAGTCCACTGGCTCTCGCAATGTCCCGTGTACTCATGTGTGGGTTCATGGCAACAGCAGCCAACACACCAACTGCACCCGCTTCTCCTGTGACGGGCCTGTTACGGACCCGTTTGCGTGCTACGACCATACCTGTTGCATACAGTTGGCGGTAGGTGTTTTGCAGTGTGCGGCACGTTGGATACTCTCTCTCCGGGTACCGTTCTGCATACACCCTGCAAGCTTCAGCTGCATTTCGTCGACACTCGCCATAGATGAGTATCATCGCCTTTTCAGAGTTCAAATATACCATGGTCACAGTTCCTGCAACACTACACTATCACAGACGTCTGGTAACACGGTGTACTACAGTTGGTCTGCGTGCGGAGACGAATGCAGAATAACAATAGCAGCAAGCGCTACATGCGGATACTGCGACAGCTAGACCAAACCACAACAGTGCACTACAGCCACACTCGTAAACACGGTCGTCATCGTAAACATGTTCCTGCAGATTCTGCTCGCCGACCGTGGACCGTGTTTGTTACAACACCCAACTCAACGTCGGGGGTTTCAAGCGTCAACTTTAGGTTACAACATCTCCGGATGTAGTTAACATTTTACAATGCAACAAACGGCACTGATTACGTATTTGTTTATATGTTCAGATGTGCTAACAAAACTAACGTGGTTCCATTTAAAAAAACGTACGTTTGTGTTAAAAAAACATACTTACGTGCATTTTTGTATGGTTTGTATTAAACAATTACAATAGCCCCTCTCCTCACGTTCGTTCTGTGGAATCGGTTTGTCAGTATTTGATGTGGCTTACGAAATATATCCAGCGGTAACGTTAGGTGACTCACCCTGTATAATGCATAGAATAAAAGCAAAGCAGTCTGGGATGTTATAAAAAAGGAAATGGGGAGAGGCAAACCAATGCAGAATAACATACTGCTAAGGGAGGGGGATAAAGTAATAAATGATCCATGGCACTTAGCAAACTATGTAAACGAGCATTTATCAAGTATTGAAGAGAAGGTACAACAAACATTCCCCAAACAAAATAATGTTGCACTAAATGCAATGATGTTACTTCCAACCACAGAGAATGAAGTCAGTAAAACAATTCAAAAACTAAAAAATAAAAAGTCAGTAGGTTTAGATGAAGTACCAATGTATGTACTGAAACGATGCATAGGGATTATACATGGCCCCTTAACAAATATAATAAATGAACCCTTCACATCAGGGGCATTTCCAGAGCAGTTAAAACAGGCAAGAATTGTACCTTTGGTTAAGAAAGGCAATGCAGAATACATAGAAAATTACTGGCCCATTTCTCTCCTGTCAGCATTCTCAGAAACAATAGAAGCAATTATAAAAGACAGATTAATGAATTACCTGACTAAATACAATCTTTTAAGCGAATCACAGTTTGACTTCCGAAGTGGTAAAAATACGGAGTCAGCCATAGTAGAATTCACAGAATTTGTACTTGACGCTCTTGATAAAGATGAGTGTGTCACAGGCATATTTTTGAATCTTTCTAAGGCATTTGATACAGTCGACCACAAGATTCTATTAAATGAATTAGAAGCATTAGGAATAAGAGGGGTAGCTAATGACTGGTTTCGATCATACCTAACAGATAGGGTACAAAGAGTAAAGATAACACATACTACAAATAGATCCAAACATTAAGTAAAACACTTATCAGAACCAAAATACATTAATATAGGGGTTCCACAAGGTACCATATTAGGACCAATACTGTCCCTGATATACATTAATGACTTTCCCAGTAGCGTTACTCATGGTGAAAAAATCCTCTTCGCTAATGGCAGCAGTATTATAGTCACTGAGAAAACAAGAGAGCTCCTTCCTGAGAAAGAAAATGAAACTCTCAAGGAAGTTTATGATTGGTTATCATCATCATCATCATTTAAGACTGATTATGCCTTTCAGCGTTCAGTCTGGAGCATAGACCCCTTATAAAATTCCTCCATGATCCCCTATTCAGTGCTAACATTGGTGCCTCTTCTGATGTTAAACCTATTACTTCAAAATCATTCTTAACCGAATCCAGATACCTTCTCCTTGGTCTGCCCTGACTCCTCCTACCATCTACTGCTAAACCCATGAGTCTCTTGGGTAACCTTGCTTCTCCCATGTGTGCAACGTGACCCCACCATCTAAGCCTGTTCGCCCTGACTGCTAAATCTATAGAGTTCATTCCCAGTTTTTCTTTGATTTCCTCATTGTGGACACCCTCCTGCCATTGTTCCCATCTACTAGTACCTGCAATCATCCTAGCTACTTTCATATCCGTAACCTCAACCTTGTTGATAAGGTAACCTGAATCCACCCAGCTTTCGCTCCCATACAACAAAGTTGGTCGAAAGATTGAACAGTGCACAGATAACTTAGTCTTGATACTGACTTCCTTCTTGCAGAAGAGAGTAGATCGTAGCTGAGCGCTCACTGCATTAGCTTTGCTACACTTCGCTTCCAGTTCTTTCACTATGTTGCCATCCTGTGAGAATATGCATCCTAAGTACTTGAAACTGTCCACTGTTCTAACTTTGTTCCTCCTATTTGGCACTCAATCCGTTTATATTTCTTTCCCACTGACATTACTTTCGTTTTGGAGATGCTTTCTTCATACCATAGTCCTTACATTTCTGATCTAGCTCTGAAATATTACTTTGAAAAGTTTCAATCGAATCTGCCATCACAACTAAGTCATCCGCATATGTAAGACTGCTTATTTTGTGTTCACATATCTTAATCTCACCTAGCCAGTCTATTGTTTTCAACACATGATCCATAAATAATATGAACAACAGTGGAGACAGGTTGCAGCCTTGTCTTACCCCTGAAACTACTCTGAACCATGAACTCAATTTACCGTCAACTCTGACTGCTGCATGACTATCCATGTAAAGACATTTAATTGCTTGCAAAAGTTTGCCTCCTATTCCATAATCTCGTAGAACAGACAATAACTTCCTCCTAGGAACCCGGTCATATGCCTTTTCTAGATCTATAAAGCATAGACACAATTCCCTCTTCCACTCATAACACTTGTCCATTATTTGCCGTAAACTAAAGATCTGGTCCTGACAACCTCTAAGAGGCCTAAACCCACACTGATTTTCATCCGATTGGTCCTCAACTAATACTCGCACTTTCCTTTCAACAATACCTGAGAAGATTTTACCCACAACGCTGATTAAAGAGATACCCCTGTAGTTGTTACAATCTTTTCTGTTTCCATGTTTAAAGATTGGTGTGATTACTGCTTTTGTCCACTCTGATGGAACATGTCCCGACTCCCAGGCCATTTCAGTTATCCTGTGCAGCCATTTAAGACCTGACATTCCACTGTATTTGATGAGTTCCGACTTAATTTCATCCACCCCAGCTGCTTTATTGCACTGCAATCTATTGACCATTTTCTCCACTTCCTCAAATGTGATCCTATTTCCATCATCATTCCTATCCCATTCTATCTCGAAATCTGAAATATTACTGATCGTATTTTCACCTACATTGAGCAACTCTTCAAAATATTCCCTCCATCTGCCCAAGGCATCCAAAGGATTCACCAGCAGTTTTACTGACCTGTCCAAAATACTTGTCATTTCCTTCTTACCACTCTTTCGAAGACAGCTAATTACACTCCAGAACGGTTTTCCAGCAGCTTGACCCATAGTCTCCAACCTGTTTCCAAAGTCTTCCCAAGATTTCTTCTTGGATGCTGCAATTATCTGTTTGGCTTTGTTTCTTTCTTCAACATAACTTTCTCTGTCTACCTGAGTTCTAGTATGTAGCCATTTTTGATACGCCTTCTTTTTCCTTTTAGAGGCTGCCTTGACTGTGTCATTCCACCAAGCTGTTTTTCATCCTACTTTTACACACTACTGTTCCAAGACATTCTTTAGCCACTTCTACTACTGTGTCCCTGTACCTTGTCCACTCCTTTTCCAATGACTGTAATTGACTACATTCAATTAACTGGTAAATTTCTGAGATCGCTGTTATGTACTTGTGCCTGATTTCCTTATCCTGAAGTTTCTCCATTCTTATCCTCCTACATATGGACCTGACCTCCTGCACTTTCGGTCTCACAATCCCAATTTCACTGCAGATTGAATAATGATCAGCGTCATCAAAGAATCCCCTGAATACACGTGTGTCCCTCACAGCCTTCCTGCATTCCTGATCTGTTATTATATAGTCAATGACAAATCTGGTTCCCCTGCCTCCCCAAGTATACCGGTGAATGTTCTTATGTTTAAGAAAGGAGTTTGTGATTACTAATAAGTAATGAAGTGACATTGAACATAAAGAAAACTAATGCCATAAATTTCAGTTTGAAGAGGAAAAATGACAATGTTAGATTAAATGTAGATGGCACGTCTATAGACTGTGTAACAAATGCAAAATTTCTAGGAATGAATATTGATTCTCAATTGAAGTGGTGCGATCACACAAAGGTACTTGCAAACAGGATGTCATCAGAATGTTATGCCCTTAGAATCCTATCATCAGTGTGTAACATGCAGTGTCTTTTAGTTACATATTATTCATATGTACACTCAATTATTAGCTATGGCATTCTTTTTTGGGGAACAAATGCACAAAATATGAACACAAATTTCAAACTCCAGAAAAGAGTCAAAAGAATAAAAACCAAAAATACTAGTCGAGCTCATTGTAAGGATCTGCTCAGAACACTGGGGATTTATTTATTTATTTATTTATTTATTTATTTATTTATTTAACCTGGCGGCCCTCTCTTACATCTAACCAGGCATTCTACTTATTTTACAGTCATATGTTTTAGTAGGCATGTTAAACTACATCTAATACAAAAAGTGAGATGAACAATTAGAAAGGTACACCTCGAAAAATACATTATTGAAGAGAAAGATTTTAGATAGGAGTGCTGGCAGCAGGGAGTATGAGGGAGACTCATGGTGAAGGGAGGAGAAGAATAGAGAGACATGATGAAACATGATTAAGGAAAATATAAAGGAAAAGAAGACTGCGTGGCTAATAGAGATAGATGAAGTGGAAGGCATCTCAGGAGTAAGATAGGAGACGCTAGCTTTGCTATTTGACATATGAGAGGATTGGCCTTGCACATTAATTTTGTGGAGAATTTTATGCGGATGATAGTAGGAAATGCTTCAACTTCTTCTTAAAAGCAACAGTAGATTGAATTTTCCTCAAGGTAAGGGGCAGTTTGTTCCAGAGGCGGACAGCGGCAACTGAGAAGGAGTTTGCAAAAGTTTTTGTTTTGTGAGTGGGCACAGTTAGGATACCAGATAAGAGTGACCTCGTGTTTCGATTATGATGGAATGACAGGTTTTTAATCTCTGAAGCTAGGTACTGGGGTGCTTGCGCGACGAGGAGTCGGTGAAGTAGACATAGAGTGTGGTAGTCACGCAGTTTGTCCGGCCGCAGCCACCCTAGCTCGGAGCATGAAGCACCAACATGATCATATCGGCGAATGTTGCAGGTGTAACGCACACAGGCATTCATGGTTAGCTCTAGCCGTCTTTTGTTTTCACTATTCATGCCTTGTTGAATCACATCACAATAGTGGAGGTTCGGTAGAACGAGTGCTTGCACGAGCTGGCGTTTCAAGTCCTGTGGGAATATGTTCCGAAACTTTTTGAGAGCATAGAGACAAGCAGACGTCTTTCGGCACACTGCGACTGTATTCTCCGCCCAGTTGAGATGCTCGTCCAAAGTTACACCCAAGTTCTTCACTGTTTTCTGATATGGTATTGGAGTACCTTCGAGCAGAATAGGAGGTAGCCGTTCGCGGAAATCTCAACTTATTAATTTCTGATGGGCTATTAAGATTACTTGCGTCTTTTTTGCATTTAATTTAAGCCCCAGGTTTTTCGCCCATGTCACTACTGAAGACAGATCATCATTCATCAGAGCAATTGCAGTGTTTACGTCTTCAGGTCTGACGCTTAGGTAAAGCTGCAGATCGTCGGCATAGAATTGATGTTTACAGGAGGACAAAACCGACGAAATATCGTTGACATATAAAGAAAACAAAAGTGGTCCTAAGACTGGCACTCCCGAAGAAACATGTTTCCAGGAAGTTTTTTCATTTGCGCAGACAACACATTGCTGTCTGTCTTTTAAGTAGCTTTCAAACCATCTCATTGCACTATCAGAGAAGTTAAGCTGTTGCATTTTTCTGAGTAATATGTCAAAGTTAACAGTGTCAAAAGCTTTGCTGAAGTCCAGTAGCATCAATATTGTTGCCTTTCGATTGTCGATGGCATATTTCAGGTCATCAGTTACTTTAATTAGAGCAGTGTTTGTGCTATGATGTTTACGGAAACCGGATTGAAATTTGTCATATAGACTGAATTCATGCAAGTGTTCAGTGATTTGGTCATGAACAATATATTCAAGTGCTTTGGAAACAGCAGGCAGTATGCTAATTGGTCGGTAATCACTAGGCAGTTGTGGTTTTCGATCTTAGGGATGGGTCGAATTATGCTTCTTTTCCATGCAGTGGGGTATATTCCGTTCACGAGGGAAAAATTAAATATGTCAGTTAAGACAGGTACTAAGATATCGGCAACATTCTTAATCATGGTTATACCGATACTGTCATTGCCTATTGCATCAGAAGAGATTCTCATTATTGCTTTTCTTGCCGTATTTGTTGTTACATGTTTTAGATGGAAGGTAACGTTGTTAGTTATCCTGTTTGGGGATTCTTGTGGACGGTAATTATCAGCCGTGCTGGTATTCAGATGTACAGAGAAGAATTCATTTAATTCGTTAGCTGCTCATTGTGAATACATTTACCAGTCAGTTGTACACATCAAAAACAACATTGGTAATTACTGCACAAACAGCTCTGTCCATGACCATGCAACAAAAGATAGACTCAACTTACATTTACCAAGAAAACATAAACACAGGATAGCAAATGGGAAGTTCGATACAGAAAATGGCACAGAGATCACCAGTGTGTGTGTGTGTGTGTGTGTGTGTGTGTGTGTTTAATGAGTGAAGTATTATGAAACAATGTGTGTATAGTGGATGCAGTGACTGATAGTGATATATGAGTGAACAATGTGGCATTACATTATTTGTAAACGAAGTATTGTATACCAGGAGTAAATCTAATGATTGTCTCTAACTAGAATTCTGTAAATATTTGTGTATACGAATTAGCTTATTTTAAGTTGATCTAAATTTGTAAATACTTCGACATGCCCTATATTCTTGTAAAGAGAGCTACGGTTGAATAAAGCTACTACTACTACTACTACTACTACTAGTACTACTAAAGTGGGAAAAACTTAAAATTCTATACACATATAAGAGTATGGGATGTGGTTTGGGATATAACACTTTTCATGATTGCTAATAACAACATTTCTACGAACCAGGAAACTGATGAGTAGTTTAGCTACCAACTGCAAATAACGATAAAATAACCATTCAAAGTATCATAAAATCACAATTAAAAGAGTCTAGAATGATGAGGTATTTTCAAAACTTTAGCTGCAACTACTTGGACAGCGTTGTCATTCTATAAAAACTATAACAAGTACTCACAGTGGTCATATTTACATAATGTAGAAAACAATTACACAGTCCCAGCATTTGGGAAGTTATCCTTGTTAAGAGTCAGACTACACTGGTTTGCCGTCATCATAAAATTGAGTACACACGAAAGATTCTCATCAAAATGTTCAAAGTATGACTGCTGAATGAGCCAGATCTAGAAAAAGGCGGGGAAAAACAAATAATGGTTGGGACATTAATGTTAACAGGAATAAAATGCCCAAAAATTAATTTAAAGCACTGTCTACGGTAAACCTGTCGGTCATCAGCGGACTTACATCTCTGGTATGATGAAACTTGACACATTCCTCTAAACGAACTTTGATTTATGCGATGTACTCCACCCCACCCTGTCGCATCTTGGGTGTAAAATCGAGACATCAGAGTCATAACGAAGTTAGCAACAGGTGCTTGTGAGGCGCTGCAATCCTTGTGTACACATTTGCCTGACAGATGTGCTGTTTACGGAGATAGTGACGGAATGACTTGTGATTTTCACATTTTGGACGCTGCTGCTATGCGTTTATTTGTTTCCTCGTATGTGGTACCCCCCGCTACTAACGATCATTTAATATAGGCCTGATGCAGGCATCATATAATTTCTGAACTGTGATCGGATGTGGACGGTGGACACTATAAGTCTCTGGAAAGCTATATTGTGATTGTATCACGCAGAGCAAATGTTTTACGGCAGTAGCGCTTTTCGTTTTACGTTCGATAACATAGTTTATCGTAGAGAAACCGGGAAGAAGGATGTATGTCACGCGATTGAAATATATTTCTCACAATGGAATATTAATAGCACTACATTCCATACGACTGATAGGTTGTAAACGCAGGCAATCTAACATTATAGCCCATTTTAAGTGCAGAAGGTTGTAGCCTTAGGAGTGCGTGTGTTTATGTTCTCTCTTACCAATACCTTCCAGGTACCGATCCTAGACTCTAGAACAATACTTTAGAGTTGAAACTTCCTGGCAGATTACAACTGTGTGCCCGACCGAGACTCGAACTAGGGACCTTTGCCTTTCGCGGGCAAGTGCTCTACCATCTGAGCTACCGAAGCACGACTCACGCCCGGTACTCACAGCTTTACTTCTGCCAGTACCTCGTCTCCTACCTTCCAAACTTTACAGAAGCTCTCCTGCGAACCTTGCAGAACTAGCACTCCTGAAAGAAAGGATATTGCGGAGACATGGCTTAGCCACAGCCTGGGGGATGTTTCCAGAATGAGATTTTCACTCTGCAGCGGAGTGTGCGCTGATATGAAACTCAAATGGTAGAGCACTTGCCCGCGAAAGGCAAAGGTCCCTAGTTCGAGTCTCGGTCGGGCACACAGTTTTAATCTGCCAGGAAGTTTCATATCAGCGCACACTCCGCTGCAGAGTGAAAATCTCATTCTGGAAACATCCCCCAGGCTGTGGCTAAGCCATGTCTCCGCAATATCCTTTCTTTCGGGAGTGCTAGTTCTGCAAGGTTCGCAGGAGAGCTTCTGTAAAGTTTGGAAGGTAGGAGACGAGGTACTGGCAGAAGTAAAGCTGTGAGTACCGGGCGTGAGTCGTGCTTCTGTAGCTCAGATGGTAGAGCACTTGCCCGCGAAAGGCAAAGGTCCCTAGTTCGAGTCTCGGTCGGGCACACAGTTGTAATCTGCCAGGAAGTTTCATATCAGCGCACACTCCGCTCCAGAGTGAAAATCTCATTCTGAATACTTTAGAGTTGATAGCTTGGTTGATTTACGTAAAAATGCGTGGAACTCCATGTGTTTGGAGCTCCATTGCACATAAAAATCATTCATTTCTTGTTATTCTTAACTGCCTGCTGTTACATCACGACACATTGAAATCTGTTACTATACATCGATAAGGAGTGCTAAGCTCCTCGACATGGGCACATCTCCTGGACGGGATAGGACTCGGAAAGCTGCATTCACTCACGAGACGTGGAGTGTAGCGGTCTTCTTCTTATCGGCTGCAGGGCAGATTGGTCAGTGACAGTGTGAGGGAGTCTTTCACTCTTTGCACTGTGACTCTCTTACACAGAGAGATAGATCATAAATTAAGCAGTATGCTTGAGGTGTTAGAAATCTATAGAGCGCTGTCTGATATACTTTGATGATTTATGGGTCCGAGAATTAACACTAAATGGATGTACTGAGCAGTCATCTATCTACATTTGCAATGATACTCGCAAAATAGAGAAGGGGCGCTTTAGCTATGATACTGAAACTGGGGAAACCAGCTGTCACATCATTGGCCAGTGTTGAAGTTACTGTAAAATTGCTAAAATTGTTCACACTATCAACTGAGTTGCTTATTATTACAGTACATCGGCGGTGTCTTTTCCATCACATCCATGCATTGGTGCACTATTGGTTACCACAGAATGATTAACTGACTACGTCTGTTTGAGTTGGGGAATGAGTTTTGTGGATGGGAGACTTCTGGAGGTTGCTAGCAGCGAAACATTGACTGTGTACATGAGTGTAATATGAGGAATCAGTCGAAAGGGAATGCAGAGCCATCATCTAATCCGTCACTGTTATGGATGAGTTTAAATGTAAAGGTCGTCATTCTCTAAACATTCATGGTGGTGTCTGTTTGTACTATATCGTGTCTCTCTACCACTTTCGCGCAACGACGCTCTGAGCGTGTTTTTTTTAGGGAATTCACTAGTTTGAACCTGGGACCTGTTGCTGGTAAGGAGACGCCAGACCACACATGACATGTAGAATTCAGAAGAGTTCAGTGAGACTAGCGATGATATAACCAAATACTAAATGATCTCAGCGTCAGCTCCACTGCACTCCCTGTAAAAGAATCTTAATACTAACTAAATATAGTGGAAAGGGTTCAAGGTTTGCTATTTTTAGTTAGCTGGTAAAATAACGTCGAAAAAGCAGTTAAGTTTACCATTGGAAATTTTATTCTACTCACAAAACATTGTTTATAAATTGCACTATTGATAAAAGGAGATGTTTTAATACAGGATGGTAAAAACCAACTGCGTTCAACAAAAATGTGAACGAATATTCCCTGAATGGGTTTCCAAGTTCTACAATCGAGCGAAGGATGACCTATGCCATATCACATCTATAATCTAGGTTTAATTTAAGTTTCACAAAAGAGAAAAGTATCAAAATGGTCTACAGTGACCCTCAATTATCTTTAATTACTTATCTAACTTGTCGTAAATTACAGTGGCTGATGTGGCTTCTCAATAACTATATAAAGGAAAAATCATCGCGTTTCAGATCTGTTCTTCAAGTGGCAAATGTGAACACCATGAGTTTTAATTAACGATCGACATTAGTATTACGCAAAAAAGGGGGTGTAACAGATGAGACTTCTGCAGTTCTGAGTGAAGCCTTATGCGCTCAAAAATGCGGCATCGCGTGCGTTCATTACCTTGTCGGTGTTTAGGCAGCGTCAGGGCAGCGGAGGGCAGCACAGCTCCGCTCACATCGCCATCTCGGAAGCAACTCTCTCTTTACTACAATTTACCGAAGTTGGTTTTAAAAAAAAACTATCTGGCTGTGTTTCCATCTGACCAATCAGGATCTCAATGTTAACCTTAAGCTTCGCCTACAAAAATTCTGTCTATCCAATGAGAAACGTTATACTTTTCGTGGTGGAGCAATGTTTTTAAAGTTTGCAACGTAACAGAGACGCTAAAAAGTCTCACGCTAAAACCTGCAGCTGGTGTGGTCCTTTTAGCGTTATCGTAAGATCTATACTGTTATTCTGGAGGGCTCTATCTTTTAACATGGGCTGGGGGTGGTCCTTGACGTACCTGAGACGCGAAAAAGTCTCACGCTAAAACTTGCGGGTGGTAGTGGCCCTTTTTGTGTTATCGTAAGATCTATACTGTTTTTCTGGAGGGCTCTAGCTTTTAACATGGGCTGGGGGGTGGTCCTTGACGTAACAGGGATGCGAAAAAGTCTCACGCTAAAACGTGCGGGTGGTAGACTTAGAGGTAGGCTGCCGACGTGGGACATAATTTTGGAAACTCTCCACAATGCAGCCAAACTCTTCTAGTTTGCTTATGTTGTAACTGTCTAACTGACCTCTGCAATGGATCAAAAGCTGTATATTTAATAGGATCGTCCCGCATAAGCAGCAGCAGCAGTTTGACAGGTAAATTCGATGACAGATGGGGTGACCCATTTGGAATAATATTCTGGGGAGCATTGTGATATCTCTTTCTTCATGCTGGACCACACCGCAGCTATGTGTCATTGCGCCAGCATTGGTGCCTAGGTGACTACTATATCAGATGAAGTTAGTGGAGCTTTCATAGTCCTTAGTATCTGTATCTAGTTTGGAGACATACCACACTGCGCACATTTCCACCGAATGGTCAAAACATGGTCCTTCTAGTGTGATAAAAAAATTAGCTTAAATATATTTCAGTTCTTTCAATTTAAGTCTGTGTTTCATACTAGAATGTCGTGCTCCCAGTTTGGCACAGCTTTGCCACAGGAGATACGAAAGCGGTCGAAGACGTCCGTCTTCTGGTCGGTTCCTGATCGTTGTCAGAAGGAGGCTAGTTTTTGGTTACGCAAAGACTTCTGTTATTTGGAAAAGAATAACCCGGATTTTTTTACGTAATCAGTATGAATTTTATAATCACCAAAGGGACATTTAACAATGAACAGTAAAAAAAATTGCATTCGCAAATGAAATCATTAATAAATGGGGCAGCTATGAGTTGTATAGAAGACAAGGGGCGGCCTTCTGTACACGACCAGGATGCGCAGTATTCTCTGCTGTAGTAAAGGCTGCTTGACATTTATAAAAATAAAATGACATGGAGGTTAAAAAAGCATAAAGGAAAAGAATAGAATAACACTAAATATATTCAAATAATTCTCACAAGCAATTAGGGCTTTTTTATAAACAGTATAACTTACATAAGTACTTTTTGTCACAAATTACAGTCATTACTTTTCTCCTTCGTTAAAGACAATTCTTGCACTGTTAACTTGCCGATTTACAGTTTCGAACATAAATTACTTGAATTTTATTAATTAATAATGTTGTCTGCACGCTGGCAAGACCGCTCACTTTTCTAGCTTAAAGTCGATCTTCTTTACGTTTTCACATTACAAGCAGAAGTACATAAAATCTGAAGATCTACAAAAGTTTGTTACTGTCATCTTTTATTTAGATCGAAGAGGAACGTCAGTTCAGCTTCTGTTAAAATGTTTCTTTGACGGCGCAATCGATGTATTAGCGTCCGCGCTAGTTGCGCGTCTTTACAGTTATGTAAATTATATAAAACAAATGTCTTTCAAAGAATATGTCTCACCTCATAAGTTGATCATTTAATATAAAGATGGGTGAATACGTTTCCAAGGGTACTCACAGCTTTCATACTACAGAAATCCCAATAATATTACATCCTGTTGCACTAACGCAGGTGGTTCTGTTTCTACACGGGTTGCAGAAGGTGGTGTATATGTCTTTCTCCGACTTCTGCTCAGTTACGACTTAAATTGGAACGATCACATGCGGCAAGCTGTAGAAATGGGATCAGTTGCAAGATGTGTAGGGGGTGACTGCAACCACATTGGCATTTTACTGTAGCAGCTAGGTTCGGGAAAGGTGACTCGTTTCGAGATATGGGAGTGCCAGAAACATGATTGAGTAGTGGTTGTAATCGTTAAAGGAATTTTCAATAGGATCCAACGCAGTATGTGGTTGAATGGAAAGACCTGTTTCCAAACCCCAGACATCATTTCTAGCAGATAGCGTAACACCAGAGATATGAGAAGCTAGTGTACACCTTCTTACGACCTCAATCAGCACATCATATACTACTACCGTTTGTGATCCTTCTCAATCAACCATCGCCTATAGCTCTTTGGATATATCACCGACCCTCTGATATGGTGTCGAGACAAAGTCCACTGCAAATACTGTAGAAATATCTAGCTGTGGTAGCGTGGTGGAGTTGCAAAAACCGGTTTCATACCACGTTCCTTAGCTGAATCACTTTCTAAATTCAAAGATTTTATAACGAGGTTGCACCGTCGGCGACGTGTTGGTCTGATAATACACATTCCTGCGATGGCCATCGCGGTATTTATCCGGAAAAAAACCACCCCATTCAGAGGTAATGTCGTACCTCGATTTTTAAAGTGGGTATAGCTTTTAACATGGATACTTGTATGCATCTATAGAACCAGGTCCGCTTGTGACAGTAACATACAGTAATTGTTGGGATCGGGTTTTTTAACATATGGCGATTTGTAAGACGATCACCGTCTTGGTATTTGTCTCGAAAACCCATGTGATTCGTAGGTAACGCCATACGTGGATTTATAAAGCAAGTATAGCTTTTAATGTGGATACTTGTGTGCACCTGTAGAATCAAGACCCCTTGTGACAGTAACATACAGTAGTTGTTGGGATCGCATTTTTTTTTAACATATGGGACGATTAGAGCTCTCTTTCTAAGACACAATGGTAGCACTCACAAGAAAAACATGTGAGACATGGCAAACCCATGGTTGATTTTCTCTCAGTATTATTTCATATCACTAGCGATCAGTTATTGACGAAGTATTATACTTAGTCGTAGGGTGTGCGTGATAGGTTAGCCTTGAGCATCAGGCTTGTAAAGTATGTGTTTGTGTTCCATGTCCAATTGTAAAAAAGGTTTGGATTTGACGTGGGGTACTATGATAACATGGGAAGAGTATGTCAGGTCATAAGAATGATACTGATATTTCTATTTACAGAGCCACAGCCATCAACAGAGTGTATTTCCGATACTTCGCTCATTGTCAAATGTCGCTCAATTGAGACCTCAAGCGTAACATTTAGTCGTAACTACAGGGGTGAAATATATAAGTGATCGATTTCTTAGGATAAATATTCTGCCTGTGCTTGCTCGACCTCCAGCACCGTTGACCTGTGCGGGGTTGACTCACGTTTCCCATTAACGGTAGGAGCTATCAGACTGGAGATGCCTCATGGAGTGTAGGAATGTAGATGAATTAACCATGTTGTCCTCTAGACGACCGAATAGCGAACTAATACTTAATATGTGTTGGATAGCTTACGCGATTGCGTGAAAATTTGAGAATGAATATGGAGGTGCATTTGCGCTACACCATTATTCCATCCCATGTAAATTGTTCGATTTACTGCTTCAGCACATTTCGCGCCTTTATTTAGTTGAGAGAAGATCGATTGTGGGGTGTGCATCTAGCATGTAGAAGATATTTTTGCCGGTTCTCTAAACGTGAGAAACTCCTTAGTTGACCTTGTAAATTATAGGGATGATTTCGAATCTGTTACAGCACCGACATCGGTTTTCGAGAGTGGAAATATCAGTTTCCTCTATTTTTTCCGAGTTGCCGACTAAATGTCTTCGCAGATGTAACAAGTGTCTAGTTAGTCAGTGGTTTACAGCACACCCCAGCTAGATGAAGTTTCAGTTTTGTGTATAAATAATTCCCAGTCTATATCTTCGGAATTATGTTGCGTGAGTGATCGCTAGGATACTGCTGTGTGCGAACCCTGCGAAATTAGATATGTTCTTGTAATCCCAGAGTCTGGAGAGGGGTGTAGAAACACGAGCAAGCAGGCAGGTCCAGACCAGAAACAGTAATGCGTTTGTACTGGGGGGGGGGGGGAGGTGAACGAGCCACTCTTTTGCACAACAGTTCTGAGAGTGACTTCGATCCACTGATGGCTTTCTGATGTAAAATGGATGATTTTGTATGGCAGAGGATATGGATTGTATGTTTATTACATTGACATGATACGCTGCGATTTATTGGTAGGTTGGAGATCGGTTTCACGCTCTAATATTCAAACTCCTGTCCTCAGTGGGGCAGATCAGTGTAACTGAGTAAGTGTCTTTCCGTATTTGATGATACATATGGCACTTTGTGGGGTTTAGTTGTTGGTGAACTATGACAATCAATGTCAAATAGTTTTTTTTTGCCGCTCAGTCACGACTGTAGAAAGAAGTAAAAGGCACGCGGTGCTTCCCTAGGACTGAGGAGAATCGTGACCATTGCCAGTGTGAATGCAGTAGGCATACCATAATTTTTTTGGGTGCTATAAAGGTAGTACAAGTTTATATGCCAACTAGCTCTGCAGATGACGAAGAAATTGAAGAAATGTACGATGAAATAAAAGAAATTATTCAGATAGTGGAGGGAGACGAAAATTTAATAGTAATGGGTGACTGGAATTCGAGTGTAGGAAAAGGGAGAGAAGGAAACATAGTAGGTGAATATGGATTGGGGCTAAGAAATGAAAGAGGAAGCCGCCTAGTAGAATTTTGTACAGAGCACAACTTAATCATAGGTAACACTTGGTTTAAGAATCATGAAAGAAGGTTGTATACGTGGAAGAACCCTGGAGATACTAAAAGGTATCAGATAGATTATATAATGGTAAGACAGAGATTTAGGAACCAGGTTTTAAGTTGTAAGACATTTCCAGGGGCAGATGTGGACTCTGACCACAATCTATTGGTTATGACCTGTAGATTAAAACTGAAGAAACTGCAAAAATGTGGGAAATTAAGGAGATGGGACCTGGATAAACTGAAAGAACCAGAGGTTGTACAGAGTTTCAGGGAGAGCATAAGGGAACAATTGACAGGAATAGGGGAAAGAAATACAGTAGAAGAAGAATGGGTAGCTCTGAGGGATGAAGTAGTGAAGGCAGCAGAGGATAAAGTAGGTAAAAAGACGAGGGCTGCTAGAAATCCTTGGGTAACAGAAGAAATATTGAATTTAATTGATGAAAGGAGAAAATATAAAAATGCAGTAAATGAAGCAGGCAAAAAGGAATACAAACGTCTCAAAAATGAGATCGACAGGAAGTGCAAAATGGCTAAACAGGGATGGCTAGAGGACAAATGTAAGGATGTAGAGGCTTATCTCACTAGGGGTAAGATAGATACTGCCTACAGAAAAATTAAAGAGACCTTTGGAGAGAAGAGAACCACGTGTATGAATATCAAGAGCTCAGATGGCAACCCAGTTCTAAGCAAAGAAGGGAAGGCAGAAAGGTGGAAGGAGTATATAGAAGGTTTGTACAAGGGTGATGTACTTGAGGACAATATTATGGAAATGGAAGAGGATGTAGATGAAGACGAAATTGGTGATACGATACTGCGTGAAGAGTTTGACAGAGCACTGAAAGACCTGAGTCGAAACAAGGCCCCCGGAGTAGACAACATTCCATTAGAACTACTGACGGCCTTGGGAGAGCCAGTCCTGACAAAACTCTACCAGCTGGTGAGCAAGATGTATGAGACAGGCGAAATACCCTCAGACTTCAAGAAGAATATAATAATTCCAATCCCAAAGAAAGCAGGTGCTGACAGATGTGAAAATTACCGAACTATCAGTTTAATAAGTCACAGCTGCAAAATACTAACGCGAATTCTTTACAGACGAATAGAAAAACTGGTAGATGCGGACCTCGGGGAGGATCAGTTTGGATTCCGTCGAAATGTTGGAACACGTGAGGCAATACTGACCTTACGACTTATCTTAGAAGAAAGATTAAGAAAAGGCAAACCTACGTTTCTAGCATTTGTAGACTTAGAGAAAGCTTTTGACAATGTTGACTGGAATACTCTTTTTCAAATTCTAAAGGTGGCAGGGGTAAAATACAGGGAGCGAAAGGCTATTTACAATTTGTACAGAAACCAGATGGCAGTCATAAGAGTCGAGGGGCATGAAAGGGAAGCAGTGGTTGGAAAAGGAGTGAGACAGGGTTGTAGCCTCTCCCCGATGTTATTCAATCTGTATATTGAGCAAGCAGTAAAGGAAACAAAAGAAAAATTTGGAGTAGGTATTAAAATTCATGGAGACGAAGTAAAAACTTTGAGGTTCGCCGATGACATTGTAATTCTGTCAGAGACGGCAAAGGACTTGGAAGAGCAGTTGAACGGTATGGACAGTGTCTTGAAAGGAGGATATAAGATGAACATCAACAAAAGCAAAACGAGGATAATGGAATGTAGTCAAATTATATCGGGTGATGCTGAGGGAATTAGATTAGGAAATGAGACACTTAAAGTAGTAAAGGAGTTTTGCTATTTAGGAAGTAAAATAACTGATGATGGTCGAAGTAGAGAGGATATAAAATGTAGACTGGCAATGGCAAGGAAAGCGTTTCTGAAGAAGAGAAATTTGTTAACATCGAATATAGATTTAAGTGTCAGGAAGTCATTTCTGAAAATATTTGTTTGGAGTGTAGCCATGTATGGAAGTGAAACATGGACGATAACTAGTTTGGACAAGAAGAGAATAGAAGCTTTCGAAATGTGGTGCTACAGAAGAATACTGAAGATAAGGTGGATAGATCACGTAACTAATGAGGAGGTATTGAATAGGATTGGGGAGAAGAGAAGTTTGTGGCACAACTTGACTAGAAGAAGGGATCGGTTGGTAGGACATGTTTTGAGGCATCAAGGGATCACAAATTTAGCATTGGAGGGCAGTGTGGAGGGTAAAAATCGTAGAGGGAGACCGAGAGATAAGTACACTAAGCAGATTCAGAAGGATGTAGGTTGCAGTAGGTACTGGGAGATGAAGAAGCTTGCACAGGATAGAGTAGCATGGAGAGCTGCATCAAACCAGTCTCAGGACTGAAGACCACAACAACAACAACATAAAGGTATAAAAGATAACTATGATGCTTGTGTAAAATGTGTATATATTGCATTGTAAAGTTGCTGTGGTTTATGTTGTGGCATGACTAGAGAAGATGACTATGTGTCCTCTCATGAGGGATGTGTAGATTCAGCACATCGATAACCATGAGGACAGGAGAGAGATTTTTTACGTGGAAAATTATGAGCACTATAGAAAATGAGATTCATTCCAGAAGCACAGCCGTCACGAGACATTACCTGTACATTGATAGATGTCAGACTGTAGCACTCACCAATCAGAATTTTAATTGTAGTTACAGTGGTAAATATGTTCCAGGCTTCCAATATTCTTGTGAATCTCGAACGTATTTGATGATCTGTAGACAACTTTGCGGATTTAATTGTCAATGCAATTTAGCGATCTATGTAAAATAATTTTACCACTGAAAGTCTCATCGGCAGAAAGAAAAAAAAGGTGGATGGTGCTTCCACACCAGTGGTATCAGTAATTCAGAGGGTAAGTTCGAGAAGATCCAATCATAATGCTAAATTTATTCACATGACATTCTATGTTCTGGGATATAGGAGTTTCTACATAGCAGTGAGAACGTTTGTGTATGTTGAGAGCAGGATGGGTAACACGTGATGGATGGGGTTATTATATGTTATTTTCGTAAAGGTTCTGTTAGGACAATAATTTCCATGCATGCTAACTGAGACATCACGAAAACTCCTACAAAAGGGCACATTATGTATTACTGGGATAGTTAACAATTTACTACAGTTCGACTCAGTTCATAGTTTAGACAGCCATGTGGCTTCTGTATAACATTGATAACATTACTAGATGGGCTTGTAGCTACGCATGGCGGTGTGTCAGCCACACATCACGCACGGTCCGTTAGGATGGCTAGGGAGATAGCAGTTTGTGCTACTCTGTCATAAGTGGTAAAGACAGGTGCTGCCTGGAGGTGTCTCGTATATGAAACTGGCGTGAGCGCGCCTTGGAGTTCTGTGACGCCAGTATAACACTGACTATATACCCAAAAATAGAGGCAACTTTCACTTGCATCCAATGGTGGCTTGCAGCTGTGACAGTGCACGCCCGTGGAGCGTCTGCACTCTGTAAATAAGTCTTCACTTCCGTCCGGTCATGTAAGTAATGGTGCCTATGTGAACACGCATTTCGAGAGCACTTTCTCAGGTACCAAGTAGAAAGGGATGTCATCACCTCATGCTTGAGGGCAGCCGTGTGTGGTCTGACAGCTGAGTCATTTTCACACCATTTTCCCCTCCAGACTACCATCTTGGATTACGTCACAGGAGGGATGACAGCACCCTCTGGTGGCAGTACTGTGGACTAGGTCAGTTGGAGTCTAGATCTCATGGTGTAGACACTGCCTGCAAAATAAAAACTTACGTCCAGCACAGGCCAAGTCGTTTTCCCGCCATTTTCCCCCGCCATCTTGGATCACGTCACGAAACGGACGACAATGCTCTGTGGTGTTGGTACTGTGTAGTAGGTCCAGAACTCATGGTGAACACACTGTTTGCCACCATCTGGGATAATGGTAAATGCGTCATCAGCTGACATCATGGCTGCCATCTTGGATTATGTCAAGGAACAGATGACAGTACCCTCTGTTGGTACTGTGTACTAGGTCAGTTGGAGTATGGACCTCGTGGTGAATACACTGGGTGGTGGTGGTGCCTCTAATTGTTTAAATAAAGACTGGTGCATAATTTCGACAGTTGATGATTAGCAAGCACGTTTGCAGAGTCTTTTAGTGGTTTGCATATCTGTATACTGTGTAGCATGTCAGAGCATGTCTTCTGTATCACTGTGATAAACATACTCCACCCCTAAATAAATTGTACCACAATAAATAAAGTACATCCATTCCTTTCTCCACCAGCCCAGTGCAGGCTGAGTCCTATTCCCACAATCCCTAGGAAGAGGTGGTGGTTGGGTGACTTAGGATAGAGGAGATAGCCCAAGTAACCTATCTTCCCGTAGTTTTCTTGGGTTAATAGAGATAACCGTGGTGTGATGCATTATCCTGTTGGAATTCGAACTTCCCGCCAAGGAGGGGGGTATGTGGCAGAGGGCGTCGCACTTTTCCGCCAAAAGCCGCCATCTTGGATAACGGTACTTGTGTCATCAGCTGACGTCACGGCCGCCATCTTAGATGACGTCAGGCACTGTTTCCAAGTCTACACGTCGCCATCTTGGATGGCGTCATCGCCGACATTTTGGATACATCTGGCAACAATGGAGAGTGTGGTGACACCCCTGTAGGCCCACTACTAATGGGCAAGTCCACTGGTTTGGCTCCCCAAACCTTCAGGTCGCATTCGTCTCTATGTTGACTTTAAGTAATCATGATCAGAAAGGCCATTCTCACAGGACAAGAATTTATATTTTTAAACCTATCTTGGTCTATCAAAGTGTTATCTATCAATGTGCTGCTGTCCGTTACTACCCAAGTGGGAATATTAATGACAGATGTCAAATTGAAGGAACCAAACAAGACTTGCAGGTCATTCTTCCTATTAAACTCTTTCAGTGAATCAACATTGAAGCCCCCACAAATAATAATTTGCTTTCCCCTATCTGACAGATAGCACAACAAGGCATCCAAGTTTTCCAGAATAAATGAAAGTTTCCTAAAGGGGACCTATATACTGTTACAATTATAAAAGAGCCCTCCTTCAGTTTAAGTTGACAGGCACACTCTTCTATATGTTGCTCTAGACAAAAAAATTTTGTATCTGAGCTTTCTACACAGTGATAACTTTTGACGTATATGGCAACTCCTCTTCTCACCTTATTCTCTCTACTCATATGTGCAGCTAGTTTATAACCAATGATATTTACCTTTTCCATATAAGACACAATGTGATGCTCAGACAGGCCTAGTATATATATTACAGTATAAGATTCAATGTCATCTAAGCAAACCAGGAGCTCATCTACTTTATTCTTCAGTCCCAAAACAAAGCGGCTGTTGACCTCACCAAGAAAACAAGTAGAATTTAACAAGTAATTGAAACAACATATCTCGAATCACTTAACTTCTTATAAACTGCAATGTCTGGCGAAGACTAGGCGCAGGACCCCCAAAACGCTCTCCCGAACCGTCTGCTGCCAGCCGCTACAACGGACGCAGGAGGGTGCGCCGATCTCCCGTCTCACGCCGTCGCAGCTGGCCCCGGCCAGACCGATGTCGTGGATTGACTCATGTTGCTCTCGTGTCGGCCGCGAAGCCACTACCCCTCCCTCTACGGCGCACCCCACTGGACTGACGTGGCGACCTTGCGCCAACGCTCAAGACGGACAAGTCATCTTATGTCCCAGTGCGCCACCGACCAACCGATAGATCCAACCGCCAATGACCATTGTCTGAAGAAATTCGAGCAGACTGGCGGCCTAACACATACTAGCACCCCGGACGACAGACAGACACTGACTGCCCCACACTGCCCCAGCTGACCAACTGACCAGATTCGCCGCTTAGCGAGTTTTTTTTCCTTTATTGTTATTTTAAACCTGTTTACAGGCAGGCCAGCAGCAGCATACTACGCCGCTCTTCGGCCGCAGAGAAACATACAAGACAGAAATGATGACAATGTGAGATGAACAGATGGTGGACATATAAACGGAGACAAACACTTTTTAAAATACATGGAGCCATTCACAGGCGTGGAGTCCAAGATAAAAATTGTTCAGGCACCAGGACACATACATAGACGAAAATTGTCACATGTGAACGTAGGTGCACAAAACGAATACCACTGAACCACTTACGCACAAACGACGGCACACACAGAAACACGAGGCGGTGATCTACAGCGCGCAAATGTTCACTAAACGTGTACGAGTCCAGCGACCTGCCAAGAGAGGAGGAGGGGGGGGGTGGGTGGGAGAGGGAGCGAGGATAGCAGAGATGTCACGGGCAGGGGAGATAGGGGGGAGGGAGGAAGGAGGAGGGAAAGCCCAGGGGAAGAGTGGTGGAGGAAGGGGGATGGGGGGAAAAGGAGAGAGAAGGGAGGGAGGGTGCTCAAAGGAAAAGGCACAGGATGTGGGAGGGGGATCAAAGTTGGTAGGAGGGGTAGATGGAGGGGAGGAGGACATCATCAGGGAGGGGGAGTTGCCGGAAGCCACCTTGGGAGAGGATAAGGAGGGTGGAGAGATGGAGACCGGGTGGGACGTGGGAATACAGGCGCGGCAGCGGGCGGGATTGGGAGAGGATGGGCGAGACAAGTGGGTGAGGAGGGTCGAGTTTGCGGGAGGTGTACAGGATCCGTATCCTTTCAAGGAAAAGGAGGAGGTGGGGGAAGGGAATGAGATCGTACAGGATCCGCGTGGGGGAGGGGAGACGGATGCGATAGGCAAGGCGGAGGGCATGGCGTTCAAGGATTTGAAGGAATTCATAAAAGGTAGGGGGGGGCGGGGCAGAGATCCAGGCCGGATGGGCGTAGCAGAGGATAGGGCAGATGAGGGATTTATAGATGTGGAGGATGGTGGAGGGGTCCAGACCCCACGTACGGCCCGAAAGGTGCTTGAGGAGACGGAGTCGGGAGTGTGCCTTGGCTTGGATTTTCCGGAGATGGGGGATCCAGAAGAGGCGACGGTCGAGGGTGACGCCAAGTTACTTGAGGGTGGGAGTGAGGGCGATAGGACGGCCTTAGGTGGTGAGATAGAAATCAAGGAGGCGGAAGGAGGGGGGGGGGGGGTGTTGCCTAGAATGATCGCCTGCCGCTTAGCGAGCTCATAGCGCCCCTTAAATGCATGTGAACAGGCTACCTTTCCCCTTTCACACCAGAGGGAGACACCAAAGCTGTGATTGCCACCAGACACGGAGGGCGACTGCTTTACACTACACGCTGCGGCGCGCTCTTCAAAATAGCAAATTTTACCATGGCTCACTGGCGATTTGCGTTTACTAAAACAACCTCTTTCTCGTAATTGTTCATGCCTTCGTCTAATGCTCTATGGTGCTGGGGGATCCACACTATACCTAGTACGAAAGTGACGCTGAATAATTATTACTGACCCACACTCCACAAGACCTAGAATACAAAATGATTTCTATTTTCCTGACACCATCTTTACAAGAACTGAAGTGGGTGCGTATTGCTGCTGCCTAGTTAAAATGGTTCAAATGGCTCTGAGCACTTTGTGACTTAACTTCTGAGGTCCTCAGTCACCTAGAACTTAGAACTAATTAAACCTAACTAAACTAAGGACATCACACACAGCCATGCCCGAGGCACGATTCGAACCTGCGACCGTATTGGTCGCTCGGTTCCAGACAGCAGCACCTAGAACTGCACGGCCACTCCGGCCGGCCTGCTGCCTAGTGGGAAACGTATAAAACTGGAGAGTTTGATATTTCCAACAGTATATCATTCATGCACATGTCTCAAATAACATAACAGTTACGATTTTTTTAGTTGTATGATTCTTTTTGATACACCCTGTACATGCCCATATAGGGAAAGGATTAAACACATGATGTTTTTGATTCTAGAGCTATGTCCGCTTTTCAGGTTCCAGACCAGAGGAATATGCCAAGAATTCAGAGCCTCCAATGAGTGACAAATCACAGATCCAAGATGGTCAGACTAGCTTCATTACCTACAAATTATATTTCTGCTTCAGGCATTATTATGAAAACGACATTGGTCTACATATCAGGAGTAAACATTCAAGCAGAGTACTTGCTATTGCACTTTGAAGTCACTGGGGTCCTCTTGCTGAATACAAAGTTTGATGTTCTAATCACAGCAACGGAGGACAGGTTGAAACATGATATTTGAAGAAAGAGCACTAAGGTAAATAAAAATCATAGTTAGCCTTCTGACCTTCAAAACGAGGCCTGTTTTGCAAATTACATCATTTTTTGCTCCTGCTCGTAAGGGTGGCCATAATGGGTGAATGAAAATTATTTCGAGCAGTTAGTTCATAAGCCCATTCGAATAGTAAACGGTTGTGTAAACACATGTCACATCTTAACAACAAATAATTCTGAGCTAATAACGAGCATCAAAACGGATAGAGGGTTGTTGTAGCGAGACAGAATATTGTTAACTCCATGGTCTTCCAAAATTAAACGAAAAATATACCTCTTCAAAAAAATCAGATAAAAATTCACTTGATGCCTTCCTGAGAGACAGTCACCACTTCTTCCAAATCAACAATGTAAGTGTAGACCAGATGAGGTTTGAATTCAAAGAAAAAGTATCGACTGCAATTGAGCGGTTTAGACCAAACAAGTTAACAAACAATAGAACTGACCCCCCCCCCCCCCCCCCCCGGTACACAAAACGGGTTAGAACAACTAAAATAGAATGCAAAGTCTACAGGAATTGCGATCTTTTACAGCAGCTGGCAGACTTCAATGCGAGATGCTTATAGTTGTTTCCACAGCGAAACTTTGTCTCGATACCTGGCAGAAAATCCCAATAGATTCTCGCCGTATGTAAAATATCAGCAAAACACAGTCAATGCCTTCTCTGCGCGATAGCAGTGGAAAAACTATCGATGACACTGTTGCCAAATAAGAGCTACAAACTACACTCTCCTAAAATTCGTTCACCAAAGAAGACGAAGTAAATAATGCAAAATTCGAATCAAGAACCGCTGCCAACATGAGTTACTTGGTCGCAGATATCCTTGGAGAAGTGAAGCAACTTAAAATCACTTAAGAAAAGATAGTCTTCCGCTGCAGGCTGTACACCAACAAGGTTCCTTTCAGAGTTTGCCGATGCAATAGCCCCATAATCAACAATCATATAAAACCTCTCGCTCGACGAAAGATCTATACCCAAAGACTGGAAAATTGCATAGGCCACACCAGTATTCAAGAAAGGCAGCAGGAATAATTCACATAGTTCCAGGTCCATATCGTTAACATCGTTATGCTATTGTATTCGAAAATTATGTATTACCTCCAAAAGAATGAGGCGTTGACACACAGTCAACACGGATTTAGGAAACATCTTTCATGCGAAACATAACTAGCACTTTACTCACATGAAGCGTTGAACACTATTGACAAGGGGTTTCAAACTGATTCCGTATTTCTAGATTTCCAGAAGGCTTTTGACACTGTACCTCACAAGTGGCTCGCAGTCAAATTGCGTGCTTATGGAATATCATCTCAGTTATGCGACTGGACAGTGATTTCCTGTCAGAGAGGTCACACAGTTCATAGTAACTGATGGAAAGTCCTCGAGTAAAACAGAAGTGATTTGGTCGTTCCCCTAGGCAGTGTTATAGGCCCTCTGCTGTTCCTTATCTATATAAACGATTTAGGAGACAATCTGAGCAGCAGTCTTAGGCTCTTTGCAGATGCTGTCCTTTATCGTGTCGTGAAGTTATCAGAAGATCACAACAAATTGCCAAACGATTTAGAAAAGATATATGTATGGTGCGAAAATTGGCAATTTATCCAAAATAATGAAAAGTGTAAGGCCATCCACACGAATGCTAAAAGAAATCCGTTCAACTTTGGTTACACGATAAATAAATCAAATCTAAAGACTGTAAATTCAACTAAATACCTCGGAATTGCTATGAAAACTGAAACTGAAAAGTACACATAGAAAATGTTGTGGGGAAGGTGAACCAAAGAATGCATTTTATTGGATGAATAGTTAGAAGATGCAACAGATCTAACAAAGAGATTGCCTACACTACGCTTGTCGTTCCTGGTATGGAGTACTGCTGCGCAGTCTGGGATCCTTACTAGATAGCATTAAAGGAGTATATCGAGAAAGTTCAAAGAAGAGCAGGACGCTCTGTATTATCGAGAATTAGGGGTCAGATTCTCACGATCAGGATTTTGGGTGGACATCATTAAAAACAAAGGCGTTTCCCGTTGCGACAGGATCTTCTCACAGAATTTCAATCACCAACTTGCTCCTCCGAATGTGAAAATATTTTGTTGACGTTGATCTACGTGGAGAGAAACTATCATCTTAATAAAATAAAGGAAATCAGAGCTCACATGGAAAAGTATAGGTGTTCGCATTTTCCTTCCAGCACTTCAATGTGATTTGCAGACTACACTTGTAGGTTTAGAAGTAGATGAAGGTGGAAAAGCAAGTAGACTGTATGCCAGATGCAAAAATCGCTAAAACCATAAAACAACATAAACCAGGGGGCAAAATATGTTTAGAAAGACCCATGAAGAGATGCTTGGTCAGTTTTGAAGGAGACAGAATGGACCAAAAGGCCCAATTCTTTGTGTAGTAGATGGTGATGGTACTGACAGGACAGAAAGAACAGAGAAGTCATGTTTTCTTAAATACAGATAATGTAATGACAGTGGTTCTTCTGTGATGTAAAATGGTAGAATAATTAGCAGTTGAATGCTTAGATTACTCTTTACAATTAAACAAACTGAAAAAGTGCAAATCAGATGAGTGGAGAACTGAAATGGAAAATATAGATACTATAATGTTTTGTAAAAATGTCTTATGTGCCAGATTTTAACCACTTAATGTTTTACAAAAGTACAAGACCACATTTCATACTAATACTTTCAGATATCTTCAAATAAACTTTGAGTTACTGTAATGGTGTAATTTCACTCTCATTGTTACATTTGCTGTCTGGAAGTCCCAGTCTTCACATAAATGTCCTGGTGTCCTGAGAAAATCATTCAAGACATATAATTGTCCCAGGTTTTAATCGAGAAACAAAATGCATGTAATAATATTTATCATTTAATTAAATATTTGTGAAAAGCAAGTTTCCTAGGCATAGAACATTATAAAAATATATTTTTTGACAATACGCACTTTAGGGCTACTGCATTTGGTTTAATTTGTCTTAAGTCTAAAGAAACAGCAAGAGATATTTTGAAAAGAGAAGCAGGTATGACCTAGCATTACCTCTAACTTGCTGAACTTAAACTTTATAGTCCTTGATACAAGTAAAACCAAAGCCAAAAGAGATATAAAGGAGCGTCAGGGACTGCAACCATATGGGTTAACTCTTTTTTCTCTCTTATAAAATGGTGTTTTGTTTCTATAGAATTGTCTAAACTGTGAAGCCACAGAGCTTCCTGACTTGCTGAGGTCAGCCATATATTCAGTTCAGTAACCGAACTTCAGTTGTGGATAAGGCTACAGTTGGCTGTTTCTTACTCTGCCAGCATATTACCGCCCCTTGAGATTTAAACCAATATCCAGTTGTTGATTTTCTATCTTCTTAATCTGCAGCCCAGTCTGTATCAGAGTAACCTATTATGCTGCTGTTGTCTGCTTTAGAAAACGATAGCATCATATCCTTTGTTCCTTTCTGGAATATAGCATTACTCTTTTTCTTGGCGACTCGAAGAGCAGCATCGTTTACCGATGGATTATTACAGGTGTCGTTAATTTCTTACAGTCATTTATTTTATGAAGTCTCTGGCAAGTTTGAATTTTCTAAACTCATAATCATAGTTTTATTTTCGATTGCTAATCCTGCAAGTAGAATACACCCAATCCATTCTTCTTTAACTTCAAAGCTCAGACCATTTAATTTTTGTGACATGGAAATTATCTTTGACACTTATTCTTTGTCTGACAAACAATTTTCTAGTTTGATTATCAGCAATGTCTTTAGTAAACTTATCTGTCAGAAGATGCCAGAATCTTCATAGACTTGCTTTAGCTTGTCCAATGCTTCCTTAGCTGTAGATGTATCTTGGAAATGAACATATATCAGTGGATGAATGGAGACAACAATTTTGGTTCTCTCTGTGCAATCTTTAGTTAGATCTGTAATTGCACCACTGGCGTATTCCTAAAATTGCTTGTGTTCTAAATACTTTCACATACGGAACTGCCATGTACTATAGAACTAATTGTGTTAGCTATTATGTGATTCAAAATTGATGTGTGGTGCTGCTAATTTCTGCTAGCCAGTGATCTGCTATTTTTTAATATTACATAGAATTGTGTAGACTGTGCTCATAACCAGTTACCAGAGTAATTTGCTGGCGGTATCTTATTGAAAATGTAAAATTTATTAAGTTACTCTAACTACTGAGTTATATCGTCAACACAATAAAGAATAATAGCGTCCATAGCAAACACTAAATATATATACACAGTCAAGTTATAGATTCTATAGACCCACAGTAATATTAGACAGTTTTTGGGATTATTGAATTGTACCTATTTACCTAGTAAGTGACTAAATTTGCAGAAAATACATCGAGGTTATTACAATAAGAAAGTATATATCAGTCTTTATTATTGAACAAAAGAATTTTATTTATGCATAATGCATCTACATTTTCCTTTCCAATTCACAAAATGAAGATACATTGTTGCTATCGGTTTTTCAGCTGCTGCATTATCATAGGCATAGTATCGATTACAAGTATCATTATAATTGACAAGATAGGTTAGCATAAATGTAGTAACAACTTTAGGTATGTGGTATAAACACAAGTGTCCCAGTTTTTTCACTTTGAAATCTGGTCAGCATATGTTTACATTTTACTTCTTTGGAGATGTTAGTCTCAAATGCTTTGGATATTCCATTTTTATTTTATTAAATTTGGTTCAAAATGACTATCATCTTAAATAATATTAAAAATAAAAATTATAATATTTTATAATAAATAGCAGTGAATTATAAACTCGTTTTAAAAGAATTTTCTTCTAATTTCAGTTTAATCGCTACCAATTTCCTTAGCAGTTCTTTGTTGGAAGAAAGCTTATGCAGCTTGTCATTATGTGTTAACAGTTATATGAATGATGTTATTAAGAACACGGCTGTGAAGTTTCAGGTTTCAAGGAATTTAAAGCTTTTCTGTCTAAAACATATTACATTTTTGTACTTCTTTGAAATTTGTATCAAAAACGCTTACAATAATAGGTTTTGAAGATTTTTTCCATAACTGTCAAGGAGAGGCCCTGTGGGCCTTCTTTCTCCTCCCAGCAACAGCTTCCACCCACAAAATTTCATTAAACCGCCGCTAGTTGAATAATAGCTACTGAAAGTTAGAAGCAGATATAAACCATAGTAAATAAGTGTAGAAACAAGTACCTTTATGCATAATCTGTCTTTTGTCCATAATGTTATATTTATAAATGATATTATATATTAATCATTCTACACGAATATGACATTTGCAAAAATTGTTATTTGACAACTAAATACAAAATTAAATATAAATAAATAAAATAAACTTTCTATATTGTTTGGTATTGCTAACAGAACACTGTCAACATCTATATCTACCTCAAAACTTTGCAAGCCACTTGACAGTGTATGACACCATTACTTCCTCTACCAAAATCAGATTCCTCCTACCCCGTTCCAGTTACAAAAGGGGCCTGGGAAGAATGATTGTCAGTAAACGTCTGTATTAGCTCTAATTTCTCAAAGTCTTACTACCATTACAAATAAAAGTTTATAGTAGGAGAACCAGTTAACTGGCTTGACTACAAATTCGTTAGACATTAACACTATTGTGTTTTGAATAGTGGTAACTGTGGTTGTGTCATCTACGTAGCAGATTATAAGATGAAGAAAACAAGTCGGTAATCAGTTATCTCAGTTTCGAAAATGAACAGCCCAAAAACTGAATCCTGTGGCACACGTCTCAAGAAGTTTTGATTAAAAGCCTATCTATTTTGCACTGAGACACAATGTTTCCTGTTTTTTTTTTAATATGAAGCCATCATCAATCATTTTTATTTTTGGAATGTGTACTCCAAACAGCATGTTCACTTTGTTTTTAAAACAATGTCCTGCCTTCTATTACTTGAATGAGAGAGAGATAGAGACAGAGAACGCAAGTCAATGCGTTATATTGAAGTCTGTCAGAGAAAGGCCTTTCTAAAATATATGTTATATATCTGCATTTGACTGCAGTCAGTAAAGGTCAGCAACAATGTTCGTGTGAATATCCTAGCAAACTGTTGTGCATACAAAATGTTCTTTGGTCTTACAAGCCCACGAATGTATCATAGACGGCTATAGAAGGCATGGTAATGCCCAAGTCACGAACAGAAGAGAAAGAGAAGCCCCCAGTGACTATATCAAAAAACACTCGCTGTCATACCACGGTTTATTTCAGTATAATGTTTTATCGAAGGACATTTTACGTTTGTGCACGTGTTAAAAATTAAATTTTAATGAATAGCCAAGGATAGTTACGACGAAAGCCGTTTTTCTGATTTTCAGAATGATTATTTAATCGGGCTTATAGCTTTATTACAATTGAAAGGTTTTAAATAAACGCAAGAAGGAGTTATTAGGTCGAAACACATTCAGCACTACATATTGCCAATAAGCCTATATGTCTTTGAAGCAAAAGTGTAAAACAAGAAATGTTATTAATAATAAATCAATATTGCAAGGATGAAACTATGTAGGAATTCAGTGCGTTTGTAGATGAAAGGAACATAGGATTATTCTATTGACGATTCATTTTTTAATAATTTTGGACTCGTGTAGGTTGGAGCTCTAGTTCTCATGAGAACACCAAGACATCGTTTGTAAACATAAGGATTGTATGTCGCCCGCGATCGATGGGCCGAGGCAGAGATTGCGAAACCGAAGATGCGGTAGTCGAGCGGTATAGTTAAGCGTGTGTATATATTTTTTTGTTTGTGTTCTTGCAGCTATCCTCCTAAAGAAAGATATGTGGGAAGTTTATGTTGTCCGAGCGTGACGATGTTTCCTCTATGTGCGGATGACGAACACTCATGCAACTGGAGAGGCAGACAGTTTGTGATGCTCACATATTAACTTACGTGAACATGGCGACCTGCAGAAGGTGTTTTGTATTTGTGTCAGCGAGTGTTTATTGCGTGCAGGAGATGTTATAACGTTTTCTGCAACCATATCAGTTTTCACAAGTTGTGTATCGAATTGGTGGCGTTGTGCCGTAGACCAAGTGATTTTATAGTAACACCAGAACCTGTGTAGCACAAGTTCTTACCTTGAGATTCAAATTTCTGCTTTCCCGTTTAAAACAGTATGTGTACAAAATGTGACGCATTCGGGTCTGCGGTGTAACAGTGCGTGTTTTGATTGGACCTGTTGCAAACCATTTGTAGTATAGTAGACTTCAGTGGATGCGAGTGCGACATGAAGCTATAGCCCATGTTTGCTTATCAGAAAGATGCAAGCTTTTCTGTTGGCGGTACAATGGAAATGCAACGGTCATGTGTAATTAATATGTGATTGAGTTCAGTGCTCAGTTAGCAAGGTGAGAAGTAATTAAAACTTTACAACAAGTAAATACTAGTGTAAAATGTGAGTTTGTTCGTTCCGTTTTTATATGACAGTTTCTCAAGTATAGTAGTTCATTGATATAGATAGTGCAACGAACGTATATAAGGAAAAAGCCGTAGGCTTATGAATTAAAGAGGATTCATGTAAGACATCTGATTGCCATCGTACGGCCCGAACAATTTGTTGATAGAACATTTGTTTTAGATTCGTTATGGTTGTACCGGAAACATTAGAGTTTCACAATATCACACAAACACAACCAGAAGTCGTGAAAATTTCATAGGGCATTTGTGTTTAATTATATGTTCATACATTACACGTTTTACGCCCAACAGTAGAGTTTAACACTCTGTCCTACATAATTTTCGGTTACATTCCTGTAATAGGGAAGGTCCATGTTGGTCCACTGCTTATGGACAACGTTATTTTTCTCATCTGTCAAATGTAAACCTTATTATATCCAGCCATCTAAATTAAATTATTTCAGGCAGCACAGTTGCGTATTTCGCTATGGCAAAAACATTTAAAAAAAGATTGGGGTGTCATTGCAGTCACAAGAGGCAATAAAATAGAGAATGATCAAAAATCCTAAATCCTCTGTGCACTTTGTAGCCAAGAGTTACAGGATAGATTTATACTGGAAAAGAAATCGTTATAAGTAGATATTCATTTAAACTGGTTTTTTAGTTGATTATTGGTTAAATAGCTAGTGCAAATTAGTGATTTATCTCAAAGAGGAAGAATGGAAGTTATAATATGTTGTGGGGGGGGGGGGGGGGGGTGAAGGAGGGAGAGGGAGGAGGACAGGCGGGAGGTGACATTTTCAATCAAGTTATAATGCAAAATGTACTTCACATAGACCATTCAGTCAATCATAACAATCTGTAGATCCTCTCAAGAAGAGCCTTCGGGGATGTGGAATGAGTAAAAAATGCATATTAGCGAAACACAAGGATCTATAGACACTATTAACAATAATTTGATGCTATAGTGCATCATAATGGTTTATTCATTTTCATAAGAGCTAAATGAAACATAGGCAGTTAAAATGTCAGTACTGTACCTTGAAAAAATGGTGCTGATGTTCATCTACTATTAAGGTGTGATTATCTTGAAAATTTTCTTTGAAAATGGTTATCTGTTTACAATGCACTGCTGCTAGTAATTCAGTTTTAAAATGAACAGTTCTACTTCACATGAATCTGACAAGAATTTTCAGTCTTTAAATCGAAATAGCTCTGGTTATATAAGCTGTAAAGGAGGAGCATATTTCGGAGTTGCTGTAGAATTTGTTGAGATTCCCAATTTCATGCTTTAGCCTATGATGGGTTAGAGTTTGTTGAATACATTTGCACCAAACTTTCCTCTGAACCTTAGACAAGAAGTCTACTTGAAAATTATTTTTTGCATTTAGGAATAAATATACACATAATTGCATGTAAGAATTCCAACATACTTAAAAGCTATCAAAGATAGCCCTCTGCTGCTGAATAAGTATTTCATATACTTTTGTGTGCATTGGTTCTGGAGATCATTTCTTAAGGCAGTAGCCAGTGAACATTTATAACACCCTCATCTTTGTCAACACAATTAGAGATACTTTTTATGGCAACAATGCTCCGACTGGTTTCTCGATTCAGCTTGTTACCTAGCCTTAGAGTATACAGTGCCTCATTCGGTGTATAGCGATCGGTGTCTGTGCCTTTCTTGGTTTCATCTTGTTATCTAGCCTTACACAAAAGTACATAGTGCCTTCTTCAGTGTATGGACATCAATGTGTAGGCCTACTTATGGTAATAGTACATTTTTCTTGCTTTTTTGCTATTGCTCTTTGTGGATATCAAGACTAAAGTTAATTACCCCGAAGGTTCATGTTGTTGTCATAATTAGATGTAGTCAGTTGTCAGTCCTAGTGTTTGCGTTGTGGGGGGGGGGGGGGGGGGGTGAAGGAGGGAGAGGAAGGAGGACAGGCGAGAGGTGACATTTTCAATCAAGTTATAAAATGCTGCCTATTTTTGCTGCCTAGGCTTGCAGTTGAAATAGTTTTGACAGTCTGACAATTTTTTTCTGTGTACATGTCTTTTTCCATGGGAAACCTCAGAAATGGATAGAAGAAGTGATGCAATTTTTTTCAGATTCTCCCTTTTCAGTGTTACTGGGTACACTTTGATTTGCCTTCCACATTCTATCTTTGTATTCTTCATTGTTGTCCAGCAAAATTTATTTGGAAACAGTAAGTTCAGATGTCACGATGAAAGTTTTATTTAAGAAGTTCATAATGACTGTCACAATTCCAGAAGATTCTACATTGATTAATTGTTTATGAGTTGGTATTACTGTTTTTTCCTCCTTGTCCTTTCATGGCATAAGCAACGTGAAAGAAAGAGAGAAAATATGTTAAAATGTTTTTCAACTCTACTGTTTTATTAATATAATCAAATACTGATTGAAAGTGGTACACATTGGTTTCACTGATAACTTTGAATAGGTTCTCTTGAAAATTTTCATTGGTTAAAATAAAACTAATCTCACTCTGAGTTGATTTTCTAAGCTACAAATGATAATCTCTAACCCTACCTACTTCTGCCCTACAGTCATTGTTACACTGCCATCTTTGTTGCTCTTTGCAGATGCTAAATATTATTCATCAAAATTAATTAATTTACATAACTGACTTTGAAGTAGGCCAAGAAACATGTTGCCTAACGTCATAAATCTATCAGTTGTGTGTCCGAATCCAGGCATATTAGACACAGCTTAAACAATAACCAAGCAGGTCTACAGTTGGTTCACAGCAGTTGCACCAGATATGACCAGAACATTCACCAGGTCATCTTATGATGCAAAGGGCAATGATACAGCAACAAGCATTGGGTTTTTTGTTAGTTGGTGGGTGGATGGTGGTGGTTTAGGGAGGAAGGGTTTGAGAGTAATTGACCATGACTTCACATATTAGAGATGCAAACAGACAATAAAAAAAGAAAATAAGTTTATTTGAAAAATGACAACAAACATTTGACATACAGCACAAAAATTACATTAATGAACTGTTAATGCCACCCATTCCTCTCGTGCTCCATAGTGAATGGAAGAGGAAGAAACCCTAATAACTGGTACAATGGGATGTACTCTCTTCTCATGCAACTCACGTGGATTGCAGAGTATAGTTGTTGACATAGATCTGTACTGTGTTAGCACTGCAGCCTAACTGGGCTGAAGCAATGTTTTTAACCAGGACAGTGTTTTCATTAATCAGTAATACATTTTGAGCTGTTATTAATGGTTCACATTTGAATATTATCTGTCTTTGCTGCTACTAAGCACTATACACTGAGTCATCTGTTAACTCATGATAGTTGCCAGAGCACTCGTTAAGCTTGTCACACAAAGGGAAACATGTTTCAGATTACCTTGGTTTTATTGCTTTTTCTTTCATTGTTGTATTCCTGTTACTTGTACCTTAGCATACAGTGCATATACATTTAATAGTTATTTTAGTGCTTGTAATTTGCTCTATTATTTTCTATATTGTTCCTGTAGGCTGATGAAATTGCTAGGTAATTATAATGTTCATTAATTTATCTTCATGTAGTCTTCTTCTTTTCTTGTTATTATAGCCAGTTACAAGTAATGTATTTCCTCTATTTCATTGTGAGTTATCAGGTGTGTAGTTCTCTTTATAGGACAAATTTACACACTGGCATTGTGTTGAAAGTATTGAAATAGTCTGTATCAAAAACTGAACAGCTGTCAATACAGATAGGATATGAAAATTCAAGTTTTAGTCCCAAAACGTCATTGGGCTTCATACATATGTACAGAAGGAAAGGAATAAAGAATGCCCATGATCTTGAACTGAACTGTATACAAAGTGTAAAGTGGAGGTCAGTCATGTTGTACTTTGTTGTTAATATTGGCGAGGGGTAAGGTGCATTAGGCTGGCCCTTATTTTGTCAACATTCTAAATGTTCAGCGCCCCGTCTCTTATTTTGTTCTAATCATCGAAAATGGTCTCTGTGACCTGCGCGCACACACACACACACACACACACACACACACACACAATAATTCATTTTTTAGTTGATTCATTTGAAATAAGTCTTCCTTAATTGGAGTAACATTTGATGTTAATTACAAGTTGTTGTTGTTGTTGTTTGATAAATTTATTTTATAGCAACTCATTATTTCAGTAATGTTATGTGCTTAGTTTCCTTATTTCATAATCAATGGTCAGCTTGGCTATCATAAGAAAGATTTTTCTGTTGTAGTTTCAAATAATTTGTGTTGCTGGTGTGAAGTGACTTCTATGATGTGCTCGGAAACACGGAAGTGTCCGATCCCGCCCTTCTGCTTTGACCCATGACGTCACAAATGTGGCAGAAACGACCATAAACCACGATTCCAATATGGCGCATATAAAGTCGTTATGTACACATTATGATGATGAAATTACATTGAAAAACACACACACACGTTCCACAAAAAGCCTAATGACACTAACAGGACAGGTGTGGGAAATAGGGGTTTTTGGGTGGGGACAAACTAAATGTAAACAAATTTAGACACCCACCCCCATACAAAACCACGCAAAATGATGAAAAAAATCGACATCACAAAACTCCCCAAATACCACTAAACACAATATCATCTGGAATCAAACACTTCCATTGACCTATATAGCCCAAAAACATCTCACGATACCAATACCAACATTCACAGCCACGCATTGGGATCGAACACTTCTCTTGACCTGTTATCCTTACGACATCTCCACATACAGCCGTACATGGTCCGAGATGCCGGAACTTTAAGTAAGCTTCATTTCTTCACGGCATACTGAACATTTCACAACCTCATCCAAAAATCCGAATAGTTGAAGAAATTTTATTAGAGACAACGCACTGCCCCCCGTCATAGCCAACAACTGAAAACTGACCCTGTCAGTCATATCCATACCTAGCAAAGATATAAGAAAAGCAATTTACCAAAATTCACACACTACGCCATACTCGCAAACTAAACCAAAAACATCACCTAACTCACCAACAGAGAGCACCACCAATCGTATCAAAACGACACCTACAAACACACCACTCTCACAAACTAAATTCTGCGCCATCGTGATGTCGCACACAACAGGCTTACGTCACGGGTCAAAGCTGACGTGTGGGATAGGAAGCTTCGGTCGACCCATGTGCTCCCCCTAGCTTTAAAAGGGCATTGTTTTAATCTTGTAGTTCATCACACAAGTTAAGAAATCAGTTTTATGTCTCTCTTGTTGACTGCTTACTGAATCAAATCAGATTTCAAATGTTTTCTTTCACAATATCAAAGCCATAAAGTCTACAACAAATCAAAGTACAGCTTCAGTGATTCAATAAATTTGCGTTCTTTGGTAAAAAGCACAAACTCCTACTAAGAGGAATGGCCATGAGTTTGATAAATTATCAAACTCTGTAATCATTGGAAACATTTATACAAACATTTGAGTTTAACTGCAGCCAAGGAAAGAGAAAGAGGGGTAGTGGATCATCTGTGTGACATAGCTCATTTTCAGGCTTTGGAACACCATAAGAAACAGAATATTAGTATTTTCTAATGTTTCAATGCAAATCAGGGCAATCCACCACTGTGATTGCTTTAGATAAAAATTAAAACATATGGAAGAACACTCACTGAATTTTACTCAAATGAAATCTGCCAGGGGAAAAAAAACCCTGAAAAATTGAAATAAAATAATACCACTCATCAGCTTGGTGCATCAAAAACAGGTTGTTTAATCTAAACAGTTGTCAAGGGTTAGTGTACAGTGCAATCCACAGGCCTTGAAAAGGTTGACAGATACAATAATAGCAACTTTTTAAGTCAGGGAGCAATTGCTGGAAGTTACTGAAATCTTAATATCTTCAGATGAACACGAAGTCATAGCTGTTTATCAAACAGCGGGAAAGTGAATATATATATAAACTTCCACATGGGAAAAATATATTAAAAACAAAGATTCCAAGACTTACCAAGCGGGAAAGCGCCGGCAGACAGGCACAATGAACAAAACACACAAACACATACACAGAATTACTAGCTTTTGCAACTGATGGTTGCTTCTTCAGGAAGGAGAGGGAAAGACGAAAGGATGTGTGGGGGGGAAAAAAAGGACAGGTGTACACTCGCGCGCGCGCGCGCGCACACACACACACACACGCACACGCACGCACACGCACGCACACACACACACACACACACACACACACACACACACACACACACACACACACATATCCATTCGTACATACACAGGCACATATATACATACACACACGAGTACATACCTATCCTTTTCTCCCTCTAAGGTAAGTCTTTCCGCTCCCGGGATTGGAGTGACTCCTTACCCTCTCCCTTAAAACCCACATCCTTTCATCTTTCCTTTTCCTTCCCTCTTTCCTGACGAAGCAGCCGCCGGTTGCGAAAGCTCGAAATTTTGTGTTTGTATGTTATTTTATTGTGCCTGTCTACCAGCGCTTTCCCGCTTGGTAAATCTTGGAATCTTTGTTTTTAATATATTTTTCCCATGTGGAAGTTTCTTTACACACCAAGCAACAAAGGTCATCTAAATAGTGTTGGTCATGGGGATTTGATCATTATCTGTTATACATCATGAGCTATCACCACATTTTGAATTAATTTTCAGGAACTAGTCCAAACGTGTGATTCTTTCCAAAAGGTCTAAAGAAACACACCTAGGCAAGACTTGACAGTAATGTTTACATGACTGGTAGGTAGCAGTATAGTGTCTGATTTACCAAGCTTGGAGTTTATGAACACTACCTTTCCCCTCAGCAGCTGTGAGAAAATTTCAAAGAACTTTTATTGTTAACTTGTGGCATTCTGAAGACTAGGATATTGTGTACTGGGAGCTGTCAGCTGTATTAGGTGAGTAACAAAGGCAGTTTTCATGTTGAAGATACATCTCTTTCAAGATCAGTTTCAGTTATCTGGGAAGGGGGGGGGGGGGGTTACTCTTTAAAAAAAATCTGTATTTTTCTTTCTCAAATGTACGTGCTAGCTTAATGCCTGCATCAGAAATAAAATACGTTATCAAGATTTCATATTAATTGATTAATCAATTAATAAATTACAGATTATTGATCTGGAAGTCAGTAAGGTTGCCCTGAAATGGTCTTCCAACCATCTCTCATACATATTTTTCCTGCATTTATTAATCTGTCCTCATTTGATGGAGTCTAATTAAAGTAGGGGGAATTTGGTGCAAGTTATGCTGCAAGTAGGTGAAGACGAATTAGAGGAAAAAGTCAACCAGAAAGGTTCAACCTGTATTAAAGACATATTTCTTCCTTTACCAACATTGATTCTCATATTTTATAAGTGTTGGTGCAGGAACTTCATATTGAAGATTTTCAGTCACCACTGGTTGTTTAGGCAAATGCCTTTCAGCATGAAAGAATGCTTCTGATTACATAAATTGAATTGAAAAAGTTTAGAAGACAGTTCTGTGGAATAAGAGATTTCAGATTTGTCCAAAATAACAAGATCATTCTCACAAAAGATGAAGCTGAAGAACAATATGTTTTACTGGCCATTGTTGGAGACTAAAAAATACCCAACTTCTACAAAGTCCCTTCTTGGGGGGGGGGGGGGGGGGGAGTTGAGCATGCTTCTGGTTAACAATAAGCTGTGTACACTATTAAAGAAAACATGTGAACCCACAAATTTCTCTTAGAATAAAACAGGAGATGTTACTGATTGAATGGGTTAATCAGTACATGTATTATTTTCAAACTTCATGGTATTTGGGGGTCATCTACCAGTTGTCCAGTTGAGCTGACATTTTGCACAGACTGTCTTTTTGTTGACTGCTGTGTGGGAAAAGCAAAATTTTCCCTTTAAGAAAACTCTATTGGTGTTGGGGTGATCTTGTGCTTATTTTCCTTTAGGACCTAGTTTATGCTGTATTTCAAATGAGGTTTAACTTGGAGACAGACACATACAGGGTGTGGGCTGTCTTTGTTATTAAAGTTCCAACTATATATACTGTCAAGACCACAAAAGTTCTTAAGAATGTGATCAACTACTACATCCCGTGAGAGACCATTTCGGAGTCATAGCTGTGGCAGCTACATAAAAAATAGTTATAAGTGATCCTGTCTCTCTGGTCGGAAGTGATTGGCTGTAAACATCAGGAAATTGCATTATGTTTTTTACTGTTATTAGAAGAAAGAGCTTGCTTAATGGTTGAATGTTAAATTTATCATAATTCTGCAACTTGCCTATACACATAACACATGTGAAAGGAACTACCATGTGTTACTTGTATTGGACCATAGCTTTTTACTTAGTAGTACTCACTGTACTAAAGACACAATCCTTAATGGATTTATCTTGGAATCATACTACGGTCATGAATTGACACTCATTCTCTGCAAACCATTGTGGAAAGCATTGCAGAGGATGCTTCCAGTTGTAGGAGTGATACATGGATGATTGTAGTGTATACCTAGATTCATAACTTAGAGCTGGCTCTTGGAACGTACTAAGTAGACTTTCATGTTATCATAGCAGTAGTCTAGGATGAGTCTCACAAGTGTTCTGTAAGCAATCTTCTTTGTAAACTGCTTGCATTTTCTCCAGTATACTACCAAAGATGGAAGTCTGCCTCCTTCCTTTACCTAACACTGAGTTCATATGATTGTTCAACTTCATATCCCTACAAATTGTTGCAACCTGGTATTTACATCAGTTGAATAGATTCTCACTGTGACTCATTAATATTGTAGTCATATGTAACTATATGGTTTTTTTTGGAGAGGGGGGGAGGAGTGCATAATTTTACTTATCTGAATATTTAAAGCAAGTTGCCAGTCTTTGCAGTGCTTTGGAATTGTATCAAGATCTGACTGGACACTAGAGCATCCTTTCTCAGACATTACTTGATTATAAGTAATTGTATCTTCTGTGAAAAGTCTGAAGTTATCGTTAATATAGCTTTCCAGGTTGTTATACAACATTAACAACATTGGTCCTAACTCACTTTCCTATCACACACCTGTAGTTACTTCATCTGTTGCTGGCTCTCCATCTAAAATAACATGTTGAATGCTACCTATAAAGAAATCCTCAGTCCAGTCACGTATTTTGCTTGATACACCATATGATTGTACTTTTGATAATAAGCAAATGTGGTATTGAGTAAAATGCTTTTTATAAGACAGTACTAAATACTGCATGTGCCTGATGGCCTCAATCCATTGTTTTCAGGGTGTTATGTGAAAAAAATATGAGGCAGGTTTTGACATTTTCAGAAACCATGCTGATTGGCATAGAAGGGGTCATTTGGTTTGAGGTACCTCATTACATTATAGCTCAGAATATGTTCTAAGATTCTACAACAGATGGATGTTAGGGATATTGGATGGTAGTTTTATGGATCACTTCTGCTATATTTATTGTAGTGGGTGTGACTTGTGCTGTCTTCCAAGAGCAAGACATAGTTTTTGTTCAGAGAATATACAGTATATTTTAGTTAAAAGAGCAGCTAACTAAGCTGCATATTTGTTATTGAATCTAGTAGGGTTTCCGTCAGGGCTTGGAGCTTTGTTTAGTTTTAGCGATTTCAAGTGTTTCTCAACTTCATTAATATTTATATCACTCATGTTTTCAGTTGTGCGAGAGTTACATTGGGGCAATACCCCATGATTATCATTTGTAAGCAAAGACTTGAAAACCAAGTTCACTGTTTCTGCTTTCACTTTGCCTCACTCAGTTTAAGTCCCAGACACTAACAACGTTTATCTATGACCAGAATTCATTGGGTTTTGGGTGAGATCTTTTGATGATAATCTGATACAGCAGTTGTTGAAGGCTTCTTGCATTGCTCTCCTGACAGCCAAAGATGTTTCATTCAGCTTCTATATACCTTTAGCCATAGGCTATGTTTTACACCTAACAAGCAGTAGCCTCTTCATTCTTCAGAGGTATCCTTACAGTGATAGTATACCATGAAGGGTCTCTTACATCATGAACTCTTCTACTGGGTACACCTCTGTCCAATGCATGTCAACCATTCCTTTTAACTCGAGCCATATTTCTTCTATATGCTCCTATCCAGAACTAAAGGTTTGAGGTATGACATTACTGCTTCTTTATTGTATTTACTGCCTTTGGATTTTGGTAGTAATTTTTGCCACAACTACCTAAAAAATTATTTATTTTCTTAGAGATGTTGCTTGTGTAGAATATTGTTCAGCTGCTTGGTTGGGAACATCATTGAAATTGTTACTGTTTGATTTACTCTTGAAACTGAATGTCAAACTGTATACATAGTGTTGTACACAGTGATCGAAAACATGATTCTAAAACTTTCCAAAATTCTTCATATCTCTGTTACATCTTTTTCTCCACTTTCAACATACCGTAGTTTTCTGAAACAATCCTTAATCCATAGTCACAATTCTAGCATCCTAGGTGCTCTGCACTTAATTCTACAGCATTTGTATCTCTTCTTGAAATTTTAAGTAATTCTAATTAATTTAATAGTATGTAACCTATGTTTGTTTCTGCTTTTACAGTAAGTAAAAACAGGCAGTTGTAATAATAGTTACTGTAAAGACTACATTCATAAAAAAAGGTAATGGTCTTTAAAGATGCAGTAAAATTTGTTGAAATAAGTGAAAGGACAATTAAAAATGTTGATTTACATGTGTTTCCAGCTTGAAAAATAATAATTTTTGCAGTGTTATTTTATGAATATATAAATATCTTTTTTTCTTGTTGTTGCAGCCATTATAAATGCCAAGCAACATGTCCCGTGGGTACTACAAATTAAATAGTCGCAAGCCCTCTCAGGGCAGTTTGCAGTTCGACAAACTTTTTCATGAGAATAGTAATCGTCCCTCAGCTGCAAAAAGTGCAGGTACTATTGGTCGTTGGGGAGTCATCTCATGCACGTCACTACGAAGCACCAACATAATAGGTGAGCAAAGTGTTCTTTTCTATCATTATACTCTGTGTACAGAAAAATGTTAGAAATTCATTAAATAGTTAAGTAAGTTCTATTTAAAAGTTGATATGTTGTCTTGGTTGGTGACATTTGCTTGAGAATGTGACACCAGTAATTGAAGCATGGACCAGTCAATACTTTTTGGTCATGTTGTATGCATGTAGAAGTAAATGCAGAACTTTTTCCAGAGTTCACTTTCTCCTCCTAAGCATGACAAACTTCAGATTGTTCTGAAGCCAAAATCACTACCAGTTGATGGCATAATCAATTGTGATGTGTGTCATATGAACTCACCTGAAATAGTTCCCACTGAAGGTATGGAAAGTTCAGAATTTATACCAGGTTGGCATTTAGTAAATATCACACACTTAATATGATTTAAGGATTGGTTTTGCAAATGTGAAATATTCCAAGAAGCCATGTTGTTTCTCATTCACACATTGGTCACTTTAGAGTTGCTAAATGTTAGATGAATGACCAGACAAATAAAATTAAGTTATCAACTAGAATTTTGCTTGCTGCATCATTATGCTGCTGTTTGGTCAGTGCCAGGAGTTATTTTTTATTACCTCAAAAGTTCAGAGCATGAGTTACTTTTACCATTACCTAAAATCCAGTTGTGGTATACATGCAGCATGTAAAACACACACACACACACACAGTTTTTCTGGATGTGTTTTAACGTGATATGAAGATGCACCTTCCCAGTTATAGAATAAATAACTCTTTTCTTCTTGTGGTAAAATTTTAAGCTTTGGAATAATATACATGATGCATTGATTTGGTTGATGAGATGCTTAGAATGAGATCTTCCTCTTCATATTTTGAGAGTATCCTTTGAAAGTGATTGCCTACTCTTACTTCATTCCAAAGTCTGTTACAGCCTAAGATTCAATCTAGTGAGATCACTGGTCCAAAGTTTTCTGTTAGTGCAGGTATCAAAGTGAAACTTGTAGACTACATTACTGTCAGCATTTGACTTTTAACTGTTTTACTGTGGCTCTTGGGCTATGCAGGTCTTAATAAAACTCTACATTTGGAAGTCCAAGGTTTATTCTGTGCTTTCACCATAGATTTGGATTAAGTGTTGAACTGCAGGTTCACTAATAATCGTCCGAGTGAGTCAGTACTCAAGTCAGAGAAAAGCAAAATCAGAATCCCTCTAGTTACTCAATCATCTCACTATATTTTCACTCATCCCGTAGTAGCCACTTAAAACTGGGGCAGATGAGTGAATTGTGTTTCAGAGCATCCTCATGTGTGGCAAACAGTACCTAAAGGTGAACTCAGCAGTGGTGACCTACGTAGTGGTCAGAACTACTGCTCAAAAGTGAATCCACAGAATATTAGCATCTTAATCTTATTCTTGCTCCTTAATGTGTAATAAATTTTAGCGGTAAATTGGTCTCCTAAATTGTTTTTGGAGTGGGTCTACTCAAGAATGAGTTATTGAGAGAAGCTAATATTTTATTAACTGGATCATGTAATTTAATAGTTGTATTCCTGTTGAGGGCATAAACATTTGGAGAGAGATGTGAAAACCTAGATGTCGCTGACATGAGTGGGTTGCAGAAAGGAAAACAAATAATTTTAGTGGGCAGTTACATCAATTGGCTCCAGTGATGGGTTACTTGTAATTTTATGTCTGAAAGTACAAATTCATTCAGCATTTTAGTATTGAGCACTTCACGAAAAGACCTCAAAGCAGTCAAAATAGTAATCTTGTTTAGATCCCACTGTGTGTATTAATACACACATAATGATGGGGAGGGGGGAGAGGATGGATGTCAAGTCTGAGTCTAGTAAAAGTATCTGTTCTGTAATATGCCGTAACAGAGCATTTAAAAATCCTTTCAGAGACTTTTTAATAATTCAAAGAACCATTGCTTCAGTTAAAATAGTGGTCTTCACATACTGAATAAGTTGTAAAAACCTCACAAGAATCGTCAAACCAGTAAAATGCTTGAGAGTGACACGACAGATACAAGCTTTATTCACCCTTCCCTTACAGTCTGCAGGCAGACGAAGAAAGCTCAACGTACCCACAAGGGTGAAGAAACAAGGTGCAGAAAAAGATCAAATGCCAGAAAAGGTGAGTCCAGACAGACAATACCCTATCAGTCTTATGTGGTGAATCAAACCACAAAGTGCCTCTAAAAATCTTCCAATTGGTGTAGGTAGACTCCTATAAGCACAAGGAAAAGTGAAATAAAAATGCAAGATAAGGCAGCTAAGACTGGTCACTCAAAATGTATCTGGAACCAATAAATGTATCTAGGTTTTGTTTCTTTTCTGAGTTAAAGCAGATAATGTGGTGAATTATATGGCACACACAATTAATTTTGAATGTTTATAGCAGCTGAATTAGGACACGAGCTTTTTTTCCCTTCTAAAATGAAAGTATGTACTTTTCTCTGGAAGATCCTCTGGAGGGAACTCAAACAACAAAACATGTGGAACTTGATCACATAGTACCAAGATAACAGCACTGCAAACCGCTGTCCCTTCATAAAGAGAAGAGGTCTCACCAACGTCCACTGTACTGCACCAGACATAAGCAGACGTGTAACTGAGGTGTGATCCATGGGTTTAGTATTATGATATTCATATCAGATGCTCAAAATTAAGCATTCATTGATCAATGATATAAAACAGTTCCAGACTGACAGTACTATATGTTGAATTTCATGTGGACATATTGAAGCAAATGCCTGGGTTCTGTGGCATCCCATGTGTACGAAAGCCATGTGTTTTCTTGCAGATATCTAGTTTTTATTTTCCTCACACGTAAAAGTCCAGACATGTTAAGCCTGGTGAATATGCAGGCCATTTTGTGTTTCCTGAATGAACAATCCAATGATCTCCAAATCTGCTTTCAAGAAGGTCTGCAGTTATCTCTGTCAAATTGGCAGGGCATCCTTCTTGTTGGTACCGCAACGATTACCTTATATGCAATATGATTTCTTCCAACAACTCTGGGGTCACATCTCGTAGGAACTATTGATAGTTGTGGTTAGAGCTACAGCAGTAAAACAGGGGCCAGTGATATGATACTTGAGAGACTTGCATCACTTGTTGACAGACCACTTGTTATCCAGTTACTTCTTGCAGCCATTGTAGATTTCCAACTGACAAGTAGTGCATATTTGAAGATTGATTTGTCCATGGTTTGTAAACAATGTTTCATTATCAAAAATATGTCCAAATAAAAATAACACATCACTTAACAGTTTCATATACACCATCTGTAGAACTGTAATGGATTTTTGAAATTGTAGGCATCTGCTAATTGCAGAACACTTCTTTGGCCAATTGCAGTCACACATTCAACCTGCTGTGGTTTGCGTTTTACCACTGCTTAAATGTTATTTGCAGTTCTCTCAGCAGTTGCTACTCTGTTTCCTTAACATATTTTATTCTTCACACTTTCAGTTTCTGAAAGAAAAAAAAATTATAATGTTTACAAAGACAGATAACGATGGCTTGGCACAATCAGGATACCTTTCAGCTTACGACTGCACCACTGCTATAAAAGTTTGGCATCATGGTACCATGAACAAATACCATATCCACTTGTTTTGTCTATTGTACACATAGCTTCACTAGCAAGTTGTCTGATCTCTGTAACTGCAGGTAATAGACTAATTGACTTGAAGCACACAGATGACATGCAAACTGTGCCTGAGTTTCTGAGTTACATATTTGCTAACATGTGGTACAGTAGGGCAGATAATTGTGGGACCTCTTCTCTTTATAGCATGACAGTGGTTTGCAACAACGTTATCCTGTCACTGTTTGAATAAATTCCACACATCTTATGTTGTTGAAGTCATATTTCAATGCTCTTTTAGCTGCCACAAAGTACACTGGTGTCCAAAATCAAAGCAACAAACTTCTGTTTCCTCGTTCTGTGTCTAATTCACAATATAATACAGAGACTGTCAACAGACGTCAATATGATGGTGTTCTGCACAGAAGATGGTATTCTAGTCAATGGACAACCATGCCGATGATGATGTCAGGACACCTATCAAACAGGGTAGTGTTTGCCAGATGTCCCACATCCACAGTAGTTGTGTATTCAGTCACAGAGTGTGCAGCATGGCACAGGGAAGACGCCTAACAGACTCTCGGCGGTGAAGGGTCATAGGAAGAATGGAAACAAACTGATGTGGTCCAATAGCTTAATGAAAATGTTTCTGTTTTTTTTTTTTTTGGATGTAGTGACATTTTATAGAGACCAAAGCTGTATCCCGAAGCCCAGTGCAGTGCTGACCACATGTAACATCACAAACCGAGGACTGTTCTTTGCCCGTAAGAGATGATGGCTCTGCCTTAGTACTGCAAGGCAACTGGCATCTGACCGGAGGATCCACTGGATGTGTTGTATTGAGGCAGATGGGGTACAGAAGACTCCGACAGAGTGGCCTTTATTGTCAGATGCTTGCTGTATGTCTCTCTGATGTGTCTTCACAGAAGGGAACGTCTAGAGTGGAGTCATCAACAACCCCGTGGACGGTCGAACAGTAAGCCAATGTTCTTTTCACAGATGAGTCCCAGTTTAGTCTGGAGAGTGGTTCTCGATGGATTCACATCTGAAGGAACATGATTTCGGGCCAAAACATTGTAGAAAGAGACCTGTATCGAGGAGGATCCCTAATGGTGTGGACAGGGATTGTGTTGACAACTCGCAACACCTCTTCATAAAATTTTACGGATGAATCGGCAAGGTTTAACTGCTGTCACATACTGTGACACGATCTTCGGACCTTGTGCAGTTGTCATGAGGTACTGATGGATCATAATACTCGACCTCGTAGAGCACAGTTGGTTGATGCTTCCATGTAAATTGAAGGTGCTGTACCCATGGCTTGACCCTCTTGCTGTCCCAATTTGAATCTTGTGCAGAATGTCTGGGATGCACTAGGGAGATTGTTTCCATCATGTCAGCATCCACTGCGAGCAGTTCTGCAGGAAGAATGGTCGTTATTGCCTCAATATGAGACTGATGGCTTCAACCAGTTGTCAGAATTAGTGTACACGTCCGTTAAGTTGGGGGAAAAAATGAACAACATTTTTGTCTACTGTGATGCATGTTGCAGTTGCTTACATTTTGTATTCTTTAAATTGTTTCTACTTTACTATCACAGGTTTATACTGTTTTGAGGCAAAATGAATGCAACCTTGCAAAATTACCTATGTTTTAATTTTGGACACCAGCGTGTATAGTTAAACTTTTGAAAAGAAACAAATTTGGATGCATAATTCGTCAGCTGTAAGCATTAAAAATTACTTTGCATACATCCTAAAATTAACCGTATTTTCCACTATTACTAAAAGAAAGCTGTGCTTTGATGTACGTACAGGCTGATCTTTATTTGATACCTAAACTTGTAGAGTCACTTATTGCCAAAGTGACACTTATTGCAGTGAAACTTGAATGATTTGTGATATAGAGGATTGGATCTGAAACCCTGGGTACTGCAAAGATACTTGCTAAGCATGAGATTAGAAACTGTCGATGCTGCTGTGACAAGGGTTTACTCTGTACACCGGTAAATAAAGCCATTATGTACTGTGCCAAATGTTGTGTGAGCAGTTGTGTAAATGACATCTCTCTCCTCCTAATTCCTTCCAGATTCAAGCCTTCAAGCACTTGTTACACATATAGCATCATGCAAATGCTCTCTCTTTTTGTAACATGACATGCAGCATAACACTCTTCCATTCTACTGTGTCGATCTAATGTATGTGCTGCTAATCTGTTGGTGCGCAGTAGATCTCAGTCACATTATAGGTTTTTTTCCCCTCTATCCTCTGCCAAATATACACCCAATGAGTAACGTCTGAAAATGTTAAAGTTTGTAAGTTATATTAGTCCTTTAGACAGGTGATCTTAGATCTTCAGGTCTTACTGCTTTTATTGCATGGTGAATCTTTAAATCATTTAACATGTTCTTCATGGGTAAAGCAATGCACTTTTACATTAATGCTATGCTTTGTTCCCCCTCTAGGAAAGTTAGGGTATTTAATGTGTGCTACAGAGGTAGACGATAGCAGAACTTATTCGCCTGCACAGTATTTTATGCTACAGAGGTAGACGATAGCAGAACTTATTCGCCTGCACAGTATTTTATTCTTAAGAAAATTATTTGTTGTTGCTTTTCTGTGCCAATAATCCTATTAGTAAGGCTTTTCGTTTAGAAATGTAAACAACTGATACAATCTTTTGTGTTCCATTTGGTAAGCACTGAATTAAATTTTGTCCTGCTTTGTAAAAGGTTATTGCAAAAAAATCATATTCCAGTATGTTTATTTTATTATTACTTTGTCTAATGACTGCAATAAGTGTATGGTACTCTGACACACTTGAATTACAATTCCAGAAATAAATATCTGTTAATAAAATAGGATATTTGTATTGTTTCCGTATCAGAATTGGGCTATATCGTGATAAGATCAGTCATATATCACCCATCGCCTCATTAAAAGAGCACACTGACTGTTTCGGAGCATTGTAAATGATGTAGAACTGTTTCTAGCCAATCATGTGCCCTTCCACTTATGAAAGGAGTCATCTTTGTGAAGTAATGTGTACGTGCTGGTCAGTTGTATGGAATCAGCACAATAAAGTAGGTTGGAGGGCAGATGGTGACAGAATGGTAGACAGGAGCTATCTTGTTTGGATATTCCCAAAACCAACTATAAACTAAGTTGCCTGTGTTGGACATCAATGTGGACTGTCCAACACATCTACAAGGAATGGTGCACCATTCACTAATGAAGGATACGGGATGCAGTGGACTCTTGGGGCTGGATATCACATTAATGTCCATTGCTCTACACTGAAACAGCTCTTCTTCATTGGACCAAACAAAACAGAAACTGGGCATTAGCTGACTGGAGGCGATTAGCGTCGTTTTGACAAGTTGTGGTATAGCCTTTTTCAAATGATGGAAGGTGCTTACTGGTGCTTTGAGACATTTAACCTGCAGTGTGTGCAGGAAGTAGTGCAGCCAGAGGTGGTTTTGTGATGTTCTGGAGGTATTTTTCTTGGCATGACTTCAGACCACTAATTCAGGTTATTGTGTACATCAATCAGGGTGTTTGTTTCAACATTCTTTGTGACCAAGTGTCACCCTTTCATGTGCACCTTCATTAGGCATATGTTGTGGTGCTCCCACCTTTGTAGGTGACAACAGCCATGTTCATAGAGCTGCCCACATAAATTTCTTGTTTGACGAACTGTCAAATGAACTATTGCACCTTGACTAGCTGGCTAAATTACCTGACTTTAACCCCATGGAAAATGACTGGAACTATTTGGCGCTGTGTGTGAATTGTTGCACTGCAGGTTAAATGCCTAAAAGCACCACTGGTGCAGTGAACACTTTCCAACATTTGGTAGCTTTACAGTTTCTAATGCCTTCATCTGAATGTGGCACATGTGAATAAACTAGTGGACTGCCTTTCTCATTGAATTGGGGCTAGAGCTAGTGTTACACAGCATTAGCTTGATTTCTCTGGGAAGTAACTAATTTTTTGTTCAGTGTGCATATCATTTATTGTTCTGTTACTTCTTTAAAATCATATGTTTTGAGATATGCCCGTAATTCAGTGACACTGGAAAATAAATTTAATATGATTTTTTTTTTATTGCAGTGTACCAATTTTGGTTGTATTTCTTTACTATAGAGCATAAATTACATTTCAGAGGCTTATAAAAAACTGAATTCTGCAATAATATTACCTCATGCTTGTCATTCAGTTTCTCTTCCTATATTAAAATGCTAAGCTTAGTGCCAGTTGCTTTGTTCATGTTTGTGTAGTAATTGCAACAAAAATAGTTTTATAAACTTATATTAGGCGTACTGAAAAATGAATGTATTTGAAAGCCTTTTCTTTTTCTTTGCAGTTCTGACAAAGCTGGCTTGTTTGTGGTGACTGTTAAATGGCTTTCTTTGATTTAGTTCAGAATTGGAAAATCTTGTGAACTTTTCATGCTAATTGAGGTGATAGAAGTGTGGTCTTTTCCAAATTTATTTTTCTGACCGGAAATCTATTCTGGTAGCAGGAGTTGGAGGTTTTTATTAAAATCTTGCCTTTTGGATTCTTGCGGTGATATTTCCATAGAAACTTTTGTCTTCTAACACACACATTTCTTTATTTCTAACAGATATGTCAAATACAAATTTTTGTAGAGTTTTGATTATGAAATACTTTCATAAAGCTCTTCATCCCTGTTTCACCTCCTTATGGATTGAATTTCCATAAACACTGAAACATGAATTTTTTAAAATTTCTAACTGAGAAGTAAAATACCAATTTTCATAGGTGTAGCTTTAAAAATGCTTTGGTAGTTCTTCATTTATGATTTATTTTCAAAAAACTTTCACCCCGTTTCCAAATTTCCAAAAATTCTGAAAATCATATTCTTTTATTTCTGACCAAGAAACCAAATACTAATTTTTCTAGCTCTAGCTCCAAAAAGGCCTTAATAGTGACATTTTCAAAAAAACTTTTCTTCCCTTATTTCACCCCATTAGGTGTGGAATTTTGAAAAATCCCTCCTTAAAGGATGCCTACGGTATAGGATCAACACCATTGCCAAATATAAAGTTTCTCTCTTTACTAGTCTGGGCTGGGCAATGAGGAGTCAGTGAATCAGCCAGGACATTCCCTTTTATGGGAAGGGAAGGGGAGGGGGGGGGGGGCAGAACACAATTTCTTAACATGGAAAAAATATTATTTTTTCCGCTTTGCTTATTTCTCTGGAAATCTATGAACTTTTTCTCTCGATTGATATACATTTTCCATTTTTCTTTGTACTGTTTGGACAAGAGCTTCATTTACTTTCTGGAAGATGACTGGTGAAAGCAGTGGTTGACAAAGGTGTGATCCAGTGTGTCTGTTCCACTCACTTGGGGTACATCCACTATCCTCGCATTATCAGACACCTGAATAAGAACCAACTGATGCAACATATAATCTACTATTTGTGTCCTATCCTTGATTGCTGGGCTTAGAAACTCTGAATCAGAGGTAGTGTGAAGACTTCAAACAACTATACTAGGTAGCAGTGAAAACTGCAGCTGGAGGGTTAAATGTAGACAGTACCACCTCTACCTTTCCTACATGCTTTCTTCCCACTCATGACCTCACCACACACTTGAATTGCCACTAGTTGGTAGCCTTTGTCCCATGCCTGTTGAGCTGAATCCAGCAAACTGTGCTATCAGACAATGCTTTAGTGCACGTGTATACTTAGTACATTACATGTCACACTTGTGAAACAGGTATGATACCCCAAATCGTCAGACAGCAGCTTGAAATAATGATTTTAGAATCGGACGCAGGCAGTGACTAATTTTAAACAATTTATTATGACTCCAAAAACCATATGTCAATAAAATGCATAGAAATAACGTAGTGAAATGGCAGCCTCTTGATATTAATGTATTCTCGTGCGTTCTGGATGGTATTTTACAGCCAAATACATGATTGTTGCTCATCTGGTAAATTACAAATTATTTCACTTTTGGGTATGGGCGAATGTACAAGCTTGCCTGCAAATAACATTGACAAATATACCAACATGTGCAGTGTGTGCCAGGCATTTCTGGAACGGGGGTTGGGGAGTGGGACAGGAGAAAACAGCAGGAAAGGGAGCACAGAGACGGAATGGTGGCGTTCACAGCTTTGGGGAGGAGGAGGAATGAGAAACATAACATTTACAGCTATTTAATTGTCCTCTTCAGAAGACTCACTATCCGAGGATTCATTTAAAGCAGGATAATGCTGTTCATGAATTTTTCTTAGATGCCTTCCCTCAGCAAGTCATTCTCTTGCAGATTTCCAGCATGGCTTACACATTTATCCACCCTGACATCATTTAACACCTCCTTAAGTAAATTTTGCACATCTTTCATTCTGAATGTGTAATTTCTGGGTACGACATTTCCTTTCACAAGGACCCACATGTTTTCTGTGTTGTATTGATAATGGTAAGATGGCAGCCTCACAACCTTGTGGCCCATTTCTGGTGATTATAAAGGTGCTTGTGGTGCCTGACATCCTCCAAATCTCTGCTTTTGTATTGTGGTCTGAAATAGAAATACTTTTCTTGTTGAGCCACTGTACAACTTCTTCCTTCTTTGTACTTGAATTAGGAATTTTCTCCATTTATCTTGAATGATAATTGGATTTATCCATGGACTATTCATTTGCTCACAGTAATGACTGGATTTGCTGGCTGTAAATATCAGCTTTGTACTTTTGATAAAGGCATTTTCAGATGATAGACAATAAGTCTGTTTCCTTTGCCAGTCAGTACTTTCAGCCCACCATTGCCTTTCAAATCCTGCCGTATGTGCCTTTTGATGTGATATAGATTGAACCAAATCTCTTCATGGTAAATAATAGGACAACAGTGATTTTCTGTCCAGGTGTTGTGCATTATTCACAGAAAAGTAGCTGTAGCTGCTAATATTGGATCATTCTATCGGTATGCATCTTCCAACATTGCATTTTCTGTACCTAAATCCCAAGTAATTCAGAATTCTTTTACTGGAATGGTGCCCCCTCCACCCCCACCCTGATAAAGCATTCTTGATGTTTAAAACATCTGCTACCTTTTGCCCTGCAGGATACTTGTCACCGTCATAAAACTGTAATACAGTACGGTGAACAGTTGTCCAAATCAGTGACTGTTCTTCAGATTAAAACTTCATTTTTTGATGACAGGTTACCATTGCCCAGACTTCTGCAAATATTCTGTGCATGGTTCATTGTAAAATACCAAACAGCACTTGCTGTTGCAGTGCCTATAAGATTTCGTCTCTTCTGATATTGTCTTTAAGGCCATGAAGAAATTCCTATACCTCTTTGTTTGGCTCTGCGTAACTCAAAACTTAGTCGTATTGCGATTTAAACCCCATTAATTGTAGACATTTGTTTGATAGCCATTGGTGTTGCTTCTTGCTATGCTGTGGGGAGGGCACACATGGTGGAAATGGTGTTGTGTTAACAGTGTGAGCTTGGGGTCATGGACCAAGTTGGACTCAGCAAGGTTTCTCATTGGCACTTAGAACTGGAAGAAAGATGAGTGGTGGGAGAACTGGTGTATCCCTCTGAGCTGCCACTTCTGCTGCTTAATTGCTTGATACAAAATATACATGTAGTAACTGCACTGCTGGAAATAAGTACCGCATCAATCCCCACCTAGTAGCAGTGTATTCGCTGACCAGGCAAGTTACTTCCACCACTCACCATTTACCTTTCTGTTAGTGATCATGAAAACTGTGCAATTTGGCATGACATTTCTGCAGTCTTTCTTTAACTCAGTCTTGTTTTTGTCAGCTCGTAACCCGTACTGGGAGGTTCATCTTCCCTATCAACTGACATTTAATCTTATGTTAAGATTTGAGATGATGATGTATTCAACTTCTACTTGTGAGCTGTTATTTTAAAATCGTGAATGTTTTACCTTTTTAAGTTCCTCAGTTGTCCATTGCTTCATTTCCATCTGAAACTATTTCAAGCAGTATGTTTATGCTTTGGTTCAAAGTTAACTGGACACAAAAAAGGGAGGGTTGGCATTAGCTTGTATTCTGTTGTTGTTGATTCAGCCCCCCTCCCCTTTTTGCTCCTTAGCCCTTCTACCATACACGATTTTCCTTACTCATCTTTAAGTAATATTTGTTTTGTCCCATTTTTTAAATGAATGATCTTTGTTGTGTGTAGGAGCAGATATTTTGTTTGTGTTTGTGCACTGGCACTTTTTAGGTAAGTAGTTATTCGCTTGTAGTTTCATTTCGTAATTTTTTTGAATGCCTGTTTTCTTTTGAAGACAACGCAGCAGAGTCAAATAATAGTAAAGGATTAAAAGTGTTTTATTTATCCTAAATAAATGGTGTTTCATATACTTACATGAGCTGTCAATCTTCAAACATTTGTATCACAGTATGTTTAGAGTTGTTTAAATTTCACACATTCTCTAAATATTTGTTATACTTCTAGTTTTTCCTTTACAGTTTCTTGTTTTTGTCTTTGTTTCCCTATATTTTGTAATATGTAGTGTATATTCTTTAGTGTTAACTTGTTTATTAATGAACATTGTGTAGTCTGGTCTGGCCAAATGACAAAGCTTGTGATACGGCCATCATTGTGCCACATGGTGGAGAAAGGATAGTTCACACAATGCAAGTGACATATGGAATGCTTGAGTGCAACACTTCACATTCCATATTACTCTCCTCACCAGACAAGGAACGCAGTTGATTAATAATTACAATATATATATATAAATAATAATGACAGTAACTATGTTAGTCTTTAACGAGAAACAATTTTAATGTCAGATCAAAAGTAATATTGGTTCACAAATAGTTTTGGTGTCTTCAAATTTTAAGCTATTATATTACTGTATTTTGAAGTATTATTATTAACAATTTTCAGGAAGAAAGGAAGAAGAATATGGTGCCAAAAGAATGCGTCTGGAATTCAGTGGCCGCAACTCTCAGCTGTCATCTAGAGACCCTTTCTCCTTTGAGTCGAGTGCTGTTGGTCCACCACCAGTTGTGAAACCCAGAAAGTTCTTCAAAAGTCGTAATATTGATTCACCTCCAGATGATGGACCCATCAGTTCACCAGCATACAACAACAAAGAAAGGAGTTCAGATTCAACTTATAAGTCCAAAGTAAAAAAGTATGGCAAAAATAACTATCATTCTCATTCAGCAGGATCTAAAAAAGTTTTTGGAGCTTCTGTTAAGGGCAGTTCCAACACCTCAAATGTTGAACCCCAGGCGGAGCAGACAGAAGCTATGAATTTAACAAGTCCAGCCAAAACAGCAGTTCCACCAAGAGAAGAGAATAAGCCTCCAATTGTTCTGAGGATATTCAAAGGCACTTCACACTTAGTTAGTGTTCCATCCAGTCCATGTGAGAACAGCAGTGGAATATCATTGCGTAGCTCCACAAGAAAACGAAGTCACAGCAGCGATTCACGTAGTGTAGTGATGTACAGCAGCAGTATTATAACAGCACCAAAGAGATCGACTAGAGAGCTGAGAAGCAAGCGAGTTTCGGATTCAAGTTTTGATTATGTAGCAGAAGTATCACAACAGGCCTCAGCAGTGGATAATTTGAATAGTAGTGGTAGTAGCACCAACAGCAACAGTAGCAGTGGTGGCAGCAGTAGGAGTAATTGTGCTAGTAATGATTGTTTAGATTTAGCTGTAGAGGACACAACGAAGAATGAAAATGAATGTTTGCCTGAGAATCCTGTAGAAAGAATGAGTAGTCCTATTGCAAATGTTGAAAATTCTCCTGTACCAGTGAAAAATGAGCAAGAAGTGGTGGAAGCTGATGATAATCAGCCTCTTGCTTTGGAATGTCCTTCAGTTAACACACTACCTCTGCAAGAAAATGTTGAACATTTTGGTGAACAGTGCAATGGTCACCAAGAACAGTATACAGAGGAACCTGTACAGATGTGTAATTCCATACCTGAAGCATTAACTGAGGTAGATAACCAAAAAGAAATTGAGCAAATGGTAGCAGATTCTCCACAACCACCTGATACAAAAACTTTGCTCGATCAGGACTGGTTCTCAGACAGTGACGACTGTAGTGATAGCATTTCTGATCACATAAACACGATAGCTTCCACCCAAGGTGAAGGTGAAACAGAATCAGAAATAACTGATGGAAGTTTGGCCAGGGTATTGACTCAGGAAAAATGTGAACTAGATACACAGCAAGAGTCGGGCCCAGAGTCAGGAAGGACATCACCTGCAGATAAACAGTCACCTCCACCTTCGCCTAAGGCTGAAACTCGTCCAATGTCTACTCGAATATCACCCATAAAAAAAGGTAGCATTTTCAAGAGTCGGTCATTATTGTCTGGTAGTAAGAAGAGACTAGCTTTGTACAAACACAAGTGGGCTGATGATAAAGAAGGTGGTGGTGGGGCCACACCTGAAGGCACATCTCAAAGCCAGGAAGTTGGGGGAGCAGTTAATAGTGTTGGAGCTTCAGTTTCACAACCTTGTCTAACAGAAGAAGACTTTGAACCTTCTAGGCTTACTAGGGTCACATCATGGCCATTAAATTCAATGGCAAGTGAAGAAGATCAAGAAGAGGCCATAACCAGTGTAAAATGTTCCAAAAATGCAAAAGGGGTGAGTATTTTTAAAATCCATGTTTTTTTTTTTGCTGCAGAATTTAAAAAAAGGAATTTTGAATAATTATGTCACTAAAAGTCACTTTGAAAGTGGTACTCATGCACTGCCAGCTGACACTTGACGCATGCTGATGGGAGTGACTGTAAAGCATTCTGCCTCTATAAAATTTAGTTCTTGTGGCATGAAGCATCTCCAAGCCAACCTGCTCATTTACATAAAAAATGGTAATTTTGGACACAGACAGACTATTTTTGGGGAGGGATGACTATGTAAAGGCAAGTGTAAGGGTACAATGTGATATCTGAAACTACTTAATGTTTTGAAAATTAGCTAGGATAGAGTTTGATATTTGATATGGACTGTAAGACTTAACTGTTATCTAATTTATGGAAAATGTTGAAGGTTAGTAACTTATTAAAGGATAAGAACTGCACTATGCTTCCATAGTCTGAAATTCACTACTTATGAGTATGGTATCTGTATTGAAATCAATCTTCTATGACTCTAAAATATCCAAAATCTTAGTGACTTAGTTAACTAGTGAGAGGAGTCATCTGATTCAGAAAAAAAATACAGCAACAAAAATACAATGTTCCCAATCTTGTAAGAATTGACGCAAAATAGGCAGTTGAAATTACGAGTGTCTGAACTTCTAATGTAGTTATTTTGTAAGTTAATTGGTTTCAGGTAATTTAAAATGTATACTTATTTGTGGAACTAATTATATCATTGACTGGAGGAAGGGCACTAGAGTCATTTACATAATAAGTTTCCAATGATTTGAGCCAAAGTAATATTCTGGTATATCATGTGCATTTTGTACATCTTGCATGTGTCTGTGTTAAATTTGGGATGAAAAAAAAAAGTTATTCTTGGGTGGAGAAATCATAACAGATGGAGAAGTTTCCAACCTGACTTGTTTCAAGTCATCCTATGGGTCTGCTGATCATGATGGGTCCAACCTCCCCCCCCCCCCCCCCAAAAAAAAAAAAAAATCAGTCTTTTAACTGGTTTGATGCAGTCCACCACAAATTCTTCTGTGCTAATCTCTTCGTCTCAGAGTAGCACTTGCAACTTGTGTCCTGAGTTATGTGCTTGATGTATTACACTCTCGTCTTCCTCTACAGTTTTTGTCCGACAGCTCCCTATAATACCATGGTAGTCATTCCTCATGTCTTAACAGATGTCATATCATCCTGTCCCTTCTCCTTGTCAGTGTTTCCCACATACTCCTTTCCTCTCCGATCCAGCATAGAACCTCCTCATTCCTTACCTTATCAGTCCACCTAATTTTCAACATTCTTCTGTAGCACCAAGTCTCAAATGCTTTGATTCTCTTCTGTTCCAGTTTTCCCACAGTCTGTTTCACTACCATACAATTCTGTACTCAAATGCACATTCTCAGAAATTTCTTAAATTAAGGCCGATATTTGTTATTAGTAGACTTCTCTCGGCCAGGAATGCCTTTTTTGCCGTAGCTAGTCTGCTTTTGATGTCCTACTTTCTCCATCCGTTATCGATTATTTTACTGCCTAGGTAGCAGAATTTCTTAACTTCATCTACTTTGTGAACATTCATCCTAAGTGTGTGTTTTTTTTTTTTTTTTTTTTTTTTGTTCTCATTTCTACTACTTCTCATTACCTTCGTCTTTCTTTGATTTACTCTCAGTCCATACTGTGTACTCATTAGACTGTTCATTCCATTCAGCAGATCATATAATTCTTCTTCACTGTCACCCAGGATAGCAATGTCATCAGCGAATCGTATCATTGATATCCTTTCACCTTGAATTTTAATTTCACTCCAGAACCTTTCTTTTATTACCATCATTGCTTCCTCGATAGACAACATACTTGTGGATGCCAGACACAGAAGTGCTATCCAGAATTTAAATCTCAAATAGGTGCAGAAATAGGATCAGACCATTACCTTGTGGTGACAACCATATAGGAGAGGATAGAAAGCTGTAACAGCAGGAGAGAAGCAGACCAGAAAATAAATGTAGACCTACTGAAGGAGAGCCACATTAAAGAAAGATACGCACTTGAAATTGGAAACAGGTTTGCCTCCGAAGAAGAAGAAGAAGAAGAAGAAGAAGAAGAAGAAGAAGATGATATTGAAAAGTTTTGGTTGAAAATCAAGACTAGCTCAAAAGATGCTGCAAGTGAGGTGCTGAAACAAATGGAGAAAAGGAGAAAGAGCAGAGGGTGGTTTAGTGATAGGTGTAGAGATGCAGTCACCATGAGAAAAGCAGCAAGACTGTTATGGCTGACAAATGAACAGAATGAAAGAACAAGGTTGGGATACATGGAAGTAGCTAGAGAAATAAGACAAGTCATTCGAATAGAAAAGTGAGAGTTGATAAACAGCAAAATATAACTGACAGATGAAGACCGGACAGTACGAAATGCAAGAGACTTTTACAGAACAGTCAGTTTCTTCAAGAAAGGATACAATCCAAGGATTGACATGATCAAAACCCAAGGAGGACAGATAATCACAGATGAAATGAAAGCTATGGAGGAATGAAAAAACTACTTCGAAAACCTCCTGTATGTGGATGTAAACACCATGAGTTGTACAACAGAAAATGAAGAAGAAGAATCATACTTAGAAAACAGAGATACTGTACCATTTGGATGAGTATGAACTACCAATCATGGAAGAGCTAAGAGCGTGACCATAAAACTACTGAAGAGGGGGAGGGCACCAGGAATAGATGGCATACCTGCAGAGATGCTGAAAGAGGGAAGAGCTACTCTACAAGCGAGGCTACACCACTTAATCCACTCAATTTGGAAGAAGGAAAGGATCCCAGAGGAATGAAAGGAGTCTGTCATATGCCCTGTACTAAAGAAAGGAGACCCAATGAGATCTACATCTACATTTATACTCTGCAAGCCAGCCAACGGTGTGTGGCGGAGGGCACTTTATGTGCCACTGTCATTACCTCCCTTTCCTGTTCCAGTTGCGTATGGTTCGCGGGAAGAACTACTGTCTGAAAGCCTCCGTGCGCACTCGAATCTCTCTAATTTTACATTTGTGATCTCCTCGGGAGGTATAAGTAGGGGGAAGCAATATATTCGATACCTCATCCAGAAACGCACCCTCTCGAAACCTGGCGAGCAAGCTACATCGCGATGCATAGCGCCTCTCTTGCAGAGTCTGCCACTTGAGTTTGTTAAACATCTCCGTAACGCTATCACGGTTACCAAATAAACCTGTGACGAAACGCACCGCTCTTCTTTGGATCTTCTCTATCTCCTCCGTCAACCCGATCTGGTACGGATCCCACACTGATGAGCAATACTTAAGTATAGGTCGAACGAGTGTTTTGTATGCCACCTGCTTTGTTGATGGACTACATTTTCTAATGACTCTCCCAATGAATCTCAACCTGGTACCCGCCTTACCAACAATTAATTTTATATGATCATTCCACTTCAAATCGTTCCGCACGCACACTCCCAGATATTTTACAGAAGTAACTGCCACCAGTGTTTGTTCCGCTATCATATAATCATGCAATAAAGGATCCTTCTTTCTATGTATTCGCAATACATTACATTTGTCTATGTTAAGGGTCAGTTGCCACTCCCTGCACCAAGTGCCCATCAGCTGCAGATTTTCCTGCATTTCGCTACAATTTTCTAATTCTGCAACTTCTCTGTATACTACAGCATCATCCGTGAAAAGCCGCATGGAACTTCCGACACTATCTACTAGGTCATTATATATATTGTGAAAAGCAATGGTCCCATAACACACTCCTGTGGCACGCCAGAGGTTACTTTAACGTCTTTAGACGTCTCTCCATTGATAACAACATGCTGTGTTCTGTTTGCTAAAAACTCTTCAATCCAGCCACACAGCTGGTCTGATAGTCCGTAAGCTATTACTTTGTTTATCAGGCAACAGTGCGGAACTGTATCGAACGCCTTCCGGACGTCAAGGAAAATAGCATCTACCTGGGAGCCTGTATCTAATATTTTCTGGGTCTCATGAACAAATAAAGCAAGTTGGGTCTCACACGATCGCTTTTTCCGGAATCCATGTTTATTCCTACAGAGTAGATTCTGGGTTTCCATAAACGACATGATACTCGAGCAAAAAACATGTTCTAAAATTCTACAACAGATTGACGTCAGAGATATAGGTCTATAGTTTTGCGCATCTGCTCGACGACTCTTCTTGAAGACTGGGACTACCTGTGCTCTTTTCCAATCATTTGGAACCTTCCGTTCCTCTAGAGACTTGCGGTACATGGCTGTTAGAAGAGGGGCAAGTTATTTCGCGTACTATGTGTAGAATCGAATTGGTATCCCGTCAGGTCCAGTGGACTTTCCTCTGTTGAGTGATTCCAGTTGCTTTTTTATTCCTTGGACACTTATTTCAATGTCAGCCATTTTTCCGTTTGTGCAAGGATTTAGAGAAGGAACTGCAGTGCGGTCTTCCTCTGTGAAACAACTTTGGAAATAGGTGTTTAGTATTTCAGCTTTACACGTGTTATTATCTGTTTCAATGCCATCATCATCCCGGAGTGTCTGGATATGCTGTTTCGAACCACTTACTGATTTAACGTAAGACCAGAACTTCCTAGGATTTTTTGTCAAGACGGTACATAGAATTTTACTTTCGAATTCACTGAACGCTTCACGCATAGCCCTCCTTATGCTAACTTTGACATCGTTTAGCTTCTGCATGTCTGAGAGGTTTTGGCTTTGTTTAAACTTGGAGTGAAGCTCTCTTTGCTTTCGCAGTAGTTTCCTAACTTTGTTGTTGTACCACGGTGGGTTTTTCCCATCCCTCACAGTTTTACTCGGCACGTACCTGTCTAAAAAGCATTTTTCGATTGCCTTTAACTTTTTCCATAAACACTCAACATTGTCAGTGACGGAACAAAAATTTTCGTTTTGATCTGTTAGGTAGTCTGAATTCTGCCTTCTATTACTCTTGCTAAACAGATAAACCTTCCTCCCTTTTTTATATTCCTATTTACTTCCATATTCAGGGATGGTGCAATGGCCTTATGATCACTGATTCCCTGTTCTTTGCTTACAGAGTCGAAAAGTTCGGGTCTGTTTGTTATCAGTAGGTCCTAGATGTTATCTCCATGAGTCAGTTCTCTGTTTAATTGCTCGAGGTAATTTTCGGATAGTGCACTCAGTATAGTCACTCGATGCACTGTCCCTACCACCCGTCCTAAACATCTGAGTGTCCCAGTCTATATCTGGTAAATTGAAATCTCCACCTAAGACTATAACATGCTGAGAAAATTTATGGGAAATGTATTCCAAATTTTCTCTCAGTTCTTCTGCTGCTGAGTCGGGGAGGTCGGTGAAAGGAGCCAATTATTAACCTAGCTCGGTTGTTGAGTGTAACCTCCACCCATAAAAAATTCACAGGAACTATCCACTTCTACTTCACTACAGGATAAACCACTACTAACAGCGACGAACACTCCACCACCGGTTGCATGCAATCTATCCTTTCTAAACACCATCTGAACCTTTGTAAAAATTTCGGCAGGATTTATCTCTGGCTTCAGCCAGCTTTCTGTACCTACAACGATTCCAGCTTCGGTGCTTTCTGTCAGTGCTTGAAGTTCCGGTACTTTACCAACGCAGCTTTGACAGTTTACAATTACAATACCGATTGCTTCTTGGTCCCCGCATGTCCTGACTTTGCCCCGCACCCATTGAGGCTGTTGCCCTTTCTGTACTTGCCCAAGGCGATCTAACCTAAAAAACCGCCCAGCCCACACCACACAACCCCTGCTACGCGTGTAGCCGCTTGATGCGTGTAGTGGACTCCTGACCTATCCAGCGGAACCCGAAACCCCACCACCCTATGGTTCAAATTGAGGAATCAGCAGCCCACACGGTCGCAGAAACGTCTCAGCCTCTGATTCAGACCCTCCACTCGGCTCTGTACCAAAGGTCCTCAGTCAGTCCTGTCGACGATGCTGCAGATTGTGAGCTCTGCTTTCATCCCGTTAGTGAGACTGGCAGTCTTCACCAAATCAGATATCCGCCGGAAGCCAGAGAGGATTTCCTCCGATCCATAGCAACACACGTAATTGGTGCCGACATGAGCGACCACCTGCAGATAACTTCACCCTGTACCCTTCATGGCTTCCGGAAGGACACTTTTCACATCTGGAATGACTCCCCCCGGTATGCGGTATGCACACGGAATGCACATTGGTTTTCTTCCCCTCTCTTGCTGCCATATCCCTAAGGGGCCCCATCACGCACCTAACGTTGGGGCTCCCAACTACCAGTAAGCCCACCCTCTGCGACCGCCCGGATCTTGCAGACTGAGGGGCAACCTCTGGAATAGGACAAGCAGCCATCTCAGGCTGAAGATCAGTATCAGCCTGAGACAGAGCCTGAAACCGGTTCATCAGACAAACTGGAGAGGCCTTCCGTTCAGCCCTCCGGAATGTCTTTCGCCCCCTGCCACTCCTTGAGACAACCTCCCACTCTACCACAGGTGAGGGATCAGCCTCAATGCGGGCAACCAGAGTCGTAGTCCAATCGGAGGATGCGTGGGACGAGCTGGCCGTCCCCGACAAACCTTCATCCGGACCCCCACAGTTATGCCCATTGGCAACAGCCTCAAGCTGTGTGACTGAAGCCAACACTGCCTGAAGCTGGGAGTGAAGGGATGCCAACTCAACATGCATCCGAACACAGCAGTTGCAGTCCCTATCCATGCTAAGAACTGTTGTGCGAAGAACGTCTGAACTAATCTACAGAGAGCGCGAAAAAATCGACACAAAATTTAAACGGTTATTAAAATACAAGATTGACTAGTAAATGCAGTAATGCTGCTACTTGCGCACTGCTGACACTGCTCAGTGCTAGCAAAGTACTGGGAATTGCGCAAAAATGTTCACTGCCATATTGTGGACTTCCAGAAAGCATATGATAGTGCGAATAGACAAGCAATATGGCAAGAACTCGAAAGGGCTCAAGTTCCCAGAAAACTTATTAAACTGACATGGATATGTACCCAGGAGACAACATACATGGTGAAAGTAAATGGAAACATATCAAAGAAGTTCAAAGTGAGGACTGAAGTGTGACAAGGAGACTGTCTCTCCCCTCCCTTGTTTAACCTGGTACTGGAGAAAACCCTGAGAAAGGTAGCAAGCCTAGAGACAGGAATACAGCTGGAAAGAAGGATCAACACCCTGACCTATGTGGATTACAAAGTGTTAATAGCAGAGAAAGAGCAAGACCTTGTTCAGACAACAAGGACATTAATGGAAAAGAAAAGGCAATGAAAGCAGGCCTGAAGTTGAATGTGGATAAGACAAAATACCACATAGTTAGCAGAGAAAATGATGAAAGATGCCTGAAAGTGGAGGACAAAGACTTTGAAAGGTTAAAAGACTGTAAGTATCTTGGGGCTATACTCAATGAAAGGAACAATATAGACCAGAAAATTACCGCACAAATACAAGCAGGAAAGAGGTCAAGGTTTGCTCTGGGAAAGCTGTTGAAGCCCCGGCTTCTATTGAGATCCTCAAGGACCAAAATCTACAAGACAATAATACAACCTGTAGTCTTATATGGGTCAGAGACCTGGGCAATCACCCAAAAGGCAGAAAGAAAACTGCTGACATTTGAGAATGCCATCCTCAGACAGATTTTTGGGCCATTGAAGGATGAAGATGAATGGAGGAACAGAAAGAACTGTGAATTGCATTAGCTATACAAGTTGATGGACATCGTGGCAGTGATCAAAGAAAGAAGACTGAAGTGGTATGGACATGTAATGCATTGAGAAGGCCAGATCATCAGGCAGGTAGTGGAGGAAGATATTAGAGCCAAGAGACCACGTGGAAGACCAGAACTCCGATGGCTTTATCAGGTCAGAGAGGATATGAGGACGCTGAAGGAGGCCGATTGGTGAGGCCAAAGACTGACTGCGGTTTGTGGGGCCAACACAATAGGTAATAAGCTTCCTCGATATACAGATTGGACTGTAGAGATTGAAGGCTACATCCTTTTCGTACACCCTTTTTAATATGAGCACATCGTTCTTGGTCATCCACTCTTATTATTACCTCTTGGCTATTGTACATATTGTATATGACCCGTCTCTCCTTTAGTTTACCCCATTTTTTTCCGTATTTTGAGCATCTTGCACCATTTTACATTATCAAATGCTTTTTACGGGTCGACAAATCACATGAACGTGTCTTGATTTTTCTTTAGTCTTGCTTCCATTATTAACTTGAACATCAGAATTGCCTCTCTCACGCCTTTACTTTTCCTAAAGCCAAACTGATCATCATGTAGCGCACCCTCAATTTTCTTTTGCATTCTTCTCTATATTATTCTCGTAAGCAACTTGGATGCCATTATGTTGATAGTGCAATAATTCTCGCACTTGTCAGCTCTTGCCATCTTTGGAATTGTGTGGATGATGCTTTTCCAAAAGTCAGATGGTATATCGCCAGACTCATACATTATACACACCAACATGAATAGTCATTTTGTTGCCACTTCCCCCAATGATTTTAGAAATTCTGTTGGAATGTTACCCATCCCTTCTGTCGTATTTGACCTTAAGTCCCCCAAAAATCCTTTAAATTCTGATTCTAATACTGGATCCCCCATCTCTTCTAAATCGGCTCCTTTTTCTTCTTCTATCACATCAGACAAATCTACCCCTTCATAGAGGATTTCAATGTATTCTTTCCACCTATCTGCTCTCTCCTCAGCATTTAACAGTGGAATTCCTGTTGCACTCTCAATGTCACCACCCTTGCTTTTAATGTCACTGAAGGTTGCTTTGACTTTCCCGTATGCTGAGTCTGTCCTCCAACAATCAATTCTTTTTCGCTGTCTTCAAATTTTTCCTGCAGTCATTTCATCTTAGCTTCCATGTGTGTTCTGTTTATTTCATTCCTCAGTGGCTTGTATTTCTGTATTCCTGAGTTTCCCAGAACATTTTTGTACTTTCTCCTCTTATCAATCAACTGAAATATTTCTTCTGTTACCCATGGTTTCTTCGCAGTTTCATCTTTGTACCTATGTTTTCCTTCCCAACTTCTTAAAATCAATGCCCCTGGTCTAGGGGTAGTGTCTTTGATTCATAATCAAAACTTCTTCAGTCCCAGTATCGAATCCCACCGCTGCTTAAATTTTGATTAATAATCAGCATTGGCGGCTGAAGATTTCTGACATAAGAAGTCACCCTCATTCTGCCAACGGACTTGTCAAAGAGGGCGTAATAATCAGCATTGGCGGCTGAAGATTTCTGACATAAGAAGTCACCCTCATTCTGCCAACGGCCTTGTCAAAGAGGGCGGAGGAGCAGACAGAGGTTCAGGGCACTCACTTGTCGTAGGAAACTGCCCCTAAAGGCAGAAGGATCAACAATGATCAATGACATGAGGATGCAGAAGGCAATGGAAACCGCTGCATTAAAGACATGTAACGTGTATCCACAGGACATGTGGCCTGTAATTGAAGAAGTGTCATGATGATCTCTCCATTGGCAAAAGATTCTGGAATAGTCCCCATTCGGATCTTCAGGAGGGGACTACCAAGGGGCAGGTTACCATGAGAAAAGGTTTGATTAATCAGTGGAAGGATAACGCTCTACAAGTCAGTGTGTGGAATGTCAGAAGCTTGAATGTGGTAGGGAAACTAGAAAATCTGAAATGGGAAATGCGAAGGCTGAATCTAGATATAATAGGGGTCAGTAAAGTGAAGTGGAAAGAAGACAAGGATTTCTGGTCACATGAGTATAGGGTAATACCAGCAGCAGCAGAAAATGGTGTAACAGGAGTAGGATTTGTTATGAATAGGAAGATAGGGCAGAGAGTGTTTCTTTGAACAGTTTGGTGACAGGGTCGTTCTTACCAGAATAGACAGCAAACCAACACCGTCAATGATAGTTCAGGTATACATGCTGACATTGCAAGCTGAAGATGATGAGAGAGAGAAAATGTATGAGATATTGAATGGGTAATACAGTATTTAAAGGGGGATGAAAATCTAATAGTCATTGGGGACTGGAATGCAGCTGTAGGGGAAGGAATAGAAGAAAAGGTTACAGGAGAATATGGACTTGGGACAAGGAATGAGAGAGGAGAAAGACTAATTGAGCTCCGTAACAAGTTTCAGCTGTTAATTGTGAATACCCTGTCCCAGAATCACAAAAGGAGAAGGTATATTTGGAAAAGGCCAGGTTATACAAGAAGATTTCAGTTAGATTACATGATGGTCAGACAGAGATTTCAAAATCAGATATTGGATTGTAAGACGTGCCCAGGAGCAGATATAGACTCGGATGACAATGTAGAGTGATGAATAGGCTGAAGTTTCAAGACATTAGTCAGGAAGAATCAATACGCAAAGACGTGGCATACAGAAGTACTAAGGAATGATGCAATACACTTGAAGTTCTTCAAGGCTGTAGATACAGCAATAAGGAACTCAGTTGACAGTACAGTTGAAAAAGAGGAATGGCCATCTCTAAAAAGGGCCGTCACAGAAGAAGTTGAATCCAATATAGAATCTCCTTAATACAGCTCCCATCATTGCGCTGTGTGTCGTGCACAACTCCAATTTACTTTCAAAACAGTCACTATCATGTCCTCTACTCCTGTCATTTCTCTTGTCCTGTTTGTTTTCCATGCCTTCTATTTATGCCCAAAATGCATCTTTTCTTTTCTCATTGGCCAACCCTCAGTTTTTGATCTCTATAAGCATTTAGTGGCCAAAATTCACTTCCATAAGTTATTTGAAGCAGGTAAGGAATTTATTTCTGAGTACAGCAGTGTTTTCTTAAACAAACTGAAAGCCGGTTTTAGCTGTCTCTTTATTTCTTTTGTTGTTGCTATTGTCTTTAATGTGAAGATATGTACGATGCATTCCTCCATGACAGTCAATCCTCTACAAGTCTCTTCACCTTTGCATAACTACTGCAAACTACATCCATTTGAATCTGCTTAATTTAGTGAAGTCTTGATTTCCCTCTACAGTCCCCCCACACTCACACACACTCTTTCCTCCATTACCAAACGGATGATCTCTTGATGCCTTAGGTTGTATTCTATCAGCTAATCCCTTATTTAGTCAAGTTGTGCCATAATATTTTTGCGCAAAGTTCAATTCAGTACCAGCTCATCAGGTAACTGTCTGTCTAATCTTCAATATTTTTCTGTAGAACTACATTTGAAAAGCTTCTATTCTCTTATTGTCTCAACTGCATATCATCCAAGAAAGACGTCCGCTCAAGGTTACATGCAAGGCATATACAATGGGCATTCAATAATCAAGACAAATCAGGGTAGAAACAGTTTTTGTAGGAGGAGTTCTGTACTTTCATGTCTTTAGGTTGGCATCACTGGGATGAGCTGAGGACAGCTGACAGATAAAAATTGCTTTGTTTATAACCTCAATATTGCTTTTAACAATCGTCTGCCTGCTTGAATTTTTCATTTTAATTAAGTGATCAGTTTTGTTTTGCTTTCTGAAAGTGGAAAAACTGGCTAAAATCTTTTCTCGAATGATTTTATAGTGTGGTGAAAATTGTATGCACTTCGGGAATTTTTATAAGTGGGTAGAATAGCTCAAAAACAGTTGAACCTCAGTGACTGACAGGCAACATCCTGGCCAGCCAGCTGAAGTGTCAAGTTCTTCACTTGAAATGTGCACCTAAGTGTGCTTTCAATGAATGAATAATAACTACAACTGAACAAATCATTTGCGTTTTTAAAAAACGTTTATCTGGTTTCACTGGGAGGTTTGCTAATGACACTGTAATGTTGTTAGAGGTGACAAAGGACTTCGAAGATAAGTTGAACGGAATGGGCGATGTCTTGAGGAGAGGTTATAAGATGAATGTCAGTAAAAGCGGAACCAGGAAGTCGGATGGAATCAAAGGCAATGCTAATAGAATAGAATAAAATGAGATACTGAAAGTTGTAGTTTACTATTACTGTTTCAAATAAATAAACGTTGATAAATTTAATTGAGATTATTGAAAAAATACTTTTTGGAGACATAAGTAAAAAAGATATGTTCATCAAAAGCCTTGCTTCCAAATTGTAATCCTGGAAGATTCGTCAGCAACTATGACATCCAGTCTTAAAAACCTTCATTGTATGATCAGAAGACTAGACAATTGAAATTGATTTGACCTCAAAAATCATTATTTGAGCATTGATTGGAATAAACTTATTTGTTAAAGATAACGTGTTCACTGATGCTCTCAGGTAATAAAACAGTGAATAATGCTTGACATACAATTTTACAATTGTTGAGTCTGATTATCAGGATCATTGATCTTGTGCTTTAGGTCCAAAGGGTAGTTTATAGCTCACCACTTTAGTCTATTGCATGGGAACCTCTTCATTTCTCGTAACTTCTGAAACCTATCTCCAATACCATATTGTCATTTCCTTGGTGCCTTATGCTTTGTACTGTCAATTGATCCTTTCATTTAGTGAAGTTGTGCTGTAATACTCTTTACTTCCCAATTTGATTCAGTATTTCTTCATTTGTTATCCAGTCTTGCCCATATAATCCTTAGCATTCTTCTGTAGCTTCACATTTCAAAAGCTTCTGCTCTCTTGTCTAAACTGTGTAATCACTTCTGTACAAGGTTGCATTCCAGATAAATATCTTCATAAAAGACTTCCTAATATAGTGCGCTGAAAAATGATGCCTCTGAATTTTTTTATGTGAAAATTCTTAAAGCTTTTTAAATAAAACAAACATTAATAACATTCTGCATCTTTATTCATCGTGTCTATGTATTTATTTCTCAACATAGTCACCACGTCATCTAAAATACACCTTCCAACGAGGAACCTTTCATTGCTATTTTCACTATAGAATGTTTGACTTTTTCGACAGAGCCACAACCTCATGTATATTTGCACTGTATTATGACTATCAAATTGAATTCCTCAGTGGTGTTCATTAATATTCAGAAATAGATGAAAACCAAATGGGACAGTCAGAACTGTATGGAGTATGAATCAACGACAGTGAACCCAAGTCATTGGAGATGTTGCAGCGCCTTTGTGTGGTCTGGCATTGTCACACCAAAGGAGATGATGCTCCATGTGTGAACGTACTCTTCGAATTCCAAACTCGATTACAGCTTGCTGTTACTCACACATCAACATAGTTACATTACACACAGCCCTGTTACAAACTACAATTCAGAACCCTAGTAGCAGAGGGCTGCAAATATGTTAACATCAAGAATAAAAACGTAAAGTGTTAATGATGTTTCTTTTATTTAAAAAGCTTTAAGAGTTTTCGCATAAAACATTCTGAGGCATTACTTTTCAGCACACTCTCATACTTAATTTATATTTGCCCGGAAGATACGACCGGAAGACATGTTTAAAATGTTTAGTGGTATACACTGACCTTCCTTGTGAATTAGTCTACCTATCAGTGAAAACTGTGTCAAAATGCCAACAGTATTTTCTTAGATTAGCATTCACCAACAGACAGAAAAATGCAACTGAGGACTTTAGTTTATAATGTGTGTATACGAGGTCTGATCACTTGGTAAGGAAATTTTTTAACTTAGCGGGCTTTATACATCTGATTTTCAATTTTTTTTTACTTTTTGGTACACATGTTCCTGATGTATGTTTGCATTTTCAGTTGTTTTGAATATTTAGTTCATTCTTGACAGTTGAAGAAAAGGGTATACATGTTTTCGAGTGCTTGACGAATTTGTATTTTGAAGAAGGTGGATCATAGACTTCGCGTTATATTTTACTCGAAAAATGGAATAAAGTGCAGCACCGCATTCAAAATGTTAACTGTGGCTTTTGGCAAATCTACTATGAGTAAGACAAGAGTTTGAGTCATATAAAATTTCAAGGAGGGTCAAGAAGAAGTTGAAGATGATAGCTGCCGTGGATGCCATAGCACACCAATTACCGACAACATTGTGGAAGGAGTAAAGATGATGTCCAGGAAAACAGGCAAATCACTATCAGAAGGTTGCTGATGACATCGGTGTATGTTTTGTCTCGTGCCATGCAATTTTTCAGACGAGTTGGGCGTGAAACATGTAGCAGCAAAGTTTGTTCCAAAATTGTTGACTTCCACCCAAAAACGATGTCACAAAGACATCGCTAAGGAATTGCTGAATGAAGTTGACAATGACTCAGAACTTCTAAAGAAGGTTATAACAGTACGGGTATTATGCCGAAACCAAGGCCCAGTTGTCCCAATGGAAACTACCTGAGGAGACGAGACTGAAAAAAATTCGACAATTTCAATCACATGTGAAGACTCTTCTCACTGTTTTCTTTAGTTACAATGGGATAGTGCATCATTAGTTCCTTTGTTATCGTTGTGCAGTCAGTAAGGAATGCTACCTGGAAATTATGCACATTTTTCATGAAGCTATCTGAAGAATGGGAGGCAGCGTGGAGGGTAAAAATCATAGAGGGAGACCAAGAGATGAATACACTAAGCAGATTCAGAAGGATGTAGGCTGCAGTAGGTACTGGGAGATGAAGAAGCTTGCACAGGATAGAGTAGCATGGAAAGCTGCATCAAATCAGTCTCAGGACTGAAGACCACAACAACAGCAACAACAACAACAACATATCTGAAGAGAACTACCATAATTGTGACAAAACTACTTGGGCATCACAATAATATTTCCTCTCACACTTCAGTGTTTGTTCATGATTTTTGTGTGTGTGTGGGGCGGGGGAGGGGTTATGTTACCTAAGCCACAGTTTTCGCCGTTATGGACTCCCGCGAATTCTTTGTATTCCTGACATTGAAATGAACCATGAAAGGACATCATTTTGCCACGATTTTGTGAGATAGAAACAGAATCACCGAAGGAGCTGAACACTGTAATGAAAAGCGAATTCCAGAATTGCTTCCAAGATTTGAAAAAAAGCACTGGCACAAGTGAATTATATCTGAGGGGGATTACTTTGAAAGTATCAAAGATGATGTTGATGAATAAATAAAGATTCTTTGACGAAAACAAAAAATTCCTGTTACTTTTTATCACTTTTTGTAGTTTGGTCAAGATTCACTGTTCGGCAGATGTGCGGAAGCTCTTATTTTTCTGCCAAATAACTCATCCTCTCTAGGTGACCAGCTCATAGCTTCCATCATTACCAGTTGATGTCACTCCAAACAACGATTAAATGTGGAACAGATTAAAATGAATATTTTAAGCACTTATCATTACTTAGCAGTAATAAATTATATGCACAAACCTTCTTCCTGAGTCTGTTGGTGAAAATCATATCAAAATCCCTAAAGAGTAGTTCCTGAGATTAGTCTAAACATACAAACAGAAACTGAGGTAAGGGATATTTATAATATTTATAGATGTTAATATATTAATCTTCATACGAAACAGTCTTCGTGCTATTGTGTGTATGCTTTTAATTTCCTCTCTACTTCTGCCTCTGTCAGTTAGTTTTCTGACCAGATAGCATAATTCATCTGCTACTTTTAGTGTCATTTTCTAGTCAAATTCCCTCCTTCCGAACTGCTTGTTTTAATTAGACTGCATTCCATTACACTTATTTATTTTTCATCTTATAAACTCTTTTAAGAGACAATCCGTTCTGTTCAGCTGATGTTCTAAGTCCATTACTGGCACTGAAAAAATAACATTGTCATTGGCAAACCTCAAAGTTTTTATTTCTTCTCCCTGAACATAAATTAATTTTTCAAATTTCTCCTAGGCTTTCCTTCTAGCTACTCAGTGCACAGACTGAATAACATTGGGGATAGAATACAATGCTGTTGGACTCCCTTCTCCACCACTGCTTCCCTTGCGAGTAGTTTAACTGGTGTACCTGCAGTGCAGTTTTTGTACAAGTTGTATACAGTATAACCTTTTTTTCTCTCATTTTATGCATCCTACCCTCAAGAATTTCAGCCTGCTGCATTTTTATACTGCCTCCTGTCATCTATAAAATTCAATGTCTCGTGTGTAAGCAAATGGTTTATACTAGACATTGTCTTTCTGCTTATTTGATCCTCTGCTATTCATCTTATATCGTTTTCCTTTCCCCTGTTTCAAACTTAATCCTTGCTTTGAAGATCTCAACATCATCTGGTTCTCTCAATTAATCCAGGTCCCATCTCCTTAATGTACTACTTTTTTGTTATTTCTTCAGTTTTAATTTGCAGTTCATAACTAATTTCCTTTCCCCAAATCCACATTCTCCTGCTTTTTTTCCTTCTCTTCCAACAGCCTCCTGTTGTAATTAAATTTTGTCTTCCATTCTGTCAATCTCCTATTCATTCTGCTGGGCTAGTAGGCTATAAACTGTTACTAATGTTGGGTTTGTGCCTTTCTTGGTTATGATATTGCTCTCTCTATAATACCCTATTCAGATCTTTGGACTGGGACTACTCAGGAGGATGTTACCTTAAGGGGCAACAGATCTGTTGTGCTAGAGGTTGGAGCATGAAACGTTAGATCCATTTATTGGATGGGTAGGTTAGAAAATTTGAAAAGGGGAATCAGTAGTTTATAGTAATAATAATAATAATAATAATAATAATAATAATAATAATATAGTATAATTGTATATAGTAAGTAATAGTAAAATGTGAATGTGATGGCAGGAAGAACAGAATTCCCCATGATGCATTAAACTTATACTTGTACAAATTTCTTAAGTTAAAAATAACTTGGGAGATGTTTTGATTCATAAAACTGCCTCTTTTGAAGGACTGATATCGTGTCTTGTGTAGATTCAATCTATTTCATTCACATTAGTTATTGCTGCTCTTACCACTAATTATTATAGATTAACACAATATAGTCTAATGTTGTGTTGTTAACATTGTTTGGTCCATAGCTAACTAAACCAGTGAAATCTGCATCTCCAGAATGTCTCTCAATTGTGAGAGTGTGCAACATTGTTTAATTCATTTGTTTTTTACTGTTTTATAGGTGTAATATTTGCTGTTGCTGTATGTTACAGAGGATTAAGCAAGCACCATGTTCCCATTGTTGAATTTGTTTGATGAATGTAATATCTGTGGTTGTTGACATTATTTACTAGGAACTTCAGTCTAGATCAGCAAACTTCTGCCCCTGATAGCAAAATGAAGGTTCTGTGGTTTTGGATCTTGAGAGTTACTAGGCTTATATGTAAAACAGGATGACATTAAATTATAAGAATGCATAAACTGTTCACATGATGAGAGTGTAAAGGAATCTAAAAGAGATTTAAGAAAACAAGTTGCCATGCATGGGACGTTTGATAGAATTGTGAGAAGAATGCCACATGATAACATTTGAATTCATCCCTACATAATATCAGCAGCCTTGGAAGTAAGGTTGAATGTGTCTGTATTTTGTAATTACTGTATTTTGTGGAAAGCCTCAGTGCATACATTACATATAATACTTTTTTATCTGTCTAGTTTTCATACTTAACTACCTGTACAAAGAGTACAAGATGGATGATGTATTACTTGAATTGCACATTTAATTACAGAGAATGTTCTGATGAACCTTTTCACAGTTATAGAAAGTTACTGTATTATTTGACTACAAGGAAAGAAACGGAGCACATTGCATCTTGAAATTGTTCATTTTGAAGGATTTTGTCATGTGCTGCAATAATATGGATGAATTTCCAAAACTAGCTGGCTTGACTATAATTGAAGAAGTTCATGAAAAACTACAGTTTTCAACTCAATTTGATTTTTCTCTCTTTTTTCAAATTCCAGTATTATACTGTTGTCCGCAATGTTAAAAAAGCACATCAGATCCAAGAGTCTGGAGAATTTCAAGAATTTAATGATGATGTAGAATATATTTTAGATGCTCTGCAGGACAACAACCCAATTGGAACACGGTATGTGACAGATCATAATTAACTTATAGGACATAGTCACAGTTTTATTGAAATTTCTTTCCATTTGCGTCCTTTTTCCTGCAAATTTGTTATTCAGTGTTCATTGCATTGCTGATACAAGATGAACTGCATGTCAGTCATGTTAATTTTGTAAGAGTGTTATGTAATAATTACTACTGCTAGGTGTCACAGAAGGAACATTGCTTACTGATTATTTTAACATGGTAAGTTGTCAGTCACTGCTCAGCTGCCATTGTTTTTTGTGTATTGTATTGGAAGTAAAACTAATAATTTCATCTTTTAAAATTATTAATGAATTGTTTTTCTGTGGCAGGTGCCTTTCAGCCATAACATTAGCTTCAAAGTGCATGGCACCAGCATTTCGAATGCATGTCCGTGCACATGGTACAGTGGCCAAATTCTTCCGTGCACTACATGATGCAACTCGGGATCAGAGTTTGGGGCTTTGTACTGCAACTGTGATGTTTGTGCTGAGCCAGGATCGTCTCAATATGGATCTCGATCGTGACTCTCTTGAGTTGATGCTTGGTCTATTAGAATGTGATGCTTCTCACCACAGTGCTCTTGATGACTGTGGCATGAGCAGTGTTCAACTTGCAAAGAACAAGGAGAAAGTGCGAGAGCTTTGTGCTGCAATACAAAGCCAGGGCCATGCTAAATACCTAGACCTTGATAACATTACGGTTAGTATAAATTTTAATGACTTTTATTAATATTTTTGTTCTTGAATAATCATAAGAAATACAGTAGATTTGAACTTCTTATTGAAAATGACTGTATCAAACATTGCCATGAATTTTGTGGTATTTATTTTGAACTTCTATATTATTTCACAAATAAATATTTCTGTCACTTTTGGTTATCATATTTTTCACTGTTTAGTTGGGTTGACCAAAAATTATTAGCCAGTGGGCCTACGTATAAAATAATTTGTGATGTTTATATAAAATGTCTTGTTTATTCTACAAATGATCCTTGGAACATGAAACTAGCTGAGTTTTTGTGTTTTTGTAGGTGGGCCATCTAGCCATGGAAACATTGCTAAGTTTGACATCCAGACGTGCTGGAGAATGGTTTAAAGAAGAACTGCGGGAACTAGGTGGACTTGAACACATAGTGCGCACAATTTGTGACTGCTGCACACAAATTGATGATTATGTTGTTGAGTGGACTGAAGTGCTCTTGAACAGGCTCAGGAAAGTTGATCGATGCCTTAGGGTTTTGGAAAATGTAAGATCATCTACTATCTCACAGAAATGTAATATTTCATTGTGTTCTAAGGTGTCCTCAATTTAGTGGATAATATGCAGATATTTGTAGATAATGGTTGGTTATACTTTCAATGAATTTGATGGTATGAAAAATTAATTTATTTTTTCTCGTTTCCTTTTTTATTGCTCCTCAGGTTACTCACCAAAATGAAGAAAATCAGTTGTACCTCTTACGCTACAGTGATGGAATTTTGGTTGATACATTAATGAGACTCTATTGCCAGTGTGACTCTGAGATACCATTGTACCCAGTCACAAATGCAGGTGACAAAGAGTCTGCCGGAGCTGTAATCAGAGAAGCATTGCTTGCTACTCTGAAGGTGTTAATAAATCTTTCTCATGACTTCAATGATAAATGTAAGTAATAGATCTATTTTTAATTTTGTTTAAGGTGTATAGTAGTGCTGGTTATGAGGCAGTTTTTCTGGGGTCTGTGGGTTCATGCCATTTCCATCAGAGCCTCAAATTTCTAGTTGATCGGGAACCATAGGAAAATGAAATGGATTGACGGAGTTGTTTTCTGGTCCCTTCAGATGTTGCTGATACAGCTGCAAACAAAAATCTTCAGAAATGTTCACTTGATTGTGGTTCAGAGGGATTAAAATGCAGATAAAAAGAAGTGACCAAATCTACTTCTATTTTTTAGTATAATATACAAATTCATGAAGCGAATTGTGCATGAAACAGCCTTACAACAACAGAAATAATCAATTTTTTATAATATAATGTAATTGGGTAGATAAGAAATCTTCTCACCAAGCGGCGGCAGGAGAAACACATGTAAAAAAGGTTTTACTTACGCAACCTTTGCAGCCAATGGCTCATTCTTCCGGCAGAAGGTGAAGAGAAAAGGAAGAGGGGTGAAGGGAAAGGAGGTTTAGGACAAGGGATAGATTTTGGAAAAGCTGCACAGAACTCTGGGTCAGGAGAGGCTTGCTGGATGGGATTGGGTCTTTCCTTCTCATCCTGTCCGGTAAGTCTCCCCTGACCTGGGATTCTGGGTGACTTTTCCAAACTCTGTCCATTGTCATAAACCTCCACAGTTCCTTTCCCTTCACCCCTCCAACCCTTCTGCTGGAAGAAGGAGCCACTGGTGCCAAAAGCTTGCACATGTGAAACCTTTTTTATGTGCATGTTCTCCTGCTGCCACTTAGTGAGCTGTTTCCTTACCTATCCAATTACATTATAAAACAGTCTTAGTGTTATTACTGGGAGGATATAATTACTACAAAAGTAGCAAAATACATATTTATTCTGACTGAACTTAAAGCAACAATAATATGTCGGTTTTGTTGCGGAGAGAAAAGGAGGGGGGGGGGAGGGGGAGGAATGGCGCAATGAGGGATACTGACTTCTTCAGATTTGTCAGATCTGTTTCCAGAAAGAAAGAAAAAACAGTAAACTGCAACTAAGTACATATTTATGTCCATGTTAAGAAAGGAAGTATTGGTTCTAAACAGTTATAGTTAAAAACAGTTTTAATGTAATTCAAAAACCAGTTTTCGGTCTTCTGCCCCCTTTCCTTTCTTTAAATAAATAAAACATTCTACACTCTATACAATCTTTGTTTTCACATCACCAAAACTTAAAATTTGGTCATTAAAAACTGTAGTGTTTTCAGGAAATGTTGCTCTTTGTGGCATGTAAAGTGTTATGTACATTCAGTGTAAAAGTCCGTTCGCTGTCGTTCGTCAATTAAATGCCTCTTCCATTTGTAATTGTTTCCTATATCAGTACTGGACATGCTCGTTTGGAGTGTACTAGTTGGTAACCTCACATCTGTTGACCAGTATGGCTTCAGTTAAGTGTCCATTTGCTCCTGGCAGCCTCCAACTTGCTCACCCTTGATTTACTTGTCAGTTGATCGCATTTGCTAACCATCTCTATACTGTAGAAATGTTCTTGAGATAGAAAGATTTGTCTTGAAACTTTTTATGTAGAGGCATATCAAAACTTTTTGAAGGCAGAGGTAACCACTGAATGTGTACACAAAACAATGACGTAACTATATGTTTTTTTTTTTCTTTTTTTTTTTTTTTTTTTTTTTTTTTATAGACTAAGTAAAGGCTACTGTGTAAGGGGGAACACTGTGACCATCTTGTAAATGAAATTATTTTGTTGTATCTTCCCAGCCTTTGGTCACACAGATCCTTTCATCATTGCGCCCTCTCACACACCCCTCTTTCCACCCGCCCCCTCTCTCTCCCCCCGCCCCCCTCTCTCTCCCCCGCCCCCCTCTCTCTCCCCCGCCCCCTCTCTCTCCCCCGCCCCCTCTCTCCCCCCCGCCCCCTCTCTCCCCCCCGCCCCCTCTCTCCCCCCCGCCCCCTCTCTCTCCCCCGCCCCCCTCTCTCTCCCCCGCCCCCCTCTCTCTCCCCCGCCCCCCTCTCTCTTCCCCCGCCCCCTCTCTCTTCCCCCACCCCCTCTCTCTCCCCCCACCCCCTCTCTCTGCCCCCGCCCCCTCTCTCTCTGTCCCCGCCCCCTCTCTCTCTGTCCCCGCCCCCCCTCTCTCTGTCCCCGCCCCCCCTCTCTCTGTCCCCGCCCCCCCCTCTCGCTGTCCCCGCTCCCCCTCTCGCTGTCCCCGCCCCCCCCTCTCTCTGTCCCCACCCCCCCCTCTCTCTGTCCCCACCCCCCCCTCTCTCTGTCCCCTCCCCCCCTCTCTATCCCCCGCCCGCCAATTAATCAATGAGAGAAAGTTTCATAAGGAATTTTTTCTCAGATTTAAACATAAAGTTTGTAAACCACTGAAAAGCAAGAGCAAAAAGCCTTAAAGTATTATGTTATGTTACAGCATTTGGCAGCACTTTAATTGGTAGAAGACATGGTGCAATTGATGCAAGCCTACACATAATGCTGCAGTTGCCAAACTATGTACCTGAAGAAAAGAAATTTGAATTGCTTGTTCTGGTGAGTGTTCACAAGGCTTCATATTAAACATCAACAACATAACATATTGATTTCTTTTTGTTCAAATTACATTTTTAAAAGTAATATTTGTTTTGTTAATGAAAAACATACTACAATGAATGCATTACATATAGACTATAAAAATAGCTTTTAAAGCTCAAGATATACAACTTTGGAGATCACCAGTAATGAGACCCAGGTATACTCGTGCACTGGACTTGATGAAAATATCTCGAAATGTGTAGTCGTTTTGTAATTTCTGTGTAACTATGAAGTCAAAGTGTGTATTTCACAACAGTTTCCTGTGAACATAAATCTTATAGGAGTTGGTTGGAGCATAATGAATGTACTTATCCCATGCCACTGCCGAGCGCTAGTCACTCAATCGATGAACTGTCATAACATTGTCCCTAATGAAGTAACATCATATTCTTTTTCACTTTCTTAACCGCTGACTGCAATGTCAAACTCAGGATCATTACAGCCACTCATTTTTGAAAGCATTGCCTAAACAACAATGCAGAATAGAGGCTGAAAGCATGCATTTTGTTGTCAAGTGTCCAAAGCTGCACACAATCACCTCAACCAAAACACAACTGTCACGTTACAAATGTAGGGCCAGACGCTCTCTAGTGGCTGAACATTTAACTATCAGTGCTGAAACAGCTATTAGTCCTTTATTTTTATTTTATTTTTTTGTTTTTTAAAATCTTGTCTTAAATTGCCCAAGTATACTCAGAATTTTTAGTTTATGTCAAAATAAACAAGGTAACTTGGGGTTTTATGTGAAAGGGTAATATTATTGATTTATCTTACTACTATTACAAACGGTTTAATTCTCTACTAGTTTTCTGATATTACATAATTATTTAGGCGTTGTCATAGAATGTTAATTTTAATTTACTGACAAAGTAACATGCTATTTTGTTGCAGTCTCTTCTTTTCCTAACCAATTTGGTGGAACATAATACTGAGAACAGAAAAATTCTTTTTGAAGCAAGAGCCCCTGCTGGACCAGATAATGTTTTTCACTGTAAGTATTAGTTGAATTCTAAGACAACAATCAGAAAGTTTGTAAAAGATGTGATAGTATCTTATATCTTCAAAGTAAATTAGTTATTATTGATTGTAACGAATATTAGAAATTGCTGTTCAGTTACTACAGGCAAAAAATACTGCTCAACTCCTAACATGGAATGTAACTGTTTGCGTCCTCCAGCTCCCTGTGTTTTTGAATGTCTGAAGTTTTTCTTGTACCATGAGTAATTTTGGACAACGTTCTGTTCATTGGAAAAAAGAGCAAAAGTTGCAGGGCAAGTAAGAGAGACACTTGGGAATAAACACTACTGTCTGCAAAATTTGAGGGTTGCAGTTTGAGTTTTGATATTGACACACAGATTTGATCCTTCAGGGAGTTCCCTTTCCAAATATTCTGGGACATTTCATGTCATTCTCTATTTGGTCACCTAGCCTGAAAAGTGTCTGGTAGGTAATGAGTTATCTTATGTGGGTGTCTCTCTCACCCCCCCTCCCCCCAAATACACATGCAAATAAACGTTATTTGTGTCTGCGTATTCTGTTAGCCTAGAACATTTTGTATAATGAAAGAAAATTTGCAATTGATAAAAAGCCACGTTCTACAAGAAACAAAAAGACAAAGAACATCATGTTAAACTATCTAGATGCTGCACATTTGAATATAAATGGAAACTCATTGAAATCCGCCTTTCAAAGTTACTTTCTTCAGTAAAAGGTTTGGGTGTATGTGGGAACGGTCATTCTGCTTTGACTAACACTGTTGGTGGTGTTGTGGTGCTTATAAATATGCTTCACCAAGTTCTATATGCAGTTGCTTTGGTATGACTTAAGACAACAGAGCCACACTTATTTCTAGTTCTGATTATTTGTGCCTGACTGAAGGCACAGGGCCACTCATTAACTGAACATTACATTCTTCCTGGGATCTGTATGTGTGCACGCAAGTATGACACCATAAAGCATCACTTTGGCTTACCAAGCTCTGTCAAAATTCATTTACAACCACCAATACATTCTATCAAAAGTTAATGCTGACTGAGATTTCTGATGCTGTTACCCGATGTTTATAATCTGTATGCGATTACCAATGTATATTTCATATGGTTCTCAAATGAAACATTAAATTTGGATTATGTACATGCAGTGATATGACCTGTTGCTTCTCCTCGGCATACTTTTTGTAGCACTGACTTATATTTTTCTGTTTTATAATAAAGTGCACACTGTGTAACAAATAGATACAATATTTGAAAACACAAATTTAAAAGTGATTTATATTTCTTTAAGTGCAAAGAGATGATGATATGCCCAAAAACCCTACAGCTATGTAAACGACACAACCAACCTACTTCTCCCCCCACCCCCTCACCTCTCTGTTTCTTTCATAAAATGTCATAACTACTTGTTCTTTTTCTTTCCTCTTCGTTTCATCAATTATTTCAGGACATTTTATCCTTTCCTCTCCTGTTTTTAACTGTATTGTGATTAGTAGTTTGGGTTTTTTGTCGCTAGAAATATTCTAATTAATCTTCTTCTGTCCTACTTTCTTTACATCATTTTCTTAAAAGCATGTCACTATTTTTTTTGATGTTTTGTTCCCATCCTTTGCTCTTTGGCCCTGTAGTTTACACATGCAGAACTATGCATTTTTCTGCCCATCTGCACCTACTGTTTCTAACAAAAGCTCTTTGCTGTCTTCCTTGTTTCATTTGAAATAAGAATGATTGTGTCTGCAGATTCAAGATAATCACTGTTCTGTGATATATCTCTTCTCTACCATTCCCAACCGCCATGCCAGTGCATGACTTTATGCTGTAACATACTGCCCCCCCCCCCCCCCCCCCCCCCGTCCCCCGTCCCCCGTCCCCCTCTCTTTCAAAGATATCGGCCGAGGTTGTATATAGACCTTGACAGTGGGGAGCGGGGACCTCGGACATCCGGTCATACTGCACCATCTGGCCTTCGCTCTGGTGGAAACATCCCCAGATAATAACCAGAAGGCTAGGCGTCCACATCCTGAGGTCCATAAGAAGATTTAGAAGGCGTTGGCGGCTGCAGTGTGGGCGTGTCCAGCTCCCTCAGTAGGACAAGAGGAGGCAAAGGCTCCGTCTCCATGGGGTTGTCCCGTGGAGTCGTGATGACACCCTCTGGTGGCTGGTGTGGCTGCTCTGTCCTCGGGATCCGTGAATCTGGGGGAAGAAATACAGAAGGATCATCGTGCACATGTCAGTGTCATAATGTTGACCCTGCAATCCGTCTAGACATGAAATGCTACACATACATGCACCAAGTCGACGAAGGATCTCGTCTCACACCCACTGTCTGCTGCTGCTAAAAACCTTGAAAAACAATATCATGCAGTGCAAAGCAATACTTGCGGCATTCCTTCGGCACCGGATGCTGAGGAGAGCAGAGCAGTCTCCGATGACGGCGGCCATGAAGTAATTCCGCTGGCGATGGTCCATCTCATGGATGTGAACAATAGGTGGTGAGAAACAGGTGCAGTTCTTGATCCCTGGTGTGTGTGGTGTGAAGTTTGTCCTTCTCTGCTCTACTTTGCAATTTGACTGTGAATGGAACAGTGCACTAGTTAGATGCTGTAAGCCATTACATTCACAGAATGCTTCAAATTTATTTGGCGTGAACTGTGGTCCATTGTCCAACACTATGACTTCAGGCAAACCTTCAAGGCAAAATATAGAGAACAGTACTTGGACTGTACTATGTGACATTGTTGAGTTCATTGGCATAGCAAAAGGAAACTTGCTATAAGAGTCTACCACAATCATCTAACAAATGTTCCAAATAGGTCCCGCAAAGTGTACGTGCACATGTTGCCACGGTGATTGCGACTAAGGCCAAGGAGAGAATTTTTATGGTGGAGCAGATGATTTTCCGCACATTCATGACACTGTGACAACCCGCTAACTGTTTGGTACGAACAGTCCCCCAGTGTCCTTGGTGAAGTAACTGCAACACTTTCTTTTTGCAAAGCTTTGGGGATTAACACACGTGACTGTACACTGTCATTTTGAACAAGAACCGCACCTTTCTGTATAGCAAGGCCATGCCAACATGCAAAGTATCAGTGAATTAAAGAGTTCTTTATGCTATGCAATGAGCGAGGCCAAAATGTGCAAATGTACGGTAGCAAAAAATTCAAATCTGAATCAGCTTCCATGGCCGTGCAATTTTCCTGTAGTTCAGAGGAAAGGACTGAAGCAATTCAGAATTGTGAGCATCGATGTGACAACAGGATGCAGCAGATGCATCAAAGTCTGAATCAGGGCCAGTCGGAAGATGTGGAAGTACATGCGAATTACCATGTTGAGCTGTTGGACGATACACAAACTTGTACTGGTATTGAGACTACAAAGCCCCTCTTTGCAATTTTTGGGCAGTTCGTACAGGAACAGGCTTCATTGGATGAAACAAGGACTGCAATGGCTTGTGATCCATTACTAAGAAGAAATTTCTGCTGTGGAAATAACGATAGAATTTGGTGACATCATAGGCAATAGCGAACGCCTCTTTCTCTACTTGTGAATTGTTACACTGAGCTTTAGACAACACTTTTGATGCAAAAGCAATAGGCATGTCTTTATCACCAAATCTGAGCGAAAGCACTGCACTGATTCCATAAGATGAAGCGTCAATTTGCAACACATCTGGTTTTTCAGGACCAAAGTGAAACAAGTGTCAATCACAGAGCAATGCATCTTTAAATTTTTGAAACGTTTCTTGGCACTCATCTAAGGGGGCTTTCTTGTGACACATGTGATGCAATGAACCTGCAATTTGTGCAGCATTCGGTATGAACCGAATATAATAGTTCATTTTCCCTTAAGCTGACTGCAATTCTGTGACATTGCAAGGAACTACCAGGTCATGTATGGCTAACAAATGTGACTGAAGAGGATGTACATCTTGACTGTTTATGACGTGACCAACATACTGCAATTCAAGTTTTAAAAAATCTGCACTGGAGCCCTGCATCAGATAATGCATGAAAAAATGCATGCAAATTTGCAATGTGTTCTTGAGCTGTATGACCTGCTACGAAAATATCGTCCAAATAGTTTGAACAGTTTGGTGCTTGGGCAGTCAGCTGTTCCAAAGACCATTAGAAAATGGCAAGTGCAGAAGCACTGCCAAAAGGCAAATGCAAATATTTAAACAAGCTCAAATGAGTGTTCGCAACACACACAGTTTGAGATTCTTCACCTAGTGGTATTTGAAGATATTCGTCGTGCAAATCAATTTTTGAAAAGTAGATACCAGCACTTAACCTGTCCACGAGATCCTCTGGGCGTGACAATGGATAAGTATCAATCACAGTTTGCGGATTGGCTGTAGACTTAAAGTCAACACAGAGGCAAATGTGACCTGAGAGTTTGGGGAGCAAAACCAGTGGACTTGCCCATTGACTAGCTTTAATGGGCGCAGTAACTTCGCTATCTTGCAATTCCTTAAGTTCAGCAGCCACTTTATCCCATTATGCAATGGGAACAGTTATGGCCCAGCAAAATTGCAACTGAGCATTGTCTTGCATAGTAATATGTGCAACAAAATTGTTAGCCTTGCCTAAACCTTCAGAAAACAGTTGAGGGAATTCTTTCAGCAAGCTAGCTACACTGTCTTTAGCATTGAATGCAGTCACTGAGAACACATAATCCTGAATTGAATTTGAAAGCTAAACAAATCAAATGAATCAAGGCCAAATATGTTCTCACAGTCGCGTGATTGTAACACAGTGAAAGTCACAGTTCGTGTTTGCAAAGGACACATGGCAGGAAAATACGTTTTCTGAGAATGGGAATGTCTTGTCCATTATGAGTCTACTGGTGTGTGCCAGTTTTAGACAGGCGTGGGGAGCCTAACACTTCATACGTGTTAAGATTCAGTGTTGCAACAGACACACCCATGTCCAACTTAAATTTCACACATTTTCCCCTAAGATGCAAATAAACAAAAAGTTTGTTGGACTGGCGTAGCACTGAAAAAACTGTTTGGTTACTAGTTTTGCTAATTCCTGCAGCAGGTTTTGAATACACTACCTTGATTACATGAGCCTGTGACAAGATTTTTGTGATGGGGAGAATTCTTATGTTCTGTTGCAAACATACAGATTGTACGTGACCTTTCCTTCCACAAGCGTAACACTGTGCTTGCCTTGACTGGCAATTCTGGCATTTGTGCCGGGAATAGCACTGAGGGCAGGACTTAATTCTATTCACCGATGTATCTGCCTGTTGAGAGAACAATTCATTTGGCTTGGTGCTGTTGCTGCCTTCTGAGCCGGTCATGAGCAAGGGATGACTCAATGTGACAAATTGGTGGCTGCTCAGATTTATCAGTCGCTACGGCACCTGAATCGTACCAATCGAGAATTTGCACTATGTGATGAAATGATGGATCTGACTGCTTCAAAATCTGTTCTCTAAGGTTGATATCAGTTACATTGTGCAAGATCGCATAACGCATAATAACATCTGAATATAAAGCACCATAAGCGCATTTGAATTTGCATTTCCTTGTCATACTCTGAATATCTGTTACACACACAGGATAAGTTTGTTCTGACCTTTTGTTGCAACGAAACAATTGGTACCTAGCTGCCACCACATTCACTTGTTGGTCATCGTAGTCAGTTAGAGAAATTACAACCTGATCATAGGAAAGTTCATAGGAGTGGCGGTAGGGAACAATTTTTTAATGAGATGAAAGGGCACTCCCCACTGTCAGCAAAAAGTAATGTAGTTTCACAGTACCTGACACTTTGTGAATCAATGATGTGGGCTTCATACTGTTGCAACCACTCAAGCCATTTCTCTTTGTTTTCACTAAACTGGCGAAAAGGCCGTATGGCACTCGGAGATACAGTTGTTGCATGTTGCGCTGCGTTAGTTACTTGGTTGGCAAGTAACTTCAGTAACGTGTTTGGAGGGGTTGCAATCTGTTGCGTCTGAAACTGAAACGTCTGTTTTAGCTTTGTTGCACCTATTGCTTGCAGCTGAGGCGCCTGAGCCCTGGGGTAGGGGGGATTGCTCATTTTGGAATAGCCAATGCAAGAAACAGGAAGTGCAAGCAGTAAAAATAAGCACACAAGTAAAGAAAATTTCTGCATCACCCAGCTGAAAATACTGAATAGAGAAAACACTATAAGAGACACTGTTAAAACATGTAAACACATCCCTTCAAAGAAAAGACTAGCACAATTAAGGCCCCAGCAAAACAAAAAAGCCCACGACAAATAACAGTCACAATCTATGGCAGTATGGCTCTGTTAAGAGGTTGTCACTATGCTATTTGTTCACCTCGTTGCCATTGTTGTGTCTAGGTATCCTGCATACTCGTTTCACTAGGCAAACAATCAAACAACTTGTATTAATGTGTTTTATTACAAAAAACTTAACTTTGATATGTGTCGCAGGCAAAGGGTGACATGCAAAATAATCAGTCATCTTTAGAATAGACAAACACAAGTCTGTGCCACATAGAGATTCCTAACAAAGTGGCTAACAGTGAAGCTGCTATCAAAGTGTGCTACCACCAGTCGTGCACGGCACTTATGTCCTCTTCATACAGGGGCCGCTACTGTTGTGTTTTCATCCTAGAGGGGGGCCGGTCATTGTGCGATTGGCTGACTTATTCTCACAGCCGTCTCTTCCCTATCATTCCCGACTGGCTTGCCAGCACTCGACTTTATGCCATAACAGTCAGCATTTGATCACCAGCGATGTTGGAAGAAATGTCATGGTTAATGTTTACCTGAGTGAGTGAGTGGGCTGAACTTATGATGCACAAAACATCACATAACCACACTGCATATTACATGGGCCCTTTAGTGCACCAACACCTAATTTCAGTTGCAAAGAGGCAGAATTGCAGCTTGTTGGCTGCTCTACTTGAATTCTGTCAGCTACAGCCCAGTGTCTGTGTTGTTTGGTCCTTTGAAGATGTGAAGCTTTATGTGCTGCTGTGAGCAATGGCCATTTGTAAAAAATCATCATAAAAAGTTGACAGATAGAGCAAGGAAAATCTGTGAACCAGAACTGCTTGATGCAGAATTAAAACATCACACTAGTGCATTGCTCAAGAATGGTCATTTTTTACCAAGGGAAAAAGAGCACTAAGACCGCATAGAAATCGTAGCAATGCTCAAGTGCCAGTGAAATCGAAAATTTTCCTGTGTTTGACTAAGGAAATTACTGACCGGATAGGTAAAATCGTGAAAAACTGTGATATTGCGGTAATCTAAAAAAACACCCAGAAGATCCTAGATCACATAATATCGGTCAAGGATGCTCGCCAACCGCATGGAAAAGCAAGAATTTATAGGATACCATGTAGTTGTGGATACCTGCGTGCTGCTGGCTGCTCCTGTACTGTGCCTGTTTCCATGGAACCCGCTCACTGAATGGCTGCTGTCATACTGTGGCCATGAAACTCAAGCGCTGATTGGCTGTAGCATCACTGCTCTGTAAACCTCTGTGTTCACACTTCACTGTCAAATTTCGTGAGTTCTAATTTATTGTGCCCACATATAATACCACATTTGACCACGTTCCCAGCTTTCTTTATTCGTTGACCTCCTTCGGTGTCAACTTACTGTGTTGCTACACTGGCTGAAAAATGGGGTGTGGAAGAAAAACGCTTACTGCTTTAAATGATGTAGCTGACAGATTTGCAGTTGTGTTTCACAGTCTTTAACTTTCACCGTTACAACCCCTCAATAATACACAGTTATATATGGCTGGTGCGCTATTGTTTAAACTTTCCATAAGCCTCATTAATAGTTTTAAGGCGAAAATCGACATACTGCTACAATAGTTTACTGTTGAAGATCTATGAGCAATAAAAATATAACCACATAATTCACAGTTCTTTTGGAATAATCAGGTACATATGGAACAGACACTGTCATTAGTTTTACTCACAGCCTAAATGTGTTACACTTATTTCACAGTGAAGTTGAAGTAATGTTGTTGTTCTAACCACCACATGTTTCTCGTCTGAAATTCTGCCGTGGACTGACTGTCTCATGACCAAAAATTGGGCCCTTATATGTCCTCACAATAATAGGGGCCGAAACTACACATTGTTCAAAGTTTAATTTACAGAAATTACAATTAAAACTTAACTTTTAAATTAACTGAATACATTGAAAAATTGGTTCTTTTTAACAGTTTCTTCTACTACAAAGGTTTAGCCGAATTATTTGTTTAAATCATGAAATTAACAAATATAGTTACACAAATAATATTTTTGACAAAACTGTTAATTACTTTGGAATTAAGGGCTGGCTTTGCTAACATGTTTTTGAAGAGAGCCAAATAGATACTTTAAGATTATTAGCATTTCGTCTTCCAAATGTTAATAATTAGTACAGATTTATATTTGTTTATAAGTCAGCAATAGAATTTAAGTTGTGAAAAAAACTGAGGGCCAATCTTTCTCTTGTATGAAAATGCAGGATTCATTCATGTTAATGGTAAATAATTCAAAAATGAAAAAATGAATTTAAGGAGGCAGATGGCAAAACAAGAGAGGAAATAAAAATATCTCAGCTTGCTTCATCACAGTGCCTCTCCTGCACCAAGTCAGCCTGTTTGACGTCTTACCCCCCTTAATGTGAAATCCATTTGACCATGGCACAACAGCTGGGCCATTTTATTAACTGCAGTGGCCATTTGCGATGTACCTCACTTCGGATGTTCAAGGTATGCAGTTGTCTTTGCAGTGTTTCCTCACAAACTTGTTGAGATGGACTTGCATCCAGTGGTAGCAGCAATTCCCGTCGCGGTAAAAAACAGATGTGATTGTCAAAGTGTGACATGTCTCTGATCATGCCAGTTAAGATATGTTTTTGACCACTATGTTACACGGCTGCAATCGCTATGCCATTCCTTGTAGACAAGTTGGACATTCCACATTGTACACTTATAAGTCAGGCAGCTGCATTCACAGTGTGGTCATTGGCCCATCCAAACATAATAGCTTGTTTCTGACATTCTGTCACATGTCCACATTGATCCATCTTACTGCACTGATTCCATACCAATGAATGGCTCATATGCCATGATTTACACCAGCAGTGGAGGGTCACCTGGTACCACTTCTATACTGCTCCACAGTGACCACTGTCTTTGAAGGAGAGTGGGGGGGGGGGGGGGGGGGGAGGAGACGAATATTTCATGTGGTTAACTTATCGTCATTGGGGTGCAAATTAGCAAGTGTGATACTGAATATTGTTATCAGTGACTTAGAGACTAAATTTTTAATGAAAAAAACACAAATAACAAACCAATGAGGAGAAAACTGATATGTATTACATAACAAAATTTAAGAAGTATAAAACCTAAAATTATCTTTCAGTACTTAATGTCTTAAGGTAAAATAAGCCTTTCTCTGTGTGCTAATGTGGTGTACAACTTCCAGATAACACCAAAAGTGCCGTGGAAGCACTAGTAACATTCTTCTACCAGCAAGAACAACAAGCACGTGTTGAAGAGGGTAAGACTGATGCCATTTTGGATGGAAAGAAAGATGCTGAAGTCCAGGATGAAGCTGCACAGGCACCCAAAACACAAGAAGAGTTTATTGAAGAAACTGTAGCAAAATGTAAGTAACATTTTTGTTTTGCAATAATTATTTTTGTGATAAATGTGAAGCATTTCAGATTTTGTTATATTAAACAATGAAAAGTCCAGGATGATATAGTGATAGTATTATAAAAAGGATAGGTTGCTACTCACCATATAATGGAGATGTTGGGTCACAGATAGGTACAACAAAGAATGTTAAACAAGTAGGCTTTCAGCCATTAGGCCTTCTTTGAATTAGACAAAACACACACACACACACACACACACACACACACACACACACACACACACACACACACACACACACACATGCAAACACAGCTCTCACACACATGATCACTGTCTCTAGCTGTCGAGGTGGTCACACACTCCTTGCAAAATTTAACTCATGCGCACATGACCACTGTCTTTGAGAGAATGGTTGTGTGTGTGTGGGGGGGGGGGGGGGGTGTTTAATACGAAAGAAGGTCTTTTGGCCGAAGCTTTCTTGTTTTATAGTCTTTTTTGTTGTGCCTACCTGCATCCCGACCTCTCTGCTATATGCTGAATAACAATCTATCCTTTTCATATGATTTTGTTATCTGTTGTGTATTTGCATCTGTATTGTTGGTGCATATTGGATACATTATTTTTATAACATGGCTTGGTTATATGTAATGTTGGAAAGCCAAAGATTCAGGATTCACCTCTATCTACCTTTGTTAAATGTATAATTTTGTTTTACTAAACTGTACCTTGAAGTTGATCATTGATTTGGAATTTTAAGGAGAAAAGATGTAAATTTGCTTCATTTTCATCATCTTCATCATCAATCTTTTGACTGTTTGACAGCTTTCGATCTTCACCTATTAGAAACTAATTTCTTCATTTTTCCATAAAGACTCTTGTATTATGTATAGCTTTTAAAAATGCCATTCACAGTCTCCCTTGGGATATCTTCCCTTGCAATGTTCCTTCTAGAACATTTGCAAGGAACTGGTTGTGTCATATTGTGAGACAAATCTTCATGTGCTTGTGTCATCTTTGTTTTGTTGTTCTTCTAAATGGCCTTTCTTCACCAGTTCTTGTGGGTGGTTTTATCTATCCATTCTATCTTTTACAGGTCTTCAGCAAATTACTTCAAATGCTTAGAGAGATTTCATTTCATTTTTGCAGTTGTAACTTGTAAGATTCTTTGGAGATTTCTTTTATCGGGAGCTGTCACACCCATGTCATCCATAAACCTTAGCGTTGGTATTCTTTCTTCTCCATTTATTCTGATACCTCTAAAGTATTATTTGCATTCATTTACTGCATGTTCTATGTACAAGGGGAATCCCAAAAGTAAGGTCTCCTTTTTTTTTTAATAAGTACAGAACTCTGTTTGTGTGGTGGTTGGTCACACTGTTACGAAGAGTGCTTCACGCATTGTGTGTAAACATGCGCACTCCGCACTGAGGTGCTCGGTCTTGGCTTGGCAGCTGTTAAGAATGGAGTTCTCATTGGATGTTACCAACAAGTGCGAATTACGCGCAGTTACTCACTTTTTGAACACAAAGGGCACTGCGCCGATTGAAATCCATCGCCAATTGACGGAAATGTATGGTGAGTCATGCATGAATGTCAAAAATGTTCGTAAGTGGTGTAGAGTGTTTGCAGCTGGTCGGACTGAAATTCACAGCGAACAAAGGAGCGGGAGACTGTCAATTTCTGAGGCAACAGTGTTGAAGGTTGACCAAAGCATGCATGAAGATCAGGATCACCCTGGATGATCTCTGCATGTTGGTTCCTGAAGTTTCCCAAAGTGCACTCTCAGAATTTTAATGGAAACATTAAACTACCGGAAGGTGTGCGCAAGATGGGTGCCACGCATGCTGACTGAGGACCACATGTGGCAACGAGTTGATGTTTCCCGCACATTTCTTCACTGCCTTTCAGCCAAACAGGACAACTTTCTGTACTCATTTGCATGGGTGACGAAATCTGGCCATACCACTTTACATCTCAGATCAAGCAAGAATCACACCAGTGGCGGCATCCTTCTTCGCCAAAGCCGTGGAAATTCAAACAAACACAGTCTGCCGCTAAAGTCATGACAACTGTTTTCTGGGATCGAAAAGGGGTATTGTTGGTCGACTTTATGCCTGCTGGGACCACAGTTAATGCTAACAGGTACTGTGAGACTCTGAAAAAACTCAAACAGGCAATTCAGAATTGGAGAAGAGGAATGTTGAGCAAGGGCATACACAGTCTCCATGACAACGCTCGCCCACACATTGCTTGGCAAACTGTTGCTCTCATGCAACAATTTCAGTGGAACATAATCACCCTCCCAACCACCCACCCAACCACCCACCCACCCACCCACCCTGTAGTCCTGACTTGGACCCAGTGGCTATCACCTGTTCCCTAGGTTAAAAGAACATTTGGCCAGAAAGCGATTCAGTTCCGACAACGAGATGAAAGAAGAGGTTCATAACTTTCTGAACAGCATGGCAGGGAGCTCGTATGACTTGGACATAACAAAAACTTCCACAGCGTCTACAAAAATGCATCAACAGAAATGGTGATTTTGGCGAAAAATAGCTAAATGTTCAAGCTATAAACTGATGTAAACTATTATAGAACTAAATAGGTCTATGTACTTATAAAAAAATAGGAGACCTTACTTTTGGGATTAACCTTGTATGTTGAATAGAGGTCTAATGCTTTTTAAGAATTCTGGCTTCTTTTTTGTATTTATTGTCTTTACAACTGTTGTTTGTTCTTGGTATAGTTATTTATTATTCTGTGTCTGCAGTCTAGTTTAATCATTTCTAGAATTACCATTAGTTTTTTCTAGGTGACAGTGCCAAATGTTTTCCTGAGGTTTATGTAAGCTATGTAATTTTTTCTATTGACCCTAAAGCTTTCTTCAGCTGTACTGCAAAAAGGTGTAGGATAGCTTCTCCTGTGCATCTGCTTTCTCAGGACCTAAATTGGCTTGAGTTTTTTTCGTAATGTTTCTGTGTATTATTCTTTTTAATATTTTTGATGTGTGAGTTAGTATGCTAAAACTCGTGATCTTCACATGTGACTGCTTTTTTGTTCTTTGAAATCATTATCATGATACTTTTCTGAAAGGCTTCTCGGATAATGCCAGTTTTAGGTATATTATTGATGAAGACAGGTATCACATGCTTAATTTCTGGTTTTAATGCTTTTATGTATCTCACCTGGAGGTTATCAATACCACTAGCCTTCTTTTCAACTCTTCAATATATTCTTTCCATCTGTTTGCTACATCCTCAGTTTCTATAAGAATCCTTCTCCCCTTGGAGCATGTTAAATTACTGCATTGTTTTCTTTTTCCAGAATGATTTCTTACCTGATTGTGATCCTTTTCTGTGTTACCTTTTCGTAATTTTCATTTCTTTTGCCAGATGTGGCTTTCAGCCATTCTTCTTTAGCTCTTTTTTGCTTGATTAAGTTTCTTTGTCTATTGTATTGTGATTCATTTTCCCCTTGCTTTTTCTTCTTTGTTCAATTAATGCAGTCATGTGAGCATTTAGCCTCGGTTTACTGGGCTACTTTTGAGAGAGACCAATTGTGTCCTTTGCTGCTGTTTTTGGTGCCTTTTTTAGATTTTCCCAACTCAGGTGTTTGTTGTATGACCTTCCTTCAGTTGTAACTACACCAAATTTCTATAGTTTTCTTGAGTACTCAACATTCTTAATTTATCTGTTGCCGTTTTCTAAGGTTTTACCTTGAACTTTGAACTTTTTTTTAATTGTAGTTTGTACTACATTGCAACTAAGTTACAGTTGCTGAATATATCAGCTCCAGAATAAGATTCCTTTTGTTACATGTGGTTTCCTTGTTCCTTTCTGATCATAATGTAAAATTATTTGACCATAATATAAGCAATTTTATGCCACCTGTTATCAAAAGAAAGAAAACTGGTGTTCTATGGATCGGAGTGTGGAATGTCAGATCCCTTAATTGGGCAGGTAGGTTAGAAAATTTAAAAAGGGAAATGGGTAGGTTAAAGTTAGATATAGTGGGAATTAGTGAAGTTCGGTGGCAGGAGGAACAAGACTTCTGGTCAGGTGACTACAAGGTTATAAACACAAAATCAAATAGGGGTAATGCAGGAGTAGGTTTAATAATGAATAGGAAAATAGTTATTCAGGTAAGCTACTGCAAACAGCATAGTGAAGGCATTATTGTGACCAAGATAGATACGAAGCCCACACCTACCACAGTAGTACAAGTTCATATGCCAAGTAGCTCAGGAGATGATGAAGAGATTGATGAAATGTATGATGAGATAAAAGAAATTATTCAGATAATGAAGGGAGACGAAAATTTAATAGTCATGGGTGACTGGAATTCGATAGTAGGGAAAGGAAGAGGAGGAAACATAGTAGGTGAATATGGAATGGGAGGAAGGAATGAAAGAGGAAGCCGCCTGGTGGAATTTTGCACATAACATAACTTAATCATAGTTAACACTTGGTTCAAGAATCATAAAAGGAGGTTGTATACATGCAAGAAGCCTGGCAATACTCGAAGGTCTCAGATAGATTATATAATGGTAAGACAGAGATTTAGGAACCAGGTTTTAAATTGTAAGACATTTCCAGGGGCAGATGTGGACTCTGACCATTATCTATTGGTTATGAACTGTAGATTAAAACTGAAGAAACTGCAAAAAGGTAGGAATTTGAGGAGATGGGACCTGGATAAACTGAAAGAACCAGAGGTTGCAGAGAGCTCCAGGCAGAGCATTAACCAACGATTGACAATAATGGGGGAAAGAAATACAGTAGAAGAAGAATGGTTAGTTTTGAGAGATGAAATAATGAAAGTAGCAGAGGATCAAGTAGATAAAAAGACGAGGGTAGTAGAAATCCTTGGGTAACAGAAGAAATATTGAATTTAATTGATAAAAGGAGAAAACATAAAAATGCAGTAAATGTAGTGGGCAAAAAGGAATACAAATGTCTCAAAAATGAGATCGACAGGAAGTGCAAAATGGCTAAGCAGGGATGGACAAATGTAAGGATGTAGAGGCACATATCAGTAGGGGAAAGATAGATACTGCCTACAGGAAAATTAGAGAGACCTTTGGAGAAAAGAGAACCACTTGCATGAATATCAAGAGCTCAGATGGAAACCCAGTTCTAACTAAAGAAGGGAAAGCAGAAAGGTGGAGGGAGTATATTGAGGGTTTGTACAAGGGCGATGTTCTTGAGGACAATATTATAGAAATGGAAGAGATGTAGATGAAGATGAAATAGGAGATATGATACTGCGTGAAGAGTTTGACAGATCACTGAAAGACCTAAGTCGAAACAAGACCCTGGAAGTTGACAACATTCCATTAGAACTACTGACAGCCTTGGGAGACCCAGGCCTAACAAAACTCTACCATCTGGTGAACAAGATGTATGAGACAGGCGAAATACCTTCAGACTTCAAGAAGAATATAATAATTCCAATCCCAAAGAAAGCAGGTGTTGACAGATGTGAAAATTACCGAACTATCAGTTTAATAAGCCGCGGCTGCAAAATACTAACGTGAATTCTTTAAAGACGAATGGAAAAACTGGTAGATGCAGACCTCGGGGAGGATCAGTTTGGATTCCGTCGAAATGTTGGAACACGTGAGGCAATACTGACCTTACGACTTATCTTAGAAGAAAGATTAAGAAAAGGCAAACCTACGTTTCTAGCATTTGTAGACTTAGAGAAAGCTTTTGACAATGTTGACTGGAATACTCTCTTTCAAATTCTGAAGGTGGCAGAGGTAAAATATAGGGAACGAAAGGCTATTTACAATTTGTACAGAAACCAGATGGCAGTTACAAGAGTCGAGGGGCATGAAAGGGTAGCAGTGGTTGGGAAGAGAGTGAAACAGGGTTGTAACCTATCCCCGATATTATTCAATTTGTATATTGAGCAAGCAGTAAAGGAAACAAAAGAAAAATTCGGAGTAGGTATTAAAATCCGTGGAGAAGAAATAAAAACTTTGAGGTTCGCCGATGACATTGTAATTCTGTCAGAGACAGTAAAGGACTTGGAAGAGCAGTTGAACAGAGTGGACAGTGTCTTGAAAGGAAAATATAAGATAAACATCAACAAAAGCAAAACGAGGATAATGGAATGTAGTCGAATTAAGTGAGGTGATGCTAAGGGAATTAGATTAGGAAATGAGACACTTAAAGTGGTAAAGGAGTTTTGCTATTTGGGGAGCAAAATAACTGATGATGGTCGAACTAGAGAAGATATAATATGTAGACTGGAAATGGCAAGGAAAGCATTTCTGAAGAAGAGAAATTTGTTAACATCGAGTATAGATTTAAGCGTCAGGAAGCCGTTTCTGAAAGTATTTGTACGGAGTGCAGCCATGTATGGAAGTGAAACGTGGACAATAAATAGTTTGGACAAGAAGAGAATAGAAGATTTCGAAATGTGGTGCTACAGAAGAATGAGGGGGTATTGAATAGAATTGGAGAGAAGAGAAATTTGTGGCGGATCTTGACTAGAAGAAGGGATTGGTTGGTAGGGCATATTCTGAGGCATCAAGGGATCATCAATTTAGTATCACAGGGCAGCGTGGAGGGTAAAAATCTTAGAGGGAGACCAAGAGATGAATACACTAAACAGATTCAGAAGGATGTAGGTTGCAGTAAGTACTGGGAGATGGAGAAGGTTGCACAGGATAGAGTAGCATGGAGAGCTGCATCAAACCAGTCTCTGGACTGAAGACCACAACAACAACATGTCACCTATATCACTTTGTTTTATCCATGTATATCATCATCTTGTGGGGGTATGAAATAATGTATTTTTTGATCACCAGCTCTTTTTCTGTGCAAAAGTCAATAAGTCCGTGCCCTCCTTTATTTCTATTTGCTAATTCATACCTACCTGTCACTTCAGCTTTTTGTATGTCTTCTGTCACAGCATTCTAGTTACCCATAATAATAAGAGTCTCCACATGTGTGTCTACCACATATTGCAGACTTCCCCAAGTTGTTCTTATACTTCTTCCATTTCATCATCACTATGTCAATATGTTGGCATATATTCTATGTTGACAGCTAAATCTACTGATTCAGCTAACAGAGAGTCATAGATATTACAGTCACAGGAAATACATTTTTTTGTTTCGTTAAGTGCACAATTTTATATTTCTGAACATTTAAAACAAATTACCAGTCTTTGCGCCACTTTGAAATCTTATTAATCTGGCTTAAATCTTATTAATCTGGCTTAATATTTATGCAGCTTCTTGCAGATAGAATTTCATTATATATAACTGCATCATCCGCAAAATGCCTGAGGTTTCTATTGATACTGTCTGCAAGGTCATTAAGATAAAATGTGAACAGCAAGGGTCCCAACACACTTCCCTACAGCACACCTGAGACAACGTCTACATCTGACAATGACACTCTATTCAAAGTAACATGCTACGTCCTCCCTATCACGAAATCCTCAGTGCGGTCAAAAATTTTGCTTGATACCCCATATGATTGTACTTTTGACAATAAGTGTAGATGTGACACTGATTCAATTTTCTTTTTTTGAAAAAATGTCAAGGAATACTGCATCTACTTGACTGCCTTGATCCAAAGCTTTTAGTATGTCATGTAAGAAAAGTGAGAGTTGGGTTTCACGTGATCGAAGTTTCCAGAATCTGTGCTGGTAGTGTTGGCATGAAGGAGGTCACTCTGTTAGATATACCTCATTATGTTTGGTCTCACAATATGTTCTAAGAATTAACAACAAATCAGGTATATTGGATGGTAGTTTTGTTGATCAATTCTAATACCCTTTTTGTCAATGAGTGTGAGCTGTGCTTAGCTGTGCTTTCTTCCAGTTGTTGAACACAGTTTTTTGTTCAAGAGATCTATGACAGATTATAGTTAGAAGAGAGGCTTCTGCCCCACATGCTTATTTAAAGGTTTGGTCACATGAGCACTCCCGGATTCAGTGCAGATACTCTCATCTTGACCACCATTCATAATTTTCATAATAATTTCATATAAATACTTATGATAAAACAGATGAAAACCTTTGCAATCATTTTGAAATCTCTTAACAAACTCACTTGTATGTTATTTGAACAATTGTAAACAAATCTCAAACATACAAATTGCCACTTTTGGCACTCAAGTCAAAACACTAACTCCACCTATTTCATATGTCACAGCTACAATTCAATACATGTCAAAAGTTATTGGAATATTAAGGAAGAAAACTTGTGATGATATGATAATTTGTGTGTCTGTGGAGGACTTCATAGTTATGGTACTGTTTATGTGAACAAACTAAATTGTTTATAATATTTTATAGTTGTATAATTACAAAAATAATCTGATCATTATATTGCAGGTATTATCCTCTTTCATCTGGTGTATCACAAGAGTGGCTTTCATGGTGGATTCAGTTGTTACAATTTACCATAATCAGTTTCGTAATAATGTTTATAATTTTTTAACTAGTAAAGCTTCAGACATGGATCTGTGTTTAAAGAGCCCGTCCCATTGCCACAGTTCCAAAACTGTCATTGGGTTTTCCTCTAGCATGCTTGTAACAAGTATTAATAAGTTTTCATTAAGACCATATTAGTGGCTACATTTCAAGTCACAGGTCCCTGCATATTAGCTTGTCCCAAGACCATACTGCTGGAACAAACCTCTGTTTCTGCCTAGAAAAATCCCAGTGAGCATTCGGGCTCGTGGCTTACTAGCTGCCTTTACTTCCGCTTAGCTCTCCTGTCACAGTCCATCTGACAGCTTGCCGCCCCAGTTCACAGTTGCCCACGGCCGACCTGTCAGATTCATTCTGTCCTGTGACAGTCAAACCATCTGCTTCTAAGTCACATACCTCAACTTCATATACATTACTCACCTGCTGTGTGAAATATGAAATAGCACCATATCTCACTGTTCACATAATGTCACGTAATACCAGTTTTTCCAGATACTTAACTAAGCCAAAACTCTTGTAATAATTTTGTGAGTGGTAAGTCAATTAGCTTGAGCATTAGCACCAGCAAACGTACACACATATTAACTTAAATGTAATTGATGTATCTTTACCTAGGCATGCTAGTAATAATTCGATAATCAAGTCTTAGAATGAGATAGTAACCAAACTGATTTTATGTGAAATAAATGTCCATGTTAGTGTTTTTTGTACATGCAGCACCCAAGATTAGAATATATTGTCATTTTCACCCTTTTTCCCCCCCTCATGCATAATACACACATCCACAGCTGTTCCTGTAGTTGCATCAGGTTTGTGCAACTGGATTCTTTTGTCCAAGGCAGTTATAGTGAGTTGTACACCTTCCACACTCGTCAGTATACAGCCAGCAGTGCCGTGCCACCCATCGCGAGCCAAGCCTTATCCTATCAAAGTGTTCAAACAAAAATCCCAGTGATTGAGCGCTCAATGATTCGTACCCATGACTCCTCGGTGATCAAGCTAGAGAAACCCTTCCCTCGTTCACCGCGTGTCCTCTGTTTTTAAATCTCAAGTGAGACTACCAAGTCAACAATAAATACATACTAAAACTGCTGGATATTCCCCTATATTAACTGATAATAGACAAATCATTTTAAATTTTGAGAAAACTCCTTTGTATCCCACAAGGTGCCTGTGATCTAATTGATAAAATAAATGATTTCCATGATTCTAAATCTGAACATTACATTTACGTACTGACACAAGAGAGAACAATCAAACACTGTGCTATACATCGCATTACTCACCTCACCCCCATGCTTCAGACTTAATCCCCACGAGTTATTTCCCATACCACAGTTGTATATACCTCTCTCTCCACCTCTGACAATAATAATATCATATGTATACACATATACCAAAAACAATTCACTTAAAATGTCCCTATCTGCTCATGAACAGTAAAATTCCTTTAATCCTTATTTAAATGAAACTTCTGCTTTCAATTCCAACAGTATGAGTTGTTAAATCAGGTTACACAACACATCCAGAGACACATCTGACATTGAGAAACCTGCATAATTACTTATAACTATATAACAAGGTAAATGTACACTTTATACACTTGAGCACATTGCATTCTCTTCATTCCCTTCTCTTCCTCGACACTTCTTATACTCATTATTTGGCACTCTTTCTTAGACTCAGTTTCTTCCTCACACTCTTCCTCAACGATTGGTAGCTGGTACAAGGCACCTGCCACATTGTTGTATGTCCCTTTTATATACGCAATACGATATCTAAATTGCTGCAGAAACATGGTCCATTTAATTAATCAGTTGTTCAACAGTTATTCTTGGATGCAGCTTAAAGCTTTATGGTCAGTAAAAACTACAAGCTCTCTGCCATCCTAAATTTTTGGAAGCCAAATACCACAGCCAGTAACTTCTTTTCTGATATTCCATACATTAGTTCATAATTAGACAACGTCCAGCTTGTGAATGCTATACTTCTCTTCTGTATCTTTCCATATGTCATTTTCTCCTGGAAAACTGCAGGTGCAATGCAGAAAGGCAGTCACATGTCCCGATAGTACAATACTTTACTATTAACTAAGCTGCTCTTGGTAGCTTCAAATTCCTTATCACACTTAGCAGACCAACTCCATTTAACACTATTTTTGAAATAACCTTCATAGATTTGGTGAATTCATACTGTAATCACTGATGAATTTTCGATAAAGTGTATATAGCTCAATAAATGACTTCAGTTGCTTCCTATTTGTTGCTCTCCTGCACTCAGCTATAGTCTTTAGGTAGTATAACCTCAGAAGTTAACAGATGATGTAAGAATGACAATCCTTCCTGCAAAAATTCTCATTTATTCAGGTTAAGAGTCATTCCTTTATATATAGCTTTGAACTCCGCCTCTAGTATTTGGCAATGTGTAAGTTTTCCCAGGAACTCATATCTAAGAACATGGTTTAATTTAGCCAGACCAACACAGCCACTGACACATGTAATCTAAATGGAACCATTCTAAACATAAATGTTCTCCCTTCAAATAAAACTGCAATATACTTCCTGCTGTCTTCAGTTAACTTCACCTGCCAGAAACAATAATTAAATCTACATTAGACATAACCTGTATATTGTTAAAAATTTTCAAAAGTTCATTCATGTTCTCAGTTGGTCATTGACTTTTACAATTATTTTGTTCAGTCTCTTTGCATCTGACACAGTTCTCAAAGAACCACCTTTCTTTTTTACTTTACCAGTCAGGTTACTATACTCATTCTTGCCCAACTCAATAATCTTCCAATGTAGCATTTTGTTTGTTCTGGCTCTTACTGCTTCCTTGTCTGTCACAGCAATAATGAAATGTTTAATACTAATTACTTCATGGGGCATTACCTTTAAATGATATTTAAAATCAACTACATTCACAGGCTTATCTCAAAACACACCTTTATATTTACTCAGTAGTTCCTTGACCTATGAGCTTTGATCCTTTGAAAGATGTTTGATCTCTTTATAACTTATTGGCTCCAGAGAATATGGCCCCCAGCTATGCTTGTTCTCCCTTTTTAGGTGAATCATCACATTACTTCTTGTCAGTTCATTTTTAAATTTAACTCTTTTTTATGCTACCTCCATCATTAAATTCCAAAACTTTGTGCGTTACAATAATATTGCGTCCATACTTACTAATAAAATTCATCCCGAGAATAATGTACATAGCAAGGCCAGGCCCCACAAAGCAGTCTATAACAAAATACTGTTCCTTAATCTTAAAATGTTATAGAATTTCCATCTGTCTGGCTTGCTACATCCCCCAGTTGCAGACTTTATTTTAACCCTAGTTACAGTCAACTCCACCTAATATCTGCTTCTTATCTGTTGCCAGAACGATTCAGATACAACTGACACATTAGGGCCAAAATCTAATAGTGCAATACTTTCTACATTTCCCACTTTGAAATTAATATTTGGTTGATTTTTTTCAGTAACTACCCTCTTTAATTCAGTCTCTTCCAACAGAAGTGTTTCAATTTCGTCCATGCTCTCTCTATCGATTGTCTTATACATACTCCCATAAACAAACCCTTAACCACTTCCTGTACATCCCATTCACTCCTTCAATTTTCCTTGCCACTTTAAATTTTAAATTATCCCATTTCTCAGGAATTAACATTTTATGGATCTTATCATGAGATACCAAGTGATTAACATCATACTCAGCTTTCTCTTTTCCCACCCAATCACTATTAATATTGAAACTTCCTGGCAGATTAAAACTGTGTGCCCGACCGAGACTCGAACTCGGGACCTTTGCCTTTCGCGGGCACACAGTTTTAATCTGCCAGGAAGTTTCATATCAGCGCACACTCCGCTGCAGAGTGAAAATCTCATTCTGGACTATTAATATTGTTATTTAGAACCACCTGACAACATTCTGTAAAAACATTTGTCTGAGCTGCTTCTCTAGGACAAAACTCAACATTTTCATTACTTCAGTCAGCCTCAACTTCACTCACTAACTACTCATTACCTCACACAACATTATTAGGTGCACCCACTGGTGCAGCCACAGCATTTTCATATACATCATTACCTACTGCGTAACCATGTGCAGCCACTGGTACAGACATTTCAGTATTATCACTAACAGTGCATACTCCACTTTGAACTGGCTCACATACATTAATATCTGAAGAACTTCATCATTACTCACCTACTTGTCCACTAATATTACCCAATAATTTCGTCTTCCACAGTTTCCACTTTGGCTACCAATCCCTTTCCTACCTCATCAACTTTGCAATTAACTCTCTTGACCATTTTAACTGTATTTTCAACTTTATTTGTAATCTCATTGAATTTACTATCTAGCTGATCAAATTTTGCACTCACTACACATATCCGCAAGCTCCGATTCCATTTCCTCCAATTGTGAATTTATACTTCCAGTTATTTCAGTTTTTATACTCCCAATTTTATGCTTCAAACGATGGACTCTAACAATATTATAAAAAGGAAAGTAGCTACTCACCATATAGCAGAGATGCCCACGCTGTCCAACCCACCCTGTGTTGAATATTTCTCGGCTGAATACAACTCGTGCAGGAACAGCATGAATTTTTGGCAACTTTGAGGTGTAATATCCCGGGCAAAAGGTTTTGTAAAAAAATGAAATTTGGCCATCTTGTACAACTTTATGCGTTTTGTTAAGAATAACAATGAAAAAAATTTTACAAGCCATATTGAGCCAGAAAATTGTAGGTAAATCTGCCAAAAAAATAGGTGCCCAAAAAAATTTCGAAGTTTGGCTTCTTGCATCTCCTGAAGCAACCCAATGACGAACGTGAAACTTGGCATGTAGTAACCTACCAACACAAGGTTCTTAAATAAGGTTTCGTTTTCATAGCACTTTTCAGTACTGAATTAATTAAGCACAAAATTGAAGATTTAGTAAAAACATAAAAAATGTGGTATTTTAATTCCGATTTTGCTAAAAAAAACTATGCTCTGTAAAACGTACCAAGCTGTACAACTGGAACGAAAGTTAGGTGTGAAAATCAGGCCCGAAAACAACGTAAACTTTGGGTTAGCATATCTAGTAATAAGAACGCATGATGGGTTGGGGTTGGGTTGTTTGGGGGAGGAGACCAGACAAGCAAAGTCATCGGTTTCATCAGACTAGGGAAGGATGGCGGCCGTGCCCTTTCAAAGGAACCACCTCCGTATTTGCCTGGAGTGATTTAGAGAAATCACGGAAAACATAAATAAGGATGGCAGGACGCGGGATTGAACCGTCGTCCTCCCAAATGCGAGTCCAGTGTGCTAACCACTGCACCACCTTGCTCGGTGGTGAACGCATGATGAGAATGAAATGTAGAGTGCAATATATTGACTGCACAATGATAAGGAGTAAAAAATTTTTATTCCCATACTATTTTCCAATAATCTACAAATTAGTCAAAAAGATGTTGATTTTTATGAAAAGATGAAACCAGGGTATATTTGATACTTCTTTTTCAAATATTGTTTTCTATTAATGCTTCAAACCCAGTCTCATTCAAACAACAAATTTTAAGCCCTCCACCCTCCCCAGAACAATAAGTTTAATTTTCGATATTGGCTAACAACAGAGGCAAAGTAGCAAGAAAAATTGCACTGAGAAAAGAGCTTTAACTCTGGCATGTTGTTTCTCGTTGATCAAAGGTGTTTAAATCAGTTATGGGAAACATGTTTTGTACAAGTAGACTGAATGTGCTCTACATTTGTGCTGCTAAGGATAAAAGAACATAACCGCCCATGTAACATGTTAATAATTTAAATGTATCGTACGTAGATTAATACATGGATTTTGTTATACTGACGCAATGTCCTCGGTGTAATCACATTTTCCACAGCACAGATATTGCACCATCTCAATCACCAAGTCCTCTTATTTGGCAGTAAACTTCTACATATGAAGAAGTCAAGCACCTGTTGCATCTATTTCCCATCCTTCCTTTCAATCCGGCGATCCAGGCCTTGGACTGGCACGGGCGGTTTTTTTTTTTTTTTTTTTTTTTTTTTTTTTTTTTTTTTTTTTTTTTTCCCCCCCCAGTAATTCATTCAGAAGCGTCAATAAACTTTTTCAATGCCAGGTACAACACATAAAGGAAAGTTGCAAGTTTTGCATTGGTATCTAGTTTTCCGGCAGTTTCTGTTTCGTGCAAACCATGCATCTGCACATTTGTGTACTTTTCTGCGATGTTCACTCATGATAACAGCCGGAAAATGTCTCCCTGTGAATCACAGAGGATTCTTGTCGTTGTAGTGCTTTCCCCTACCAGCTTTTCTGTGTTCTGTACTATATTTTTCTACAATCTCCCTTACAAGAGAAAAGTGAAACTCTGCGAGTGCCATTTTTTCATCCTGTTACCGACTGGTGGAGAGCATGAGCATTTAGAATGCAAAGTCCAGAATGTGAAAAAAATATTTCTTATACCATTTCACAGTCTTATGCACTGATCCCAATGAGCTCAGTAACATGTCACAATGGTCGACTGCACCCATACTCAAATTGTGATCTTCAATACATTGCAGTTTCTTTATTTTTTCGCCAGTATTTCTGTCAGTCTTCTCTGTTTCAACAATTTGTGTTGTGTGACTTGTGATCAACATGTACCTCCTCTCTCTTATCGCACCACTTGATAGCAAGGACCTTGTCAGTGGATCTAAACTCAGTTTCTGCTTGTTTTAATTTCTTCTGCAGTTTTTTGGTCCTATAAGAGTCGCCACATTTCTCAAATTGTGGAACCCAATTTCAGTTGTTGCAGCTGTATATACAATAAAATCTAAAATATACCCACTCTGACAGTCACACTGTACAAATGTCGTTATTCCAATTCTGCTTCACTTGAAATAAATTGCTCGAAAGATAATTGTCTTTTGAACAGCAAGAGACTTTCATCTATACAAAGCTTGTGACGTGGGCGAAATGAATTACGAAGCGTCTTAGGAACTTTGTCAACAATCTTCCTAATTTTAAGTAGACTGTCACCTCCAGTACTCGTAGAGTTATCACTGAAGTGTAACATTCTCAGAAGTAGACAAAAATGGTCTCGGGACATAATTTCGCTGAAAATTGGTGTGTTCAAAAGTGTATCTCTGGGCCAATAATCACTTAATTGTAACTTCGTAACTTGTGCCATTAGAAGGCAAACAGCAACAGAACAAAACATTTCCTCAAATCCAGTGTCTTTCCACTTTGACAATCAAGAATTGACAGATTCTGTAGTATTTCATCTGGTGCCAATGTAAAAAAGCTTTGTTTCGTCTGCAATAAATTGCAACATTCTTGAGACATAAATATCACGAAAAAGAAAGAGTTCTTGGGTCAGTATCTTATTGACATATGTGTTCTGAGTTCGAGTCATCAAAGTAATGGTTTAATGACTGGAAATCAGTTACTTTCCAGTCAAATGTGTCACTTAAGCATGTTCTTGTCCAAACCATTTCACTGTCATGTTCTGATTCCTCGGATTCAGAGGAACTGCTGACTGTAATTCTGGCTCTCCTCTCTGAAGTAAAAGGCTGAGGACTACAGCTTGAGATTCTGTTGAAGACTCATCACTGTTAGCAACATTAGATAATTCACACTCACAGTCGCTCTTAGTGAGCATATCCAGGATTTCTTTATCTGTGCGACCATGGTGATGTGACATTTCTCGCATAGAAAACAAGAAAACTGACGGAAAATACAGGAATCTTAATTCGAGTTCTGCAAAGAGGGAACACAGCAACAAACATTTATGCACTCTCGAATTACAGTCAGACCACTGAACAGCTACTGGAAGAGCAGTGCGGGAAGAAAGTTCTGCATGTATACACGTCTGTAGCACTCAGGTAGCTGCGACTCATTGTGCCTAAACTCGACCCCAGCAGTGGGAAGGCCAGTGGAGTAGGACACACAAACATGTCCTTAGTGCTGTAGGGAAGAACCAAGGCATGACGAGTTTACACGTCCCCAGCAGTCAAAGGGTTAGTACTGACTACATTTCAAGTCACAGGTCCCTCAGTATTATGTCATCCTGTGACCATACCACAATAACATACCCCTGTTTCTGTCTGGAAAAGCCCCGATGACCACTGGGCCTTGTTTCTTGCTAGTTGCCTTTACTTCCAATTAGCTCGCCTGTAATAGTGTCCATCTGATGGCTGGTTGCCCCGACAAACATTCATACCAGCCCATTGCCGTCCTGTCAGATTTTCCCCTGGTCTCATCCTTTGCTAGTCCCTGTCCTCCACCTACCTATCCCCTTCCCTGCTTCCACTCCAGCAATACACATGCAATATAGCCCAACAGTGCAAGCCTTTCCTACTTCTCTCCTCTCCACCATCCCAGCATAGCCTTCAGATTGTGCACCTAGCAGCCCTTTACTGCCCGTACCACATCCCTGCGCACTCTCACAGTTAGAAAAATATCTTCTCCCACCTTCACCCTACCCTGTTATCCCTCCCCATCTCCACCTCAAACCACCTCCTTAACACCTCCATCCATCCCAACAGATTTCTGCTTGTGTCAGGCGAAGTTGTAGTCCGCAGAGGACCTCAGTGGCCCTTGCGCGCGCACTGTGTGTGTGTGTGTGTGTGTGTGTGTGTGTGTGTGTGTGTGTTTCTATTTCAGCGGGAGGACTTCTTTGACTGAAATCTTGAATTTTTAGCAGTCTCTTTCATTGTGCCCAATGAGTGCCCCGTGTGCTGAGTGGCATTGTATGCTTTTCATGTTATTATTCCATCCTTGAACTAACATTGTTTGATTTTACTTAACATCTGACTAGTTCTCTTGACTAGTTCTATTGGTTTTGTTTTTTCCTGTATTTTCCCCCCAGAAGAAAACGTTTCAGGTAAAAAGGAAGGGAAGTACAAAGAAATCACTCTAATTTTATTTTATATTTGCACATAATGTTTAGTGTGTTATAAATGCAATTTTTTCCTTGATGTTGCACTATAAAATGTTGGATTTGTGATATGTACCAAAAGCATAATCCTCTCGCCCTAAATTAGTATCAGACTGATCATACGTCCCAAACTCAGCTTTAACTTTGCTGTTTCTTTGTACTTGACAGCAGTTGTATATAATCCAGAGTGTTCAGGCAGTACGTACTTGCTGATGTACATAATGAATGGTTGCCAACTGTTGTGGATTGATCACAATTCTTACAGATTTATCAACTTAATTACACAGCTATGAGAAGTTACTAAAATTTTTTGGAAATAGACATTTTATAATTTGATTTTTTAATGAAAAGGCCCTGTTTACATTTCACTAACATTATGTTACTAAAATTATTTATAAACACTAATGATTTCCTTGCTGGGTACTCAGTAAACCTGTCCAAGAATGAATTTGTCACCAACGCTTATTAAAAGTGTGTTTATGCTGAATTCAAAACATGTTCTACAACATTGTTTGCACATTGTTGTGACTGGCACTGGGCTAATGATGATACATCATCTTGTCAACATCTTGGCTACACAAAACCAAAGCTCCACAGTTGTGTCTGTACAGATCAAAAGGGACATTGTTCCTGGCTTGCAGTCGCTAAATACCACTGTTTGTTTTTGCTCTACCTGCAGTATTGTATGTTTTCTTAATCTGTTTTCCTGTATGAAATGGAGTGGACAAAAAGCAAAATTTATGAATTTGTCACTCTCTGGCTCTGAAAAGTTGAAAGTCATAGTAAAAGAGTTTATGCTTTCATTTCTCAGTAGCACAGTAACAACAAAGACAACAGGATTCATTTCGTGCCTTTGGAAAAATTTGTTGTCAATAAGTTTCATAAACTGCCATAAAAAAAAGAAATTACGCTACCTTCTATTAAGCAGAAATGAATGTATGTAGGAGGCAGCTGTCTATTGTAGAAATGGATGTGGCAGGAAGATAATCAGCTGCAGATACCCTTGTCACAGTCATGTGAAATGTGAGTGACACTGAGGATGAAGTTGTTTTCTTTATTGAAGATGGTACTTGGTATTAGAAAATAAAAATAAATGTGTGACCAATTAAATATATCTTCATTATTTAGGATTTGAAAAATGTCTGAAATATAGCATTTAAAGGACTAAATTAGGCTTCTAATTTTTAAAATTTTCCATGTATGGTCCCCTCTGTACACTTCCATGTCATTACTGAAAGCCCCTTTTTGAAGGTTCGAGGTTGGCAGCTATGATAATGAGCTGAATTGAAACAAATACTGCTAATAAGAAACCGGTTATTTTTTGTCTATAGTTTTGTTCTCGCTGCATCAGTAGATACATCAACAAGGTCCTTTGGTAATCGATGATCATTAATTTAAATTTAAAAGTAGCCAATGGAGTGAGGAGAAACTGCAAAATTTGCTGCTTGTGGAGTGTCTCATATAAATCCATTGTGTACCCATCTGTGAATAACAGCCTTAAGGGAAATGGGGGGGGGGGGGGGCGGCTCAGTGCCTGGAGATGACTTTGGCATGTGAGTACAAGTTATGTATGAATGTGTGCATTTTTCTAAATTTGAAGGACTTGGTCCCATAGCTTTGTCTGCATTTTAAATGCACTGTGTATATGCCTGTGTGCCACTCAGTGCCTCCCCTATGTGGTTTCTAGCAATCTACCCTAATTAATATTGTTGTTATTCCATCCTGGATTTTCCATTTTTCGAATTTAACACTTATATAATTGTGATGAAAGTGAAACACTAATAAATGCCCTTTCACTACAGTGTTACAGAAAGCTGGTCGTAATATGGAGCATACTCTCATTGGTGCTTACGTAGGTCTGCTGTTGGGATATCTTGTTATAGACAATAAGGTAAGAAACTAAACATTGATTCATATTATACATAAAAGGAGCAAATTTTGTAAATAAATTTGAATTTTATTGTGACAGCCATAGCAGATGATTCAAAGAAATTTGATGTAAGTAATTTATGTGATTTCCAGGACTATGAACATCTGATTCGTCAGTACCTGCCTGAGGGAAATTTCAAGACAATAGTCGGTGTGCTGCAAAAGGTTTATGACTTCATGAATCTCACAGCTTCTGTAAGTAATTGTGATTCATTGTATAAAAATGGCCAATGGCTCAGTGGTGAAGTGCTTGACAACACTTTCAATATTATTATTATTATTATTATTATTATTTCTATCACTTAGTATTTCTTTCAACTCTGGCAATATTTGATGATGTGAAAAATGCAGAAATGCACAGTAGTTCAGAGGATGACAAGGGCAAATGCCTTGTAAAGCTGTTAAAAAGGCTGGAGTATTATGTGATAGGAGGTAGAAGGCAACAAAAATAGTTTACCATATTTTCAGATTTCAGAGTCAGGGTTTATTCCATCCACAGGTAATGAGGAAAAAAAGAAAAAGAATAATTAATGGTTTGCAAAATGTTTGTGTATTATTGAAAAGATTTAGCTACTAACAACCCAAGAGAAGAAAAGGGAGTGTTGTAGTCTGCAAATAGCCATAATGTCTCTCTGGAAGTTCTTTTTAACACTTGTGAGCAGTCAAATTAAAGACACCTACATATTAGCATTTAGAATCTTTTATGCCTTGCCGATGACAGTGACATGCCTTGACATGGCCTTAACAAGGCAGTGTTGGAGTGCTATCGTGAGACATGACCACTACAATGTGCAAAGACTGACCAGTCCCTCACACCTTGGTTGGGGTTTCCCCAGGTGTGGTCAGTAGTATTTAGCCTGTTGACCTATTAGGACACACAAACATCCCCATCTCCATCGAGTGTTACTCCAATAATTATGACACAGTTCAGAAACAATGGGATAATGCATTGTCTTGGTGAAGTTACAGGTCACTTGTACAGTGGTATAGCTAGACAAAGGGCGTACAAGTTGTGATAAAAGATACAGTGAATGAATCTTTTTAGCTGCAACTGCTGATGCTAAAATCATTTGATATACAATCATTCAGTGTAATTTGTCTTTTAGCCTGATCCATTGAGACAGGCTGTGTCGAGTTAGAACATGCTTTGGCTTGTCAGTCGTGTCCAGAGACGCTACTATAAGGTTATGTTTATCATGTCCGTTGTGCATCATGGATTTTGAACAACATTGGAAAACTAAGTTCTGTTTCAAGTTGCAAAGATGAGTCAGTAGAAGATGAGCAATGTTCGCTACATCCCTTATTGTCAAAAGCAGAAAAAAAATGTGCAAAAAGTGGCAAAAATTGTTCAAACAGGCGAATAACTGTTCAAGAGCTTACCAAAGAACTTCACATCTTGTTTGGGTCTGTGCAAAGGGTTTTAACTAATAACTTGTAACTGAGATGAATGAGTAAAACATTTTTCCTCAGGAAAATCATGTGTCAGTTTGCACATAGTTGATGGATCTCTTCATTCAGATCTGGACTTCTTGTTGTGTCCAAAATAGTGACTGCAGGTCAAGCTTGGGTCTGTCAATATAACCCTAAGATGAAAATCCAGAGTTTCCAATGGAAAACCGGTGAAACTTCTTGCCCTAACAAGACAAGTTAGTCAAAATCGAGTATCAAAGTCGTGGTCATTCAGGGTGTATACAACCCGGGACAACTGGGAAATCCAGGAAAAATCCAAGAATTTTTTCAACTGGGAAAAACCGAGGAATTTTTTAGAATTCTGGAAATTTTACTTTGTTTTAGTTTGCAGTAAAACTTTTGTAATCCTGAATGATAAGAAATGATACTTTAACAAAGAATATTACTGTATTCTGCTACTGCATGATAATACTGCAACAGTAAAACATAAATGAGAGAAAAAAACGAAAATTGAAGTTGCAAAGGACACAGCAACAAAACACAGGTTTCTCATACATGCATCTGCCAACAGCAAAATGTGTCAAATGCTTTAGAACGAAGACTGTGCAGAGCTTCATCGCAAAAAGCTGCTTTCAATCAGCATGACGTCACAACTGTTTACATTAGATTCGTTTGAGCAGTTAACAGTGAGCTCATGTACATGTACAGTTGAGTCGCGTATGAACAGTGCCTTCTCCTGCTTCTGGCTACACTAAGTGCAACTGTTAGCTGTATCGACAGTAGCAGCAAGCAGCCAGATTCTATCCGCAAAAATTTTTCTTGCCAGATTCGCGCATGTGTGGAGTAGTGAGAGTTGTAGTTGGTAGTCTCCACGTGACCTGTGTTTGTGTTTAGTGATTTTGCTGTTTCCTCTTTGTTTACAGCTCCCACGTCAAATGAAAGCAAAATTGATTTGTGTGGCTGGGAACTTTCATGTGAATTAAAATACAGTCATACAGTCACATAATTACTGAAGGCTAAAATATGTTATTTGTTGCAGTTTTCAGATTTTGTTTTATTTCCACTTTTTTGACAGTCAAGCATTAATTGTCTAGCAGAACAGTGAAGTTATTTTTGTCAGTTTGCTAAAGAAATTTGGCTTGTATTAATTTTTTCTGCAGAGGCAGTCAATTTCTTTCAGACAAAGTGTTTCGTTCCACACTATTGGCTAGCATCGACTGTTCACTGAATTTCAAGTTAGTGTTTTCATCTTCTGGTACATATGGGATTACGCGATAATAAAGAACCAAACATGAGAAAATACAGTACTGGTACTCCAAGAAAATTTACATCCTGAAAACCACACTGAAAAGGTTAATATCAGGTTGGGCCTACATCATTGTGAATTTGGACAAATGAATGCACACTTTAAGTCGAATTACGCATTTTAGTATGATTTATGAAATTCCAGTGCTCTTGGAGTATCCTCTGATGTCTTCTTACTTTTATGATGTAATGTAAGAGCTCTAAATGTTTCACACATACAAACATACGGGCTACCTACACATTGTAGCTGCACACGCGCAATAACGCCTGTTTTCTGGCTCTCTCTAGCAACTGCTGAAATGAACATATTTCTAACAGGTCACAGGAAAATATTGCGAATGATGGTTTGAAAAGCGCTACTTTCAAAGTAAATTTCCTTTAACACAAGATGAATTATGTTACATGTGAGAATATGCAATTAATTTCTAACTACAGAGCACTTGACTTTCGTTGAAAAATCAACACTTTTAGTATGAGCCATAGAAGAATTTCAAGCCCAGAAAATAAGACATTTATGTCATTATCTAATATTTTTCTGGCACAGTTGTGTGATGTATCTTAAAGTGTAACACACACACACAAAAGATCAGTATTATATGCGAAAGCTATGTTTTCCTTGTAGCTACACTATGCATATTAATTTAGAACATTAATTTTTCCACCGGCCATTGTGGTCGAGCGGGTCTAGGCGCTTCAGTCGGGAACCGCGCGACCGCCACGGTCGCAGGTTCGAGTCCTGCCTTGGACATGGATGTGTGTGATGTCCTTAGGTTAGTTAGGTTTAAGTAGTTCTAAGTTCTAGGGGACTGATGACCTCAGATGTTAAGTCCCATAGTGCTCAGAGCCATTTGAACCATTAATTTTTCCTGTTTGTGTCTTCATGCTACTGAGCAGTGATGTAGCTAGTATGCCTTGAATGTGCACTGCCAATGGCTGGCAAGATCATGTGACCTCAACAGGCTTACAAAAGCTCATCGCAGTCCAGATTTAAACTGACATGCTGTGTTCGTTGGAATTCAAATTTATACATTTGTCATATGAAAATATGCAGCATATCATGTTACAAAAACATACAGCGTACATGTTGCTGCACATCACAGATCTTTCCAAAATGGCTTTTTCATTTGCTGTGTTTTGTTTTCTAAAGTGCTGGAAGTTCTACGCCAGTGTATAAAATAACACAAACCATAGCCGTTCGTAGGACTGATAAGCTTTACAGTTCTGAGGGAAAGCATACTGTCACCTAACACGGAAAAAGTGTATTTTCAACTGGGAAATGAGTTTTTTTCCTTGTCCACATACACACTCTGTCCTTGGTTTTCTCAATACTGAGGGCGTAGTTTGATTGGATTTCTTTTCAAGGGCAACAGCTGTAAATGCCGAATTTTACAAGGGTGACTGCATTTTTGTGAAATGATGTACAAAGAAAGAGACCATAGAAAAGGCCCCTGTGGCTTCCTTCTTCATCACGAGGTCTTCGTGCAGAGTAGTATTCATGACTTTTCATATCTGACTTATCAGATTTAGCACCATGCGATTTCTGGCTCTTCCCAAAAATTAAGACCTTGTTTAAAGAAAAACATTTTGACACCATGTTAGAAATGCTTCCAGTCGTGGATTCAATGTTGGGATAGTGCATTGCTATCCAAGGACAGTACTTTGAAGGACATTGAATCAGATTCCATTTCAGCTTATTAATTTGTTTCTGATAAAATTATTCATTGTATTTCTTGATTACACCTCATACATATTCAGATATTTAGTTCCTATATTGATTGCCATTGAGACACAATGGCTTATACAAGGTATCCTGGGAGGAATTCTAAATATATGAGAGAAATGATAGTCTGAAGCAAAAAAGACAAGTAAACATGAACTCTAAAATTCATACCTTAAGAGCCAAGAGCATTTCTCCATCTCGGAATCTTTTGAACAGGTATCTTCTACTGCAAACTCTTTGCTTTAAATGTTTTGCTAGGTGGTATTATGGACCAAAACAAGGAAAAAAAGTTCATTAAACATTGGCTAGTAGGTTAATTGCTGCCAGTGCATCGAGTGAGTGTGCTCTGGCTGCATTTAAATTTGCCCATCCTGTGCTCTGTTTTCATCAAAGTATAATGACATTTGTGCCATGTGACAAGCTAAGCTGTTCCTGCTTCTTTTATCACAGCTGTTTTTTCTCTGCAATACAGCAATAACCTACTAATGTAAGTGTTAAAGACTGCATATTGTCATTTCGTAGTGCTCCATTCAAAGATGGAGCAGGAGAAGAAACATAACAACTCACCAAGAACCCTTTGTTATCAGTTTATACAAGTATTTGTGTTCACTCCTTTTGTGTTGTATATTTAGGATGACGATAAATAAAGCCTGTCAGACGGCACCATATGCGTCTGCAACTCAGCGTGTCTTCTTTATGGTGACTAGAAAACTATCCTTTTCATAATATTAATTATATTCCATCTTGGGCTTTACATTGGTTTATATTCATATCTAAGGCTCTTTGAATGATACATTTTGATTTTTTTCATTTGTTCTCCATATCTCCATCTCCAGAACTGAATATTTGATGTTCGCTACTCAGATACATTGCAATTTGTATCCTCTCATTTTCATGTGTGTAAGTCTGTTGTTTGCACACCATAAACACTATAATTCATACTTGAGTGACGGATAACTTACAGGCAAGAATTACAGAAAAGCGCATATTGTATTCCACAAAATATCAGCTTTGAAACAGCTGCCTCACCACTGCAATCTGTATTGACTTTGGTTGCTTATGCACCTGCCTTATCACCTATGCTGTATATAGATATGCTAAATAGTGTTGTTGATGAAATTGGTCATTTGCAGGCATTTAAGTAGATAATTTCAGACAGTTAGTGAAAATACACAGGTTATTGTTATGTCTTACAAATGTGGACACCAGGAATACAAGACCACACCTTTTACTTGCAGATCCAGCAAACGATACATTCTCACTTCACCATTGCTGCCACTTTAAGCCATTTACAGACTGCTTATTTACATCATCATTAGCAATGATTACCATCATATTTTGCTTACTGTATCTGTAAATGCTGACTATATAAATAATTTTGTTAGATATAAGGAAAATATTTGCCAAAATGAAACTGAAATTAAATATAAATAACAATATTTAATTGTGCATATTGTAAATATTTTTGTTCTAATGTATTATTATACTCAAAGAAGAAATTTCTCTTTCTTTACAACAGGCTGTAGGCAGCAGTAGAGGAATAGCTCAAACCCGCCGTATAATTAACTTCCTGGTACAGTGTGATGGCCCAAGCACCAGTGATCAGGACACCCTATCATCTCATTTTAGCTTGTCTGACAACATTTCGTGATAGGACCCAAGCATGTGGGATTCGTTATTAATTGCTTGTGCAAACTGAAATATTTGAAGTGGTTTCAAGGTTAATTTTAAACATATGAAAATACGATAGTGTAAGAAGAGCTATTATCTGAAATGTACGGTTTATGTTTTGTGTATAGTTACTTTTAATTTATTTTCCATTTTTAAGATTAAGCTGCAGCAATTTCATATTTATATAAAAAGCTGTGAAGTAATGTGATACAATTCGTGTTATGATTGTGTGTGTTGTGTTATCTGTAAATTTTATCTGAGAATTTGATCAGCACCATTTTATTCCTCTAGTTAGATTACAGTAATTGTTGCATAATATTTAAGCTGACCAAAATAGCAGACTCTGAGAGCACTTACTTTAAAGACTTTTTAATTTTTCACATTATTTTGGAACAGCATGATTAGAAACTTCTGAAGTGGTCTTACCAATAATGACATGTACATACAGTGTATTGTTAGAACATATACTTATAAAATGAAAAGTTTTATTTATTTATTTTAGTATAGCTGTGTGTTGTACAAACTTGACTGGGAAGAGGCTCAAATATATTGTATACAAATTTAGTTTTCTCTTCAGTGGTGAACAATAACACTGCATAACTGTTTGAATTGACTTGTCCAGTGGTCACTTCATTATTGGACGCTGTAATTTTAATTTTGTACAATAGGATGATATCGTGCAGGCTTCTTCTCAGGGAAATATTTTATTTGTATTACTTTTTAAAACTGTAAATAGAAGTCAGACTTTTTAAAAAAATTGACATATTTTATAAAATTCCATGTGTACAGTAATTTGTGGACTAAATGTTAATATTTTCTGTTTTGATATAATACACTCTACATGCCAGTGAAATTTTGTCATTCGAAGCATAGGTTATAAACAGATGTCTTACTTATGATTCAATTTCCAAAATAATTACCTTTCACTACATTGCTTTTTAACCTTCAGACAGTATTTTGAACACAATATCAGTATAAATCATTCTTCTTCATCATTCCTTCTATTTGGACCAAATGAATTACATATATTACATCACACAATATCTTTAGTGAGCATACAAATACCTGAAAATAATGTTGTGATATATGTGTCATTCCATCTGTGTGTACCAATTCTAATTCCAAATGTTCAGGAACAGGAAATGATCTTGACCTTGAAGATGGGCTTACTGTTGTCAACGTTTTTCACCGTGTAGGGGTACAGAATCACTTACTGAAAGAATTAAGTAAGAAGATTTTAAGACATAACTTACAGTATCATTCTGTAATGCTGAACAGATCTGTTTTTATTTCTCTGGCAATATTTTGTATAAAATGAAAATTGATCTTTCGTGTGGATACAGAAAGCTTGCTCTCTCTCTCTCTCTCTCTCTCTCTCTCTCTCTCTCTCTCTCTCTCTCTCTCTGTGTGTGTGTGTGTGTGTGTGTGTGTGTGAGAGAGAGAGAGAGAGAGAGAGAGAGAGAGAGAGAGAGAGAGAGAGGGGGGGGGGGGGGGGGGGGGGAAGATGGTCAGTTACTCACTGTGTCAAATGTACAGAATTTTATGTGGAATTGTTAAGAGTTTATATCCTAGTGTGATATACTTTTCCTGTTTATATTTCAGGGCATATTGTATGTAACTGGTGATCTGAGTCACAAAAATTGTCATTTTAGTGATGATGATGATGATGATGATATTGTAATAATAACAAAAAAGGCATGGTGTAGAAGGAATGAGTATTTTCATTAATTAGTAAATGAACCCACACATGTACATAAACATTCATTTTTGTGAACAATTTCAGATTGGTTTTGTAATTGATCTCAGACTCCACACACTATACAACATAGTGGTTATGAACTTCTGGTCAGTGAGAGGGTTGGTTGTGATGTAAAATGTTTTCATCCAGTTTTGTGTATTTAGTGTGAGATTCTATACTTGTTGGGAAACAGCCTGTTCAGTACACTTTTCTGTATTTGTGAAGTATCTGAAGATAGTGTCCGTAAAAGCTATAGATGAAACTATTTTGCATAACATCTGTCAGTACAAAATATGAATCTGTAGATTGATAAGAAATATTTTTGATGTGAATGAATTGTTGTAAAATAAAGCAGCACAACTCTTAGAGAATGTACACATTTTCCAAAATTGCATGCATTGTGTTTTAAGAAGAGTCCTGAAATTCAGTTCAATTGTATACATTACTTAAAAACAGTCCATACTTTCCTGAATTTTGTATACAAAATATTATGTCATTATGGTCACATTTTATTGCAGCTTACAAATGGCCTTTTGTCAGTGTAGATTGTGGTTTTCCCCCCTCCTGAAGGCTCTGCAATTGTGTGCTGGTATGTAATGAAATCAACCTTTTGGAATTGGAGTATGTTACATTTCAGTATTGTGGGCAAGATATAAAACTTTATTTTGTTGCATAATCAAGCACTGCCAAGACATTTCTTCTCTAAAGATACAACTTGTGTATGATATACATTTGGTATTTTACAAAGAAATTATGTAGCCTTACATTTCCTTTTGCTTTTGTTTTTGTGTGTGTGCTGTTTTCTTTTATAGTTAATACATGTATGACTGTACTTTATTGTCCTGTAGTCAGGTTTACTTCATTCATTTTTCCTCTCCTCGTGTTTGTCAGCGACTGATGATTTGTACTGATGAACTGCAAGCTTCTGTTCCTGTAACACTTGTGAGTAATTTAGTTGTCTGCTCACTTATTGTGGTGTAAAACTGAGGCAGAGCATGTTGAGGAATTTTCCATTGAGTTGTGTGTGAAAATTTCCTCTTGCACCAATGTGTACATCACTGAGTCTATCAGCACCTGAAAGGCATTCACTTAAAGAAAGATGTAAACATTTCAGCTCTGCTATCTGGTTATCTCCTAATGATGTTCTGTATCTTAAAATTGCTACGTTTCCATCTGAAGTTGGAGATAATTTCTATTTTCTGCTGACTCAGTTGCTTGCAAAGCCTGCAAATATAGATGTGCCTAGAAAATAGTTTTTGCAGTAGTTGCTTAGGAGAGTAAGCCATATGCTATATACATTCACTAGAGGGTCGTGTAGTGTGAAACAGTGACAGTGCTTTTTTGAATTTGGGAGATATGTTCATGCAGCCTACTGTGGACAAACTGCTGCTGTTCTGGCTACTGCATTGTATTAACTGCTGCATGTTGACCACAAAAATATCAGTGTTTGAGGAAACTCAGAGTTAAAAGATTAAGCCTTTCACTGCTGTGGATGTGCATACACGTTCCGTCTGCCATTCTGCTGCAGGTGTTGTGGACGTGAACACGCTTTGATTTTCCTACACTGCTATAAACATCTGTATGCCTCCTAAGCTGCCAACTTCTCACTGATGCGGATCAGTTGCTTACATGTTTTGGTGAATAAATAAGTTTTGAATATTTATCAAACAACATATATGCCTCATTGCATGCTATCATTTGCAGGAAACCTCATTCAGATATCTTGAATTGTGCATGACTTTCCGTCGGATATAATACCCAGTAACTCAAGAATGAAATGAGATACAATTCTACTCTCAATTTTAAATAAAATTTTGATATCTTATCTACATTTTATTCGCTGCAGTGTATGAGCTAAAATCAACAATACTCAAAAGTTTTCACAATACATTTTTACCTCTGCAAAAGCTTTAAAATTTCACACGATGTTTTACTTATTTCACGCAGTGCATTAATTATGGCATATAACGAAAATGAATTTAGTCCTTTATCAAGTGAAGGTATCAGACTCTGCAAGATGGGCAAAAAATCAAATTTTGTCAACAAACAGCTTTCTTAAAGTCGTATAATAAGTATTTCATATTGTCTGGAACACCGTCTCTCAGAACAGGCACTGGCATTTGGTGAGCAGTAGAGCTATAACAAAAGCCTCCCTCAGAACAGAATGCAGAAATAGTGTCCATAGCAGCAAAAGGGTTAAATACATGTAATGAAAGCATTTTTAAAAGTACTGAAAATGTTGGGATAAATGGAATAGTAAATTACTTTTATCACTTTTCCAGCAATATTTATGATCTCGCATATATTCGTCAGTAAAACTTATCAACTTAGTACAGTCATACTTCGGCTCCAACAACAGTAAACTGCATATATTCCTTGCTATGTGAATTAATTTGTAACTGTTACCTTTCTCAGTTTCCATTAGTCTGTTATCATTTTCTGTGACCTCTCAAAGGACTTTGAGTGTGGCAATTAGAGGATTCTACACAAAAATCTAATATGTTCAAGCATTGCCCTTGGTGGATAGAGTTAATGCCTTTACAATATAAACAGCAGCTCAAATTAACATCTGGTTGCTGGAGTAAAACAAAGCTGCCAATGGTGGAATGTAAAATTTGGTGTGTTATGTGTGTCACATTGCATAAATGAACTAATATTTATTGAAACATAAATTAATGGGCAGTTTCAGAGCTGTAGATATTTGCTGGTGATGAATTAATCATGGGTTCAAATTCAATTGTAAGTGAATTATGGTATCTTCTAACACCATTAAAAAAGAAAAGGTACCAAAAGTACACATGAAAGGCAATATACTTAATAAAAGCCTATTTATAAAATTTCTTGAAGCTAAAATGTAATCTGCACACTATTAACTGGATGCTTTGCACTTGCGAGTTACAATGGTATTGTGGTAAACATGCTGCATTATGTTGTGTACCTTTACACTCTCTTCCGGGTAAGCCAGCTACAATCAAATAAAAAAATAAAATCTGCAAAAATTGTAGGGTTTGAAGCTGGTAATCACATAGCTTCTGTAATCCTTTTCAGTTATCTCAATTTTCACACTCATTTCCCGAGATATTAACTGTTAATGGTATTTGTGGTCAGCACTAAAAATTGATGTACAGAGATTTACACAGTAATGCAAAATGAACACACATATTCACATAGGATTTGCCTCTTTGTATAGGGTTCACATCTGTGTTCTAGTGTAAAGGCCTTCAACAAACAAAAGACCAGAATTAGTACCCACCACAATTAAATGTCTTACTGTCAACTGTTATATATTACCTAGAATCAGGACAACCCCTGTTAGCAGAATGATATGTAACAGTGCTCTTGACGATTGGGAAAGAGTGGGATGGAGTGCAGTGGCATCATCTTGGCCAAATGTAGGGAGGGTAATGGCAAGATGGTATAAAATTTTATCGTGCTGCCAACCATGGGAGTGCATCTTGCATACCTTAATTCTTATGAACTTCTACTGCATTTAAACTGCAGTTTGCTTGAATCCAAATGTAGTTAAAACTGAGCTGATTTTACAAGTGAACAAATATTCAGTAATAGTATACATTTTAACTGAAGACAAAATAACTCTAATATGTCAGCATAGACACTCAAAATACGGCACAATCAATGAAATGAGGTTCAACAGTGACAGTAAAACAGCTACTGTTTGACAACATTACTGATGTTTCTGGGTTGGTAACAAATGAAGCAGGACACTATGGGCCCGAAATGGTCTGATTCGTACCGATCCTGTGCTAGGTAGATGAGAGGATAACATTGTTATTGTTCAGTTTGCTTAATGCTGGAAGAACAGTAAATTGTACCAACTGATGATGGATGCAAACTGCAGCTGTAACTATTGAGAAACCTGGGTATGAGTCAGAATTCATTCAGTAGACAATATAAAGTAACTTGAAGTGGTTATTTATGAAGGAGAGACCACAAACAACTGTACATTAGGAAGAACAGAATGTATGTGGCATCAGATGAAGAATAAGTTACAGTTTACTGGTTCTACACAAAACTTTCAGGCAACAAGAGTAGGGAAGGTTTCATGAGTTAGAGCTGTAGGTTATTCAGTACATGTGAGAGAGATGCAGTTTGATGTTCCTGATTATTTGACAATGTACTGGAAAGAAGACACTGCAGATAAAGAGGAATTTTTCAACTGCATGCATCATGGAATTCAAAGCGAATACAAACTGGTGCATTACTATGATGAAGAGTGCAGGACTTGAGTTATGGCACAGAACAACACTAGCTCACTAACTTTCTCAGTGTTTTACAAAAATGATTTGTGTATTGGTATCATATAATTTGAGAAAATACCACAAGTGTTTACAGTAGTAGTGTTAACTTTTGTGGAAACGGGTTAATATAATTTATATCAATGATAAAGTCTGTAAATTGGATAAGTCTGAAAGTTACAAATTAAAAATGTTTCAAGGAGCCTAATCGAGAAATGGTTGTCTTTAAGGTACCTTCTTTCACAGTTAAGAGAATACTCATGTAATTAGAGAGCTGATAGTGGTAGATTAACGTTAGCTACATCCTGTCTTTCTTTTTTGTTTTGGTTTCAGTTTGTGTGCCAATTTTACCTATTTCATGTTGTGTAAGTGTGTATGCAATAATCTTCTTCTTTGCATGATTTTGTGTCTCTTCTGGTCAGCCCTCCTAGTGTCATTATGCCATTCTGGACACACACACACTCCCTGACAAAATCTGTGAAGTACCCAGAAGGGGAGGAGAAAACAAAATGGAACTTAAATGACAGAGAGAGGGTATGTGTCATTATTTCAGTGATTACGAAATCAAATTAAGTTTATAAAGAAATTCATTTACATGTATATACATACTTCCCAAGCCACTGTACATTGTATGGCAGGGGCTACAGTGTACCACTACTAGTCATTTCCTTTCCTGTTCTACTCGCAAATAGAGAGAGGAAAAAACGACTGTCTGTAAGTCTCTGTATGAGCCCTAATTTCTCTCATTTCTTCTTCGTGGTCCTTACGCAAAATGCTACAGTCAGCGTCAAATGCCAGATCTCTAAATTTCTGCAATAATGCCTCATGAAAAGAGTGTTGCCTTCCCTCCAGGGGTTCCCATTTGAGTTGATGGAACATCTCCATATTATTTGCATGCTGATCAAATCTACTGGTAACAGTTCTAGTAGCATGCCTCTGAACTACTTCAATATCTTCTTTTAATCTGATCTTCTGCAGATCCCTAACACTCAAGCGGTACTCTACAATGGCTCGCACTGTTGTTTTATACGCCGTCTCCATTACAGATGAGCTACACTTTCCCAAAAGTCTCCCAATAAAAAAAAAACAAGTCCTATGTGGCTGTGTTGGGTGTCAAGTGGCTAATGCTGTTTTCGAACATTACGAGATTATTTTTCCTACTTATCCACATTGACTTACGTTTTTGTATCTTCATTGCACTAACTAGAAATTTTGTCTTGACTCACCTTGTATCCTCCTACAGTCACTCAACAAGGACACCTTGCTGTACACCACACTGTCATCAGCAAACAACCGTATATTGCTGCTCACCATTCTGTCAAATCATTTACGTATACAGCAAACAAGAGTGATCCTGTCACACTTACCTGGGGTACTTCTGATGATACCCTTGTCTCTGACGAACATTCGCTGTCGAGGACAACACGTCAGGGAACCTAATCTGCAAGCAAGCTCGTACCTTTGTCTACAATGGGGCACCATGTCAAATGTTTTCTGGAAGTCTAGGATTATGGTATCTGCCTGTTGCCCTCTATCCATAGTTTGTCGGATAATGTGAGAAAATGGCAAGTTGAGTATTGAACGAGTGATGATTTCTAAATCCGTGCTAATTTATGGACAGGAGCTTTTCTGTCTCAATGAAATTTATTATATTTGACATCGGAATGTCTTCAAGAATTCTGCAGCAGACTGATGTTAAGGATATTGGTCTGTAATTATGCTGGCTCATTCTTTTACCCTTCCTATATACAAGAGACACCTGAGCTTCCTTCCAGTCGCTTTGGTCTATGTGCAAGGCAAAAGACTCACAATAAATGAAAGCTAAGCAAGGGGCAAATGGTGCAGAGTACTCTCTGTAAAACTGAATGGGAATTTCATCAGGACCTGGTGACTTATTTGTTTTCAACTTTCAGTTGCTTGCCTATGCCAGGGGTGACCAACTTGTATGTCTTCCTTGCAAGAGTCTGAGAGACAGACAAATTACAGTATATCTGTGAGATTCTCCTGCGTGAATGATTCCTTAAATGTGTAATGTAAAACTCGAGTTTCCCTTTTGCTTTCTTCTGTTGCCATCCCAGACTTTACGAGTGGCAGGATAGAAGCTGTCAACCCGCTTAGTGATTTTACCTGTGACCGGCATTTTCTTGGTAACACCTTTCGCTAAGGTATGACACTGAAAGTTGTTGTATGCTCCATACATTGATCTTCTTACAGATGAAGGGATTTGTAATAAGTTTTACGTTGACATTTGTGCATTCTTTTCTGACCTGATAGTGCCATGATCTCTTTTTTCCTCAGCATCTACCGAATAAGACTACTTACTGTATCATGTTGCACCCCCTCTCGCGTGTATTCGTGCACTGCTTTGGGTGGGAAGGGTGTCTCCTTTCCTCAGGCAAGCTGACCCACAAATTTTGTTACTGGTCCTTGATATCCTGGATACGGGCACTTGGATGGAGAATATGTCCAAGAGGATCCCACTCATGTTGTTGTATCATGGATGGACCAGAGGATCTTGGTGTCCACATGAGTACATCAGTATCACCTGGACAGTTCACAGGCACATGTGCAATGTGTGGACTAGCAGTGTCCTGTAGAAAAATGGTACCATGGTACTGTCGTTTGAAAGATAACACTCGAGGGCACAGGATATCCATGAACACACTGTTATGCCATCAGGTGTGACCTGAAATCATACCCAGTGGCTCCCCAAACCACTGCACTGGGATTAACATTGATTTGCCTCTCCAAAACATGAGAAGAATGGAACCTTTCCCCAGGTTACTGTTGCACTTGCTGTCAAAGATCATCCGATGCAATGCAGAGGCGCAATTTGTTGCTGAACACAATGCGACATCATTCATTAGAAGTCCATGCTTCCTGAACACAGCACCATTCCAAACGCAGCCATTTGTGTTGTATTGTTAAAGGCAACCTAAGCATGTGACATAATTCTCTATTCTGGCTTCTGCTAGTCTCTGATCTATGATATGGGTTGACATGCAATGTTGCAGTTATCCCTTTAAATATTCTTGGATGGCAGGTGCTGATGTGAAAGGGTTATGATGCATGTGGTGCACAGTATGGTTACTATGGATAAAGGCCATTAGGCAGATCCCATATTCGTAGAGTTCCAGAAACCATTTGATACAGTGCCCCATTGCAGACGAAGGACCAAGCATACTCCTTTGTTGTCAGCCGGAACCTCGACAGTGGTCATGCATGTCCTCATGTTTTCATGCAGACCAACACTGGGCCACTGCCACTTCTGAATGCCCCACAAATGTGGATATTGTATGATTCGACCAGCTGGCCAAGTGGAAACCCAAAATGAGGTACTTTTCGAACACTATCAGATGCTGACTCAAATGAGTACACGACATTGTCATGTCCTCCACAGTGATAACATCTGACACTGTCCATGCCCCTTACATACACTGCCAAGCCTGGTAACAACATTAAAAATTAACACCCTAATGCACATTGATCTCTGTTTTTCCTGACAGAGAGAATTGCAGCATTAATTATTTACATACCAGTCAATAGTATGTACATGTATATCTAACCATGCCTTCTGAGTGCTTCACTCTGTTTTTTCAAGCAGTGTATTTGTGTCATTTCAGGAATGCAGTCCTGTTGTTCTCAGGTTGTTGAACTGAATTAAATTTTATTTGCTATTGTTGGATTACGTGGTGCACAGTGATTGTACATGTAATATAGGACACATCAAAAATGGGAAAACATTTATCGTCACATACTTTGTAACCATTTTTCTTGCGTTCTAACATCATTGATTACAAGTAATATTATATTCAAATTTATTGTGATAAGTACTCTTCAACACTGTAAAATTCCTTTTCCACCAGATAGTCTTTGAGGTTTTTCTAAAAACTTAGTGTCATGTACATTGTCATGCAGTTTTTTTGGCAGACTTCATGGTAATTTGATACCTGAATACTGGCAAATCATTTTTCAAGCATTGTCAGTCAGTGGGGTATGCTTCACATATTCTTCCTCCATGTGTTGTGGGTGTGTACACTAGCATCTGTAGTACACTCAGCATTATCTCTTATGACAAATATTATAGTTTTTTATGTGTACAAGGATGTAAAAGTTAAGATGCCTAGTGTTTTGAAGCAGTTTCTTCATATTCCAGAAGTCGTTCTTCGTAATATGATCCTGATTGTGGATGGTGTTTATGCTGCAGGAATGGTTTGAAGAGCCCGTGGTACACTGCGCACAAAAGCTGTCTGGATACCATGATAACTGCCTCATTATGAATATGATTAATATATTGTTTCCATTTCTGCTCATTAACCGCAGTAACGCCTAAGAATTTAGTGGATTCTACTTCTTCCAGTCTCGTTTCATCCACATCTAAACCCATGCACATAGCCTTCTTTATTTCTTAACACTGCATACATAGTCTTCTTTTAGATTTATGACAAGTCCATTTTCCAGGAGCCACTGAACTGTAGTAGTTGCAGAAATGTATGCTCTTCTCTCAACCTGTAGCACATTTTGGTCACTGTTCAGTATTGTTATCTCATCTGCACGCAATATTTTCTTCTCCTTCTCTATGCCATTAGCAAACATATTAAGCAGCAATGGTTCCATTACGTATGCCTGCAGCACTCCATATTTGATGGCTCTGGGGCATTGGTTTCTCACTGATATGCATTCCCTATTGATATATACTGTTTCCTATTACATAAGTACGATTCTTCCACTCACCTGCTTGGCCTCAAATACCATAGTTTTCCAATTTTCTAATTGGTGTTACATGGTCAGTAGTGTCAAATGCTTTGGAGATAGCCAAAAACATTGCAGATACAACTTGTTTTTCATCTAAGGACTGTACAATATATTCCTTCAGACTAGCAGTTGCTGATTCTGTAGATTTACTTTTTTCTGAAACAATTCTGTGATGGTATAAGAATGTTATATTTGTTAGGTAATATCTATTATAGGTACATATTTCCATGATTTTTGAGAAACCTGACAGTGAAACAGACCTAAGTTGTTGGGGTCATCGTTATCCCCTTAATTGTACACTGGTACCACCCTGCTTATTTTCAATTTTTCTGGAAAAATTCCATCTCTGAAAAAACCGTTTTCTATGTCCAGCAATGCTGAGATTATTTTCTCACTTACTTGCTTTATTATATGATTTGATATTTCGTCATCATCAGCTGATTCATTGGACTTCATTTTTTGTATAGTTTTCCTCAGTTCATATTCTGTGAATGTCTTCCAGAACATGATTCTGCTTGATTCTTTTGTTAACTTTGTTATCTTCTTTTGTGGCCTATTTCTTCCCAATTTCAAGTTCTTTGCCACATTTTATAAAGGTATGATTATGTTAGCTCTTTCTCCATCAGCAACAACCACTTTGTTGTCTGTTTTCCTTGACATGATATTTGTTTCTTTGTTTGATCCAGCTTTTTCCTTGCTTTCACCAATAATTACATTCCAAGCTGCCTTTACATTATTTATAGTTCATTATGCTGGCATTAATTGCTCTTGTTTTTGACTCTCTTATTATTTTTCCACACTTCTTTCATAGCATTTTGTAATTTTTAGCTTCACCCCTCCATCTCATCCTGCAGCTTCCTTCACAGTTCTGTTATTTCACTGGTAATCCACTTTGTCTACCCATGCAGCTTTTCTTGTCTCACTACATTGGAGAATGCTACAGTAAAACAGTGTTTGAGTGTTGTAATGAATGAACCATACTTTTCATTTACATTCTGTATCTGCAGGGTTTCATTCCCTGTCCTTGTCATAGCTTTTGGCAGGCAGTGCATAAAATGCCCGGACTAACATAAGCAGTTCTCTTGAAGCTTTTCTGTTGCATTTGCCACTGTAAACGAGACTCATATGTGGCAATTTATTACTTTGTCTTTGAGAGTTGCCCCTTCGAACCAGCATAGCATTCTCACCTCTGTTACCTGGAGCTTCTGTTCGCATGCTTTGCGGATTTTACACAACGAACTGTTGTAAAATATGTAATCTGTTTGCGATGCAGATATGCCACTTTTGCAGGTGATGAAAGCTACATTTAAAAAAAAAAGTTAATGATTGACAAGAATGGGGAAATGAAATACAGTAGAAGAAGAATGGGTAGCTTTGAAAGATGAAATAGTAAAGGCAGCGGAAGATCAAGTTGGTAAAAAGATGAGGGCTAGTGGAAATCCTTGGGTAACAGAAGAGATATTGAACTTAATTAATGAAAGTAGAAAATATAAAAGTGAAGTAGACAATAAGGAATACAAACATCTCAAAAATGAGATCAACAGGAAGTGCAAAATGGCTAAGCACGGATGGCTAGAGGACAAATGTAAGGATGTAGAGGCATATATCACTAGGGGGTAAGATAGATACTGTTACAGGAAAATTAAAGAGACCTTTGGAGAAGGAGAATCACTTGTATGAATATCAAGAGCTCTGATGGAAAACCAGTTCAAAGCAAAGAAGGGAAAGCAGAAAGGTGTAAGGAGTATATAGAGGGTCTACACAAGTGCAATGTACTTCAGGGCAATACTCTGAAAATGGAAGAGGACAAGGATGAAGATGAAATGGGAGATATGATATTGCGTGAAGAATTTGACAGAGCACTGAAAGACCTAAGTTGAAACATGGCCCCGGGAGCAGACAACATTTCATTAGAACTACTGATTGGCATGGGACAGCCATCCCTGACAAAACTCTACCATCTGGTGAGCAAGATGTATGAGACAGGCGAAATAACCTCAGACGTCAAGAAAAATATAATAATTTCAACCCAAAAGAAAGCAGGTGTGATAGATGTGAAAATTACCCAACTATCAGCATAATAAGTCACAGCTGCATAATATTAACATGAATTGTTTACAGACATATGGAAAAACTGGTAGAAGCTGACAAGGGAAGCAGTGGTTTGGAAGGGAGCGGGACATGATTGTAGCCTATCCCCGATGTTATTCAGTCTGGATATTGAGCAAGCAGTAAAGGAAACAAAAGAAAAATTTGGAGTAGGAATTAAAATCCATGGAGAAGAAATGAAACTTTCCAGTTTGCCGATGACATTGGAATTCCGTCAGAGACAGCAAAAGACCTGGAAGAGCAGTTGAACAGAATGGACAATGTCTTGAAAGGAGAGTATGAGATGAACATCAACAAAGGGAAATGAGGATAATGGAATATAGTCGAATTAAATCAGGTGATGCTGAGGGAATTAGATTAAGAAATTAGACACTTAAGGTAATAGATGAGTTTTTCTATTTGGGGAGCAAAATAACTGATGATGGTCGAAGTAGAGAGGACATATAATGTAGGTTAGCAATGGCAAGAAAAGCGTTTCTGAAGAAGAGTGTCAGAAAGTCCTTTCTGAAATTATTTGTGTCGAGTGTAGTCATGTATGGATGATAACTAGTTTAGACAAGAAGAGAATAGAAGCTTTCAAAACGTGGTACTACAGAAGCATGCTGAAGATTAGATGGGTAGATCACATAACCAATGAGGAGGTACTGAATAAAATTGGGGAGAAGAGGAAATTGTGGCACAACTTGATTAGAAGGAGGGATCTGTTGGTAGGACATGTTCTGAGGCATCAAGGGATCACCAATTTAGTATTGGAGGGTAAAAAACATAGAGGGAGACCAAGAGATGGATACACTAAGCAGATTCAGAAGGATGTACGTTGCAGTAGTTACTTGGAGATGAAGCAACTTGCGCAGGATAGAGTAGCATGGAGGGCTGCATCAAACCTGTCTCGGGACTGAAGATCACACCAACAACAACGATTGGCGTCTCAAAAATGTTACAGCCTCCAGGGTATTTTTGTCTTGGGTGTTGGAAATTCCATATCCATAATTTCCGTGGGATTTAGATTCAGGTGCAGCATATTTACCAAATATCCATTAACATCACCTACAGTTATATATTTTCAGTAGGTCATATACTTTGCAATAGATCTTTAGGTCTCCTAGAACTCTGTTTTCATCATTTGGCAGCACTACTCCTGTTGTTCTTGATTAAGGGGTGGGGGGTGTCCTGACATTTACATATATCTTCCATGTTCATGCTTTTATGGTTGGGAAAGATTATTTTGGATTTAAATCCTTAACAGCTGGTTGCCACCTGCTCCGAGACTTTGATCTTACCAAGAAGTGTGAGTGCCACCATTGGCAGTCTATTGGCTCTTCCACCACCGGCTCTTCTGAGTATTCAAGCCTAAGCACATAGCCCACCACCAACCCAAGCTCTGGATATTTCAGAGAAGCCTGCCAATGAAATTTTGTTAATAGAATTTACTTCTCCAGCCTGATTAATTTGCAGAAGATATTTTCTTTCTTCCCGCTATCTGGCGATACACTCTCTAGGGTACTATGATGATGATAAAAATAATAATAATAATAATAATTTATTGAACATCAAATAAGCAAGAACAGTTCCTAAAATAATACAATTTCAGGATGTCATATAGAATATTCTTCTGAATACATCAGATAAGAATATTGAAGTTTACAATATATAAACTAAACTTCTGAATTTAAGTAAGTTGTATATTTTTTAACACATTAGAATCAGAATTACATTTTTACCATCATTAGACTGGTTACCAATTACTTTCTATGAGCCTGAAATATTTATTTTGCATGCAGATAAAGAACTTTTCTAAAGAATAAAACAATTTTTTTTAAATTTGATGATAGGAAAGGCCCTGACTACTTCAGAATAGCATGAAGTGCATTTCTATCATATTTAGATTTTCGTCTAGTATTATGCTGATGCAAGTCACTTTTCAAGTCTACCTTCATTGTTTTCATGAACAATGTTAGTTTTATAATAGTAGTAAGCAATATCTGATAGCTTTTTTCTGAAGTGTTAGTTATGTGTATAAGTTCATTTTGTGTCCTTACACCCCTTATTTCTATCGTGTAGTTCAAAATTGGTGAGAACACTGAATGATATATATTTCTTAGTACCTGTATTTCTAATACAATGTTTGTTAACCATGTTTATGACAAATACTTTTTTTATATAGCTTACAGAGGAATCTGTAAGTGTATCCCACTAGAGATTGTCCTGGATTGTGGTTCCCAAGAATTTTGCCCTTTTTTTCCAGTGTCTTTTTCCAAGGATAATTTCATACCAAACCCTGTTTGTTTCTTTCTGTTGAACTCTTATTGTTGCAATATATGGAGGACTTACATTAACATAGCTTTCATTAAAATATTGAACTATTACAATGGAGGCACTGTTGTACAGTACCTCTAGACTGGGAAAAGCATGTGAGATGGAGATGGGTCAGAGATCATCAATTTTAGATTTGTTAGCTTTCTTGCAAATTAGGTTACTGACTTTGTTTTCAGACTGTCTCAGGAACTACCTTACTCAACTGCATCATTTTACTGCTGTGGCCTTGGCATCAGACATGATGTCTATGCACCTATTTAATTTGTTGATAGACAGCCCATAATAGCCAGCAGATTTTGTCTTTTTTTAGTGGCCTATGTCCTTTTTGTTTGTTGGGGCCAATTACATACTTTGTTTAAGCAGAATGACCTTCACAGTAGATTGTTGAATGTTTAATTGGCGAATTTTTCCTCATAAGGAAAGTACATTTGCAATCTGATTTTGGCATGGTAAGGTCAATCCCTTAAGTTGTTTATAACTTTCCAAACAAGTACACCAGTGGCATTTGAGTTTATTAATATCATAGCTATGTACTTTCTTATGGTTTCTAATTGTAGACCTTTGTAATAATCACGATAAATACTAAATTTTACTCTTTGTGTGTGATTATATTAGCATTGCTCATTGAAAAAGTCAAGTTTTTCTCCTGCAGTTTGCACTTCATTTTTTAGTTACTTTTTTTACAGTCATTAATTGGTGAGGTCACTTCTGGTCATGAGACATTGAACCAGCAATAAAACCCAGATGCAAATTCACAGCAAGTAATGTAGTTCTTTTCATACCATTGTCTCTTTTTTCTGACATAATGATTTTCAACTTCTGTCAGAAACTGGACAGCATGGTGGTCAGAAATGGCAATTTCCAGAAATGATGCATTGCTTTTATAGCCAGATATGTTAGTTACAATGTTGTCAGTTCATGATTTACTCCTATTTTTCGACAAAGACGCATATTACAGCAGACAGGTTGAATTTTGAGGACAGAAAAGTCTCCAATCAGTTGTATGCAGACTGTATTGCTGACTACAGAGATTGAATAGGAACTGTAATTTTAAATGTTCATGCATGCAGAATTAATGGGGTCAGTGACAAGGATGTGACAGTTATCCACACACTGAGGAAATCAGATCTGCCTCTGATGGTAATTATTTGGGATAAATTCTAGTGTCTGATTCCACCCATCCATTTTGAACAATGACATCATACCTAACCCAGAGATGCTACAGAGAAGCACTATTTCAATATGGCAATGCTTAAGGCCAGTTCACACTGGCCATCACAGCACTGTCATGTCACAGTACAATCATGTCAGTCTGTTGACACGACATGGTCTGTCAAGTCATTTCAGATCAGCTCCCATGGCTGCTCTCAACTTCTTCTTCTTTTTTTTTGGGGGGGGGGGGGACTTGCGATCTTTGCAATATGATTTTAAACTGTATTTACGCATGAAGTGGACATGCACAACATGGTAGTTTATATACACGAATGCTGGCATACGCTTTTGTACGCTTTTCTCACCAGAGAACTTACAGGGCATCATAGATGGCACTGTGGAGGAATGGATCTATTGCAAAGTATATGACCTACTGAAAATATATAACTGTAGGTGATGTTAATGGATATTTGGTAAATATGCTGCACCTGAATCTAAATCCCATGGAAATTATGGATATGGAATTTCCAATACCCAAGACAAAAATACCCTGGAGGCTGTAACATTTTTGAGACGCCAATCGTTGTTGTTGGTGTGATCTTCAGTCCCGAGACAGGTTTGATGCAGCCCTCCATGCTACTCTATCCTGCGCAAGTTGCTTCATCTCCAAGTAACTACTGCAACGTACATCCTTCTGAATCTGCTTAGTGTATCCATCTCTTGGTCTCCCTCTATGTTTTTTACCCTCCAATACTAAATTGGTGATCCCTTGATGCCTCAGAAAAGACGACTAAAAACTGCTAATTTTAGCATGGCCTGTGGATTCTCAGTGCAGCTGACATCTGGAGAATATGGGGACCATTTAGTTCAACTGATTCTGTGCCCCACTAGGAAGGTGTTAGTAAAATTGTGATGATGAGGGCATGCAGTGTCATCCATCAGTATGAATCCTACTCCGATGTGTTCACCAAAAGGAATCACTTCACACCAGTCACCATTCCATGTATTAGCACAACAGATGTCGTGTGGTCATACATGATTCTGCCCCAGGCACGACTGACCTACCTCGACAGGGGTATGGTATGATACAGTTAGCATGTAAACATCATCCTCATTGCCTCCAAATAGGAATATAAGTATTGTCCCAGTGGAGTCCGATACAAGTATCATCACAAAAGAGTGTTGGAACCCATTGCTGCCAAGTCCACGAAGAGTGGTTTTGTGTCCATGTAACATGAGACCCTCTCTGAATCTGATTTAGAGAAGGTGCCTTGAGAGGTCTTCTGGCATGTGATCCCTTCTCATGGAGCCTATTTTCTACCATTTATGATGACACCTGTATTCTTCTAGCACTTTCGAACTGCTGCCATAGAAATTTAATAATGTGTTGAAGGTGTCTGCTTGCTGTTACATGCAAGTGTCAGTCCTACACACCTGTAGCTTTTCTTCCGCAGCCACTTCTGTGACTATCCTCAATTGACCATGTCACTAGAAATTCCACATTGTGGAGACATCACTTTCACTCATTGTGACATTCACTGGTATCTACAACAGTCTCATTCCCTTCTCCTGCAGTGACTATATGTAGTTTCTGGTCATTAATTATTGTTGTGTGAACTATCTTGTTTCAATAAAACTCTTGTAATGACACACAACATCATTACTGCAATATCTACAATTGACACAGTTGCCATATACTGCATATACTGCCCCCTTACAATAGAAACATGAAGTGTTTCCACTACAGTTACATTACAAACAAACCAATGCATTGATATGATGGATATCCAGATCAGATCACAACATACAACATTAAAGTTTTAACAATAGATAATATTTATTTTTACCATTGCATAAGGGAGCTACAAAAGGATGAACTTGAACACAGTAGCATAGAAAGGAAAGAGGAAGTAGATGAAGATGAGTTCGGAGCTACAATACTGCGAGAAGAATTTGAGAGAGCACTAAAAGAGTTAAGTTGATTTATGAACAGTGGAACCGGAATAAATGACATTCCGGTAGAATTATTGAGATCAGTGGGACAGCTGGCCATGACAAAACTGTTCCACCTGGCATGCAAGTTATATGAGATAAGTGAAATACCCTGAGACTTCAAGAAGATTGAAAAATTCCAATTCCAAAAAAGAAAGTTGTTCACATTTATGTATCTCACCAAACTATCAGCTTAATCAGTCATACTCTCAAAATACTGACATGAATAATTTTTAGAAGAATGTAAAAACTGGGAGAAGCCAAATACAGAACTGGACTCATACTGCTGTCATTGTTTTTATTGTTCTTGGGGACTGTTGTTACTCCAGAGGATAAATTTGACCTCATTGAAAGTGAAACCATAGAGTAAATTCCCAAGACAATCATAATTACACTAAACAGCTTAGAGCACAGTTTTAATCTAAATGAATTGCAATTAAACTTGACTCAGCCGCAACAGTTTGAAACTAAACAGTTACAATCAAATAACTGTCTAATTATTCATAAAAATCCAGAGTTTAGGAAAGCAGATTCTATCAAATTCCTGAGGATGATACTTGGGGGAAAAAAGATTACTGTGGTCTTGAGATATTGAGATATAAGACTACTACAAGTTAAATAGTTTTGCATTCAAAATGATGTTATTGCTCTACTTCTTTGACACTGAAACCCTATTTTTTAAAAAATTGGGGGAATTTAGGTAGTGCAAATAGAGTATTATTACTACAAAAACTATTATTGAAAATATGTTTGATAGTAAGCCTAGGGTTCCATACCATACACTATTTAGGGATATAAATGGTTTAACAGTTCAGTGCATTTACATGTATGTGTTACTAGAAACAAAGGAAATTTGATTTTTCCCTCTCATAAATTAAAAATTTATTACAAGGCTCCTCACTATGTAACTATGAAAATTTATAATAAATTCAAAGTGAAAAACTTCCACAGTATGGAACCAACTTGATTGAAAAGAAAATTACATTCCACACATGTGCAAAAATGTTATTTGATTACAAAATTTGTAAAGTGATGTAGGAAATATATGTTGATGGCTGTAAATCCTGATTAATTTAGTTTCTTTACACTTCGTATGTGTCTCAATTATATTACCTATACTAACGAGTCTTCTGTGTGTTAAAACAGTTAATTGATTTCTGCCTGTTTATCAAAAACATGTTCTCTTGAAAATATTTTGAGGCCTGGCCTGCTCATTGAGTGAATTTTTAAAGATCAGCAGTATTTTGACCGTGGAAAGGCAGCGTAATCATTAGTCTCTTAATTAGTGGCTGGAATTATAGGACACTAGAGAAACCGATTGTTGAGTATGGTTCAAATGTTTGGGGCCACACCATGTTGGATAAAAGGAAGACATTGAAGTATCTCAAAGGCAGGCTGCTAGATTTGTTACTAGTAAATTCAAACAACATGCAAGTTTTACGGAGATACTTTGGAAACTCAAATGGGAATCACTGGAGGGAAGACGACATTATTTTCAAGAAGCAATATTGAGAAAATTTAGAGAACCGGAATTTGACATTGACTGGACAAACATTCTATTGCTGCAAACGTGCATTTTATGTAAGATTAGAGAGACTGGGGCTTGTACACAGGCATACAGACTCATTTTTCCCTCACTCTATTTGCGAGTGGAACACGAAAGGAAATGACTAGTAGCAGTACAGGATATCCTCTGCCACGCTCCATATGTTGGATTGCAGAGGATGTATGTAGATGTAAATCTTCTTCTTTAGATAAGTTAGAATGTGCTTTGGAAAGAATCTTTTTTCATTTAGTGAAATATGTATGATATTATTGAAAATAACCAGTTTTAATGCATTCAATTATTTTCGATCAGATTATGCAAGAGAATGGTATCTTTGATGTGCAGTCTTGGACATGAAACCTCTATGCTCCCTGTCATCACAAAGACTAACTCTGAGTTGATCCCTTAAGCTGCCAATAAAATCAGCCAACCACCCGCACACAGACTTGCAGCGGAAGCGCATGCGCTCAAGCACTGCATGTGCCATGCTAATCAGATACACCCCACAGGAGCTGGCAGCATCTTAACCCTTTAACTGCTCTGGACGTGTTACCACACGCGCCTTTGTACCTGTTCTTGTGTGCTCTGAACGTGTTTACGCGCGCCACCAGTCTTTCTACCTGGCACTCTGAACGTGTCTACATGCAGACTGCAAAGATTGGCCAACTTGCAACATGGGTGCCATAGGAAGTTCCTACTCAACGAACCAGTATCAACTTGATGGGAATATCTGTAGATGACACATATAAGCTAGCAGAATAGGACAGTATAAAACACAGATTAAGTTACCATATAATTTGGAGATTGTGATAGTATCGTGTGATCTTTATGCGAAGTTGTATATATGCAGAAGTTGCAATTGTATCATTGGCTGCATACTGCATCTATGGAAACTAATTAACTTATAATGAAATTAAACCAGTAGAACCCAATTCTGATCAATTATAGTAGGATTGTACTGGTACTACAAACCCAAAATATGTTAAACCAAACATAAACATACACTGAGAACATTCTTTGTAGGAATAATATACAAAAGGACAATAATAATGACAGAACTCATTGCACAGACACTGAAATTATATGCAACTTTGGGGTATTTAACAAAAATAGTCAAAAGTCTTGTTATCAATGTGTAATTTATGAAATGTCATTATGAAAAATGAGATATTTCAACAAAGTAAATTATATCAGAGATGGTGTCATGATTTGACAAGCCAAAATTTGTAACCAATTTCAGGAAAGCATATAAGTTTCAACTATAAGTTTCATTATATTGCATTTAAACAAGGCATAAAGAGATCTTTTAATTTTTGGTGGTTATATAAGCACCAACGATATCAGCCATATTGTGTCAGTTTTAGTCAGTATTACAAGAGCACTGTGTTAGCCCTTGATGAGAATTTTGTGTGTGACCCCCAACTCTCAGCCTTTTATCATCAGTATTACAAAGAGGAGGGGGACACCATCATTACATTTTCTCTTCTTGCTGAGAAACAGTCCAGTTGAGTCCAGGATTTACTTGGCATAAATTAGATTTTGCATCTCTGTTGACAGCTGATGGTTTCGATTAATTATCATTTCTTTCAAGAGAAGCTGCATGGTCATCTGTTCTTTCGGAACAGTTACTATCTTCATACCTCCAGGAATGCTGTTCATAAATGGCAGCACAACAGGTTGAATCACCACATTGATGTACAAATTTTCGGTCGGGGTGCATAGGGTAACACGAGAGTGCTCCTGCTGTCATATGAAATCACATCCCAGACCATAACTGACGCTGTCTATCCTGTGTCTAGGACGCAGACATATTGGTTGCAGGCTCTTGACTGACCGCCTCCAAAAACAACACACAACTATCACTTGCACAAAAGCAGGACCAGCTTTCATCAGAAAACACAACAGAACTCCACCGTGCCTTCCACTGAGCTCTCACTCGACAATATTGAATTAGCAAATGGCAGTGGTCTTAGAACAGTGGAATGCACATTATAGAACAGCCGGCTCGGAGCTGTCTTTAAAGTAACTGATTTGTAACAATTCACTGGGTCGCTGTGTTATGAACTGCTGCTCAAATTGCTGCTGCAGATACAGTACAGTGTACCAAAGCCATACACTGAACACCACAGTCCTCCCTCTTGGTAGTGCCACATTTCCATCTGGAATTTGATCATTTTGTGACTGTACATTCTCGTGGCCACTGCTGCCAGCCTAATAACTATATTCTTGCCAAGTTTCTCTACAATATTGCAGAAGGAACATGCTGCTTCTCATAGCCCTATTACGTGACATCGTTCAAACTCTGTGAGATGTTGATTTGGAAAATTTGTGGTAAGGTCTTATGGGACCAAATTGCTGAGGTCATCGGTCCCTAAGTTTAAACACTCTTAATCTAACTTAAACTAACTTACACTAATGATAACACACACACACACTCATGCCCGAGGGATAACTCGAACCTCCAACAGGAGGAGCTGTGAGAACCGTGACAAGGTGCCTCAGACTGCTTGGCTACCCTGTGCAGCATGTGAGAAATTGATAATTGTGTCTTTGTTGTCTTAAAGGCATTCTTGACTAAAATCAACTCATTGCACCCAATCTCAAAGATAACTTGGAAGTTGAAAGCTCCAAAATATTTAGAGACACATCGAACACATTTTTAACAGACAGATTAGCCACCATAGGAGAGATCGAAATTGAGTCTGACTGAAGTTATCTGTCTTCTGGACCGAGTAGCAGTGAACTCTAGTTAATTATCTGGTATTTTTACCTGCTACCTGATTCTGCCTTAACAGTTGTAGAATCATACAAGAAAGGTCTACGCTCAGTAGTGCAGAGGAACCCAGATCATGTAGTGAAAGTTGGAGGCGACTTTAATCTACTTAGTATAGATTGTGATTATGGAGTCACTGTAGGTGGTATGGATAGACAGCTTTCAGCACCTCTGAAAAAAATTTCCGAAAACTGCCTTGAACAACTAATTAGATCACCCACACACAATGGAACTACACTATAAGGAAAATGAAAAAAGGGCACACCATGAGTTCAGCAAGCACAAAGAAGGCAAGCAATAGATACTGTCGCTGTGTGTGGGCAGGCATTATCTAACTGAAATGTAAATTTCCGTTCGCCGTGTTGCAGCTGCGGTCCAAATGACGCCAACGTCCACGTATCGTCTCATGCGCCAGAGTTTACACCTCTATCCATACAAAATTCAAACACGGCAACCCTCAGCGCCGCTACCATCGCTGCATGAGAGACATTCGCTAACGATATAGTGCACAGGATTGATGACGGCGATATGCATGTGGGCAGCATTTGGTTTACTGACGAAGCTTATTTTTACCTGGACGGCTTCGTCAATAAACAGAATTGGCGCATATGGGGAACCGAAAAGCCCCATGTTGCAGTCCCATCGTCCCTCCATCCTCAAAAAGTACTGGTCTGGGCCGCCATTTCTTCCAAAGGAATCATTGGCCCATTTTTCAGATCCGAAACGATTACTGCATCACGCTATCTGGACATTCTTCGTGAATTTGTGGCGGTACAAACTGCCTTAGACGACACTGCGAACACCTCGTGGTTTATGCAAGATGGTGCCCGGCCACATCGCACGGCCGACGTCTTTAATTTCCTGAATGAATATTTCGATGATCGTGTGATTGCTTTGGGCTATCCGAAACATGCACGAGGCGGTGTGGATTGGCCTCCCTATTAGCTAGACATGAACCCCTGTGACTTCTTTCTGTGGGGACACTTGAAAGACCAGGTGTACCGCCAGAATCCAGAAACAGTTGAACAGCTGAAGCAGTACATCTCATCTGCATGTGAAGCCGTTCCGCCAGACACGTTGTCGAAGGTTTCGGGTAATTTCATTCAGAGACTACGCCATATTATTGCTACGCATGGTGGATATGTGGAAAATATCGTACTACAGAGTTTCCCAGACCGCAGCGCCATCTGTTGTTGATAATGGTAACTACTGTGATTTCGAAAGTTTGTCTGCCTGAAAATGTACTGTTATCCCAAGCATATTGCAAGAAACGGTGTATTTCTATCGCTGCTCGTTTAGTTTGTATTGCCGTTTCAAATATACCGGTCATTTTTGAAACACCCTGTACCAGCGGCTGTATATTGCCACTGCCAACGGCCCCAAAGCTACGAGCCCGTACTTCAAAGCAGCTTACTGCAATAAAATGCTATTGCGTATTAACTCGCGACATTACACAGTGAAAGCCCCGTAAAAATCCATCTAGTAGTTTTGGAGATTAGCCTGTTTACACAGACAGATAAAAAATATTAGCAAAACTTTAAATCAGAATATCTTTTTTGTGACCCGATTTTGATGAACTGAAGTCTCTACAATGCCACAAACTCTGCTCAAATTACCTGCAGAAACCTCATCATCTCATAGTTTTGGAGATTAGTGTGTTCAAAGACAGACAGACAGGGTAATTTTACAGATTTATTATTAGTATATACAGAAGTGATCTCACAGACGGGATGAGCAGCAATTTACAGCTTTCTGACAAAGGAGATGCCACATAGGATACTAATATGACAAATTCTTGACTACTGTTCTAGTGTTTGGGATCCCCATGAGGTCGGATTGAAGGGAGGCATCAAAGCAATTCAGAGTTTTGTTACTACATTTGTTATCGTTAGGTTCAGTCAGCCTCTAAGTATTATGGAGATTCTTTGGAAACTCCTGGAAGGAAAACGAAGCTCTTTTCACGAGGCACTATTACAGAGATTTAGAAAACCGGGATTTGAAGATTACTGCAGAGCAATTCTACTGTCACCAATGAACATTTTGCTTTAAGCATCATAAAGACGCGAAAAACGGTGGCTTGTACGCGGGCTTTTATACATTTTCCCCCCCGTTGCTCTATCTGTGAGTCAACGTGAAAGGAAATGAACAGTAATGGTACCCTCCGTCATGAACTGAACAGTGACTTGCGGGGTGCGTATAAACTTAGATGGCAAGGATAGGTTGCAATCCTGTCTCGCTTCCTTCTCAACTATTACATTCCTTTTAAGTCTTGAATCAGAACTGCAACCTTGTTTCTGTGCAAGCAGAAGATAACATTTCACTCCCTATTTCTCATACCAGACAGCTTCATGGTTAGTATTTTCCATACGTGACTTATATAATTGATGGTTTGTAATATTCACAGCTGTCACTACCAGCCTTATTTGGTCTTCTTCAAGTCTGAGGGTATTTTGTTTAGCTCACATTACCTGCAAACCTAGGAAAACAGTTTTGTCATACTATGTCCACCCAAGGATCTTAATAATTCTGAGAAAACGTTGTCTACTCCAGACACATTTTTTCAACTTACGTAATTCAAGCTGTATTTTGATGGGCAAGTATCGTTCGCCTATTCTTTTTTTACTTATTTTTCGTTATTGTGTCCTACTGGGTGTAAACGAGGACATCGAAAAAAATTCCCGGTTAAAAATGCACCTTCTCCCGGATGAAAACACACTTTTTCCGTGTTCTTAAGTAACAGTATATTTTCCATCGGAATTGTAAGATTTATCATTCCTTTGAATTGTTGTTTTTATACACGGGCTTACAATAAGAAAACGAAACTCAGGGAAGAAAACCCCTTTTCGAAAGATTCTTGGATTGCAGCAACTTGTATGCTGCATATTTTTGTATTATGGAAGTATAAACTCGAATTCCACAAAACACCGAATGTTACTTTCCGAACCATTGTAATCGAGATTGCGATGCGCTTTCGTAAGCCAGTCATAGCTCGTGTCACGTGATCCCGCCAACTGATGACAGCGGATATTCAGACCACAGTACACGTGATGTCGTCAGATAATAGTAACATCACTGTTAAGTAGCGCGGATACACAAACTGGAAAGGTAATGTTTTTAATTAATATACCTTGTGTAGCTACAAGAAAAGCAAAGCTTTCACATATAATATTGGTCTCTAAGCTCAATAAGCTGCAAGAGAAGCTAAGCTTTCACATGTAATTTTGATCTTTTTTGCGCGTGTTACACTTTAAGATATATCGCACAAATGTGCCAGTAAAATTTTTAGCCGAGTCCAGTGACTTGTCCTCAAAGTTTTCCACAAATAAATTAGCTACCGCAGAAGAGAGAGAGCTTCCCGTAACACTACATCAATTTGCTCATGATAACGACATGAATGTCTGGGCAAAAAATATTTCTAAATCGCTCGTCATCAAACGCTCTGTGATTTAAGAAGTTCATCGCACATAGTTCAACTTGCGTAAAAGGAAATTTACTTTGAAAGCAACGCTTTTCAGACCACCATTTGCAATATTTTCCCGCGACCTGTTAGAAATAGGTTCGTTTCAGTAGTTGTCAGAGAGCGCCAGATGACAGGCGCCGCCGCGCTTTGGCAGCTACTGTGACACGGGAAGCCCCTATGTTCGCACGTGTAAAACATTAAAAGATCTTACATTACGTCATAAAAGAAGAGATATAACAGGAAAGAGCATCGGAATTTCGTGAATCATACTAAAATGGCACATTTAAAGTGCATACTTAAAGATCACATTCCTAGGTCCAGATTCCCAATGAAGTAGGCCTCGACCTGATATTAAGCTTTTCAGTGTGGGTTCCTGGATGTTAATTTCCTTAGAGTACCAGTACTGTATAAACTCATTTTTGATTCTATATTATGATATAATGCCATACGCGCTAGAAGATGAAAACGTACACTTGAAATGCAGCGAGCTGTTGAAATTAGCCAAGAGTGAGGACCTAAACACTTTGTTTCAAATACATTGACTGCCTCAGCGTAAAAGATAACAAAAACCAAATTTCTTTAGCAGACCGACAACAATAATTTAATTGTTCTACAAGCCGATTAATGCATGACTGTCAGAAACGTGGAAATAAAATAAAATCTGAAACTAATAACGTATATTAGCCTTCCGTTATTATGTGATTGTCTTTTAATTCACTTGATAGCTCCCGGCCGCAGAAATCAGTTTTCGTTTTCATTTGACGTGAGAGCAGTAAACGAAGAGGAAACAGCAAACTTACTAAAATGTAAACACGGGTCACGTGGAGACTATACACTTACCCACTACAACTCTGCTCTGCGCATCAGCTCCGGATCTACGATAATTCCGAACCGGGGCAATACTGCGACAATGCCCTCCCCCTTCCCACCCACCCTACACCAGCCCCCTCCCTCGAGCGTTTGGGATACGAAGTCAGAAATTAAAAAAAAAAATAATTTTCAAAAATATGTTCATTTTGTACGCACATCTTTCTGAAGAGTCTGATAAATAAAACATGTATGTTCGAGGAAATGTAAGAAATGTTATTTGGTCTTAAGTGTGCCAGAGTGCAGTGCCACCCCTCTTCACACAGCATTCTTCTATCGCACGTCACTGTATTTCGTTCTGTGGAATTGTAAAGTGTATATTTTGTACTGGATGCCTTCATACTATAATCAGGTTTTGTAATCGGGAGAACAAGAACTCTTCAGAAAATTTGCTCTTTATTGCCTGCCTGTTAGCGAATAGCTTTCTGTTTTGGGTAACAAAATTAAATATAGGATGCATAAAACCAGTAAAGGCAAGAGACAAACAAGACAGTACACATTTCTTCAATTCTTAGCGCCTAGCATTATTTTTTTCTCTAATCTTTCTACAGCTTTACACGGCGCGCTTTCCTTTCTGCGAAAGAATCTATTACCTCATCAAAGTTCGTCAAACGTTTTGCTACATGAAAAATCAAAATATTGTTGTCTAATGCTGCGTAAGTTATTAATACAAATAGTACCCAAGACTGGTGTGGTTTCTCGGTCTGATTACGTCTATTTTGTCACTGCCTGCTAGATAAAACGAAATAGCCTTTCTAACACTGCAGAAGTTGTAACACACACCAAATAAACGAGACTGTTTTGGTACAAATGGTCATTTTTATAACACGACAGAATATAATCCTCGAAGACCAACATAAAATGCCTACTACGTCTGTGATAAGCAAAAAGCTTCATGTTAGAAAATAGTTTCACATTTCATTCATACGCTCCTGTTTCTCGAGCATGAGATCGAAAACTAGTAGCATGAGATTTTTATATGAATTTGGAATCGTCATATTCTTCCGTAATTTGTGTGATGTCCCAGGCTCTTCTCCTTCCTCGTTCTAACAATCAATCTTGTCATGGCTAGTTCTGGAACTATTTCAGCCTTTGTCGAAACTTATTCGCCAGGTAACTTCACTAACCCTGCCAGAATCACGGGTTTAGTTTTCTCTGATTATTCTCCGGTTAGGTGTTGTTATGTTCGTACAAACCATTTTCCTCGCTACTTCCAGTATAGAACTTAGGCGGCTGCTGGACGGGGACTGTACAACTGGCCATTACTAAAGTGCGCGTCATTTACGACGGCGGCACAGTTTACGTTTGTTCTGCGGCCAATGAACAGAGAACGATGTTGCCACAGCTCGACTGCAGTGCAAGGCACGGACGAGTGTCTTCAGTTTTAGAAACGTTCAGTCATAAATCAAGTAATTGAAAAAAGCAATGTCTTGATAGCAGACTTTCTTTTATAGAAAGTTTGGAAAAAACATTATTTATACCAATTGCTTCATATTCTATTAATTAATTAAACCAAACAAGCAATAAGCCTCCTAATTCTGGCGATAGCAAGGGAAGGTGTTTGTATCATTCTCACTAACTGCTTTTTCGCAATAAAGAACAGCGGTAATTGTTTATTTCCTGAATGAGATTTTCACTCTGCAGCTGATATGAAACTTCCTGGCACATTAAAACTGTGTGCCGGACCGAAAAGAAAGACTCGAACTCGGGACCTTTGCCTTTCACGGGCAAGTGCTCTACCAACTGAGCTACCCAAGCATGACTCACGCCCCGTCCTCTCAGCTTTACTTCTGCTTGTATCTCGTCTCCTACCTTCCAAACTTTACAGAAGCTCCCCTGCGAACCTGAAGAACTAGCACTCCTAAATGAAAGGATACTGCGGAGACATGGCTTAGCCACAGCCTGGGGGCTGTTTCCAGAATGAGATTTTCACTCTGCAGCCGGCCCAGGCGGGTTGCATAATGCAGCCTCGCAGGCGCTCAGCGGCACTGTTTTCGATTTTTTCAAATTGTTGCATCCTTGAGCCCCCGTTAACCAGATGTAGGTCTAGCGATTGGCGGCTGACGCTAAAGATAAGACTTTATTAATAATTATGGTACAGGGTTACATCACCAGTTATCAGTGTGCGATTTGTGGTTTTACCAGTGGGGGGATGTCTTATGGGGTTAGTATAATTACGTATGTTACTAGCTTGGACCGTGGCGTTACCCATGGTTAAATAGTTATTTATAAATAGATTTTAATGCCGCAACTCACTATTCACGTGTATGCACTATCAGAAAAGCCATCCCTTGTTGTATCTTTAAAAGTACATTTTAGGTAAAGCTTATTTACAAAAATCATCTACATACAGGTATACGAGGGGAATTCAAAAAGTAAAGGCACATCTGTGAAAAGCTGTACTTATTCTGATAGAAAACTGAAACATGCGTTATTTTTCTACGTAACCTCCCTGGACTTCAATGCAGTTTTCTCAACGTTTTGCCAGTTTTTTTATTTCATCAAATAATACGTTTATCGGTTGCATCTGTAACCAATTTTGCACAGCAGCAATGATGTCTTCATCACTTTCAAATCTTCTTCCCTGTAGTGCTTCCGTTAAGGGTCTAAACATGGGAAAATCGCTTGGAGACAGGTCTGGACTGTATGGTGGATGTTCCAGCACCTCGAATCTCAACTCCTTTATTGCGTCGGCTGTCCGTTTGGCAGAATGTGGGCGAGCGTTATCTTGCTGCAGGATGACACCTCTTCACAGTTTTCCACGACGTTTGGATCTGATTGCAGGTTTTAGTTTCGTACGCAACACATCACATCCACCATACAATACAAACCTGGCTCTAAAGCCTCGTTTACGCTGGGGCGACGTCTTGCAACATTGTGGCATGTTACGGAAATGTGGCGTGCGTCGTCTTGTCATTTAGTTCTTCATGTTTTGAAATGCTTAACTACTACATAACACTTTTTCAAAATTCATAAGCAAACATATTAATAGTAAACTTTCAGTGTTCGGCTCCACAAATTTAAATTATACGTAAAGTTTTACTCCAGTGCGTGGGAAATAAACAACCCAGGTTGGGGGAAATCCCCCGTTCCCCCCGGCAATCGCACACTGCCAGTTACAGTTACATTCTCAGCAAGTACACCAAGTCCTTTCATCCATACATGTATTTTTTCTTCATTACTAACTTTACAACAGGAACGGGTATACAATGTAAAAGGCATATTACTATATACATAACTAGGTCTAGATTGGGTCTTGGCATCTATTCCACAATGCCAGGTCTTATAAGCGATGACATCTCGGTCGACGAATGATTCCAATCCAGGTAGAGAGGCATTCTCACATCGGACGATAGCGAGAGTAAACCATCCACTTCCAGTACTCCCTGTGGCAACATCAAGGCTGAAATTAACGCGTCATCCACGGAAAAAAATAGGTCAATTCAGTATGACATTTTGTGCAGTTCCATTCGTGACAAGTTTATTCTCCAGGCTTATCATGTGTTTGTAGACTGGCATGCGATGGCGACGTTGACGATACACACGTCGACGAGGCATAGTGATTCAATGCTGTTGCAGATATAGCTCACAGCGGAATGATTCAGCTGGTCTGCGTTGGCCGCTTTTATACTGTGCGCATGACCTTGATTACAGACCCCTCATAACAGACTTAGCCGCTGCGAGGCTTATAAGACCTGGTATTGTGGATTAGATGCCAAGACCCAATCTAGACCTAGTTATGTATACATTTTACATTGTATACACGCTCCTGTCGTAAAGTTAGTAATGATGAAAAAACACATGTATGGATGAACGGACTTTGTGTGCTTGCTGAGAATGTAACTGTAACTGGTGATGTAACCCTGTACTGTTGTTGTTGTGGTCTTCAGTCCTGAGACGTTAATAAAGTCTTATCTGTAGCGTCAGCCGCCAATCGCTAGACGTACATGTGGTTCGCAGGAGAGCTTCTGTGAAGTTTGGAAGGTAGGAGACGAGATATTGGCAGAAGTAAAGCTGTGAGGACTGGGCCGTGAGTCTTGCTTGGGTAGCTCAGTTGCATGTCCCGGGTTAACCCACCTGACTGCTAAGCACGTAATTCCAGGTTCTAATACCGGTCGGGTACACATTTTCATTTGTGGTGGTGGTGGTTAGTGTTTAACGTCCCGTTGACAACGAGGTCATTAGAGATGGAGCGCAAGCTAGGGTTAGGGAAGGATTGGAAGGAAATCGGCCGTGCCCTTTCAAAGGAACCATCCCGGCATTTGCCTGAAACGATTTAGGGAAATCACGGAAAGCCTAAATCAGGATGGCTGGAGACGGGATTGAACCGTCGTCCTCCCGAATGCGAGTCCAGTGTGCTAACCACTGCGCCACCTCGCTCGGTATTTTCATTTGTTGCCAGCACGGTAGCTCAGCGTGTTCGGTCAGAGAGCCGGTTGCCTCTGTAATAAAAAACTGAGTGCATGGATCAACCACTGAACTTGAACAGGATGTCTTGCGACGTCCGCAACGACAATCCACAACGAACAAAAAAGTTAGTACAGCACTTGACCGCGAAAGGCAAAGGTCCCGAGTTCGAGTCTCGGTCCGGCACACAGTTTTAATCTGCCAGGAAGTTTGTTTATTTCCTATTGTACTTCGACGAAACGTAATTCATAGTCTCTCTTGGCGCGTACAACTGGCAGCGCAGCAATCTCCCGCGTCTGGGCGCGCATGCGCGAACCGCCAAGATAAAAGAATTCAACTATAGTGTGGTGATCTGGCCAAAAATTTTCTGACACAATTTCATTTTCCTGAATACACCGAGAAGATAGCACGTAATCTTTCTTACCTCTTATTCCTGTTAGCCGTTTATTTCCACTCTGGAAATCTGAATCTATTGATTTCCCTAGTAAGTATAACAACTCTGATCATTCGCAAACCCAATCAAGAACATAACAGACAGTGATTGGCATTCGCTCGTTCGTCTTTACTCCGCTCAGCTCTTATAGCCCGGTCTCCTTTTGCCTGCAGGAAAGTTTATTTCTAGATGCGACGAGGATTCCCCTGGCAGAGACGTCACGCATTCAAAAATCAAATTATGATTCATTCCGAAATCAACTTACAGTGTGTATTCAAAAACTAACAGGGATGTGTTTCAAAATCATATGAGTAATCGATAGACCAACGTGCGCTGGATGCTAGGCGTTTTGTGAAACAAGGTTTTTTCCTCCTCAAGAATATGAATTTGGGACCCCTCCCTCCCTCATAGATCCGGGCCTGCTGCGCATGCGTGAATCTGGCAGCTTGGGTGCGGCAGTAAAATTTTTCCCGGTTGCATCTAGCAGCTTGCTGCGACTGTTTACACTTTACAGCCAACAGCCACATTTCTGTAGCCAGAAGCGGGAGACGGTACTACTCATACACCACTCAACTGCGCATGCGCATAAGCCCGCTCGTAACTGCTAAAACGAATCTAATGTTGTGACGTCATGCTCATCGGAGGAAATTTGTTGTTATTAAGCATTGCATAGTCTCCCTAAAGCCTTTGACACAATTTGCTATTGGCAAACGCTTGTGTGAGCACTGTGATTTGTTATATATGGCACATTCCCTTTGCAATTAATGTTTTTTTTCTCGTTCACGTTTTATTGTTGCAGTATTATTCTGCAATAGCGCGATATAGTAATATCCTTTGTTAGAGTATCGATTCTTACCACTCAAAATTACAAAAATTTAACTGAAAACTAACACAACGAAAAATTACCGGGTTTTTCCCGGATCGTATACATTGTGGCGATACCTGTAAGACACCGCTAGCCCACGCCTCTCGCGGTGTGCGTTTAACCCCATTTAAATGACGCGCCAAGCGCGCGCCCAGCGGCTGTACGATTAATTAAATAATCGGCGTGCTAATCACAGTTGAAATCTCTGGTCCAGAGGGACGTGAAGAGGCTGTGGTCCAGAGAGAGAGTAGAGTCAGTCGAGTCTTGTTCAGTCTTAAGAGTCAGTCGAGCTAGAAAGTGTCTTGTGAAACGATCATTCTGTGGATAATATTAGTGTGATGATTTCTTTTATATGTGTTGTGTTGTCTTCTTCGATGAGTAAAAAAAAAAGTATAGGTAAAATAAATTTTTGTGATGTCCATCAATAAGTTCATTCCAGTAAAAATAGAACCACTTCCCTTCACCTTTATTCACCCTTTTTTCTTTCTTTCCTTTCAACGAAACAAAAACAAAAAAAAAAATTACCACCCTCTTTTTTTTTTTTTATTCCGGACATCACAACATCCTAATCTTAACTGTCTGTGCTAACTACCTATGGGCCCAACACAATAGGTTTAAAACAATTTGATTTACTTCTGTGTGTAAGATATCTTATGAGATTAGATTCTGATAGGTGGTTAATTTATTTTCATCGCCAGCCACAAGTACTAGCCAACCAACCAGCTGAATAATTCTAAGACTTATGGCCACCTCTGTGTCAAAATGGGACTTTCCAATGGAAGCAGAGGGGATAGATTACTATCAGGGACTGACAAAGTGTGATATCTAAATGCAAATCATTAAAATAAACTGATAAGCAAAGAATAATATTTTTACTGGACATATATGAGCAAAGGTCAATAATGTGAACAATTATAAAAAAAAATGTAGCTTTGTCTACTGTAATTGTATAATTAAGAGTGAGAATATCCCCCCCCCCTCCCCATGGGTTGTTTATTTGATGCAACAAATTACGTATACAGATAACATTTTGAATACTTTCATTAATTGTTTAGCAAAAGACTGTAATTCTTTTTATGTGAGGGAGAATGAATTAGGTCACCAAATGCCATCTTCGATTGATACATAAAGTTAAACGTGGAGCGAATGTCCAATTTGAATGATACAGTACAGTACAGTTGTGTAAAAATATATGGCAAAGTGAAACTAATCATTATTTTTCAGTCCACTCAAAGTAGAATGTGCTTCAGGGGTTTTATAATTTTCTTTCAGGTCTAACTTCACGATTCACCCAAGCCTGCCAACCCAAAGTTTGGTACAGATTTATTGATGACAGCTTCATGATCTGGACTCACAGTGAAGAACAACTCCAGGATTTCCTCTCCAACCTCAACTCCTTTGGTTCCATCAGATTCACCTCCTTCACTCCAAATCCCATGCCACTTTCCTTGACGTTGACCTCCATCTGTCCAATGGCCAGCTTCACACATCCGTCCACATCAAACCCACCAACAAGCAACAGTACCTCCATTATGACAGCTGCCACCCATTAAATATCAAACGGTCCCTTCCCTACAGCCTAGGCCTTCATGGCAAACGAATCTGCTCCAGTCCTGAATCCCTGAACCATTACACCAACAACGTGAAAACAGCTTTCGCATCCTGCAACTACTCTCCTGACCTGGTGCAGAAGCAAATAACCAGAGCCACTTCCTCATCCCCTCAAACCCAGAACCTCTCACAGAAGAACCCCAAAAGTGCCCCACTTGTGACAGGATACTTCCCGGGACTGGATCAGACTCTGAATGTGGCTCTCCAGCAGGGATACGACTTCCTAAAATCCTGCCCCGAAATGAGATCCATCCTTCATGAAATCCTCCCCACTCCACCAAGAATGTCTTTCCGCCGTCCACCTAACCTTCGTAACCTCTTGGTTCATCCCTATGAAATCCCCAAACCACCTTCCCTACCCTCTGGCTCCTGCCCTTTTAACCGCCCCCGGTGTAAAACCTGTCCTATGCACCCTCCCACCACCACCTACTCCAGTTCTGTAACCCGGAAGGTGTACACGATCAAAGGCAGAGCCACATGTGAAAGCACCCACGTGATTTACCAACTGACCTGCATACACTGTGACGCTTTCTATGTGGGAATGACCAGCAACAAACTGTCCATTCGCATGAATGGACACAGGCAGACAGTGTTTGTTGGTAATGAGGATCACCCTGTGACTAAACATGCCTTGGTGCATGGCCAGCACATCTTGGCACAGTGTTACACCATCCGGGTTATCTGGATACTTCCTACCAACACCAACCTATCCGAACTCCGAAGATGGGAACTTGCCCATTGATATATCCTCTCTTCTTGTTATCCACCAAGCCTCAATCTCCGCTAATTTCAAGCTGCTGCCACTCATTCCTCACCTGTCATTCAATATCATCTTTGCCTCTGCACTTCTGCCTCGACTGACATCTCTGCCCAAACTCTTTGCCTTTAAATATGTCTGCTTGTGTCTGTATATGTATGGATGGATGTATGTGTGTGTGCGCGCGCAAGTATATACCTATCCTTTTTTCCCCCTAAGGTAAGTCTTTCCTCTCCCGGGATTGGAATGACTCCTTACCCTCTCCCGTAAAACCCACATCCTTTCGTCTTTCCCTCTCCTTCCCTCTTTCCTGAAGAAGAAACCGTTGGTTGCGAAAGCCAGAAATTTTGTGTGTGTGTTTGTTTGTTATTTTATTGTGCCTGTCTACAGGCGCTTTCCTGCTTGGTAAGTCTTGGAATCTTTGTTTTTAATATATTTTTCCCATGTGGAATAATATATATATATATATATATATATATATAGCGGGAAAGCGACGTTAGACAGGCACAATAAAACAACACACAAACACACACACAAAATTACTAGCTTTCGCAACCAACGGTTGCTTCTTCAGGAAAGAGGGAAGGAGGGGGAAAGACGAAAGGATGTGGGTTTTAAGGGAGAGGGTAAGGAGTCATTCCAATCCCAGGAGCGGAAAGACTTACCATAGGGGGAAAAAGGACAGGTGTACACTCGCACACGCGCGCACACAACACACACACACACACACACACACACGCACGCACGCGCGCACACGCACACACATATCCATCCGCACATACACAGACACAAGCAGACATCTTTCCTTTATATAGTCCTACTATGTACCCCTTCAATCTTTCAGCCTCCTCTTCCTTGATTATTAGTGGCCTGTCGTCTAAGCTGTCTCTGTTCATACAGTTGTTTCTTTTCTATCTGGATTATACTTGGTGACAATTATTGGACTATATGAAATAAAATTTTCGCAACTTCTGAATGGTTTGCACAGTCGGCTGCGGGACATGATGGGAATTAATATGCATGTTTGGCATAACAACAAAGCCCACTTTCATTTGAACAGGTTTGTCAACAAGCAAATTGGCACATTTGGGGGACAGAGAATCTGCATTTCACGGTTGAGACATCTCTTCACCCTCAGTGGGTGAAATGTGTGGTGTTCTATGTTCAGTAACAGAATAATCAGTGTGATATTCCTTGATGACACGGTGACTACCGAATGGCATTTGAAGGTTTTGGAAGATGATTTCATCCCCATTATCCACAGTCACCCTGATTTTGACAAGACGTGGTTCACGCAAGATTAAGCTCGACCTAATTGAAGCAGCAGAGTGTCTGATGTCCTGGAGGAGCACTTTGGGGACTGCATTCTGGCTCTGGGGTAAACAGAGGCCTCTTGCGTGGGCCTCGATTGGTTGCCATATTCTCTGAATCTGAACATACGCAACTCCTTTTTGTGGGGAAATATTAAAGACAAAATCTACAGTAATAACCCGAAAACCATTGCTGAACTGAAAACATCCATTCACAGGCGTAACGAACTTGTCATAACCTAAATCCGAATACCTGTAGTGATGTTTACACGTTGAATAAAGTGTGCCCGCCCTAGTTTGTAAGTAACTAATGTTTTTTTTTCCTAGTTCAATGATTGTCACCCTGTAAATAGACCATTCAGCCCAGAGGCCCACTGTGTGAAGGTCCTCAAGGCTGCACAATGTCAAAACAATTACATAATTTATTCATAAAAGAACTGACTTGCTGATATTCCTCCCTTAGAAACTAAGTGAACTGGCCTTCATGAATGAGGAAAAACTTTTTGCGAAGCTGCTCACAAAGATTTCATTACTACACAGAAAGCTTGTTGATGTCAGGTATTACTCTGCTTTTGCATTTTTTTGATCTAGTTAATAATAGATACATCAAATGGCTGAGTCAAAAAAAATTCTTCAATGGAGTACAAGGAGCTGAACTCATAGCTTACTCTTCAAGTTCATTTCATTTGTAGCCAGACTTTTTACATTTCCTGAAAAAGCTACTGAAACTTTATGTTCTAGAATAATGAATAACGTTTTGGGTAAAAACAAGTAAGTTTCTATGAAGATTGTTATTTTTCCTGATATTGATTCAGTGAACTGAATTTTTTGTTTGAAAAGGATATTTTGCATATGATGCAATTCATTAAAAAATATATATACTGAGAAGAAGAGGCTGACTCACCTATTCCCATAAACAGGCTTTTGCAAGACAGTCTCAAATTCATATAATACAGAATTCATATTGCACAATTTTCGGCACCAGAAACTTTAGCTTGCTTTCATGAGTTACTCCAAAAATATGACGATGTGGGTGTTTTACATTGTGGAATGACAGTAAGCAAAGCTTCCCAGTGACATCAACCTTCCCCATATTCATCGATGCTTCTAGTGCTTTGTATTTCTCTTCTAATACACCTGCTTTGCCACACTGCATTTTGCTAATTTCATTTTTAAGCATCTATATTTCCTTTTGCCTGATTCATTTACAGAATTTTCATATTTTCTTCTCTCATCACTTACATTTAACATCTCACTTAGTTCTGCTACATATTATCATTTTGTCTACTTTCTTGTTTGTTGCTTTCACTAAATAAAGTTGTGTAAAAATAATAATGGTTGAAGTAAGTGGTAGTAAATGTATCAAAATAATTACATTGTCAATAAATGTTATTTCATGGCTTCTGTAATGATGCTACTGAAGCCATTTAAAGTAAAAACAGAATCAATTTAGGAATTATACAGGCTGAGAAATAAAGACATGTAATTGACTGTGGTGAACAAATAAATGTCACAAAATAACTGTATTTCATATGTGGTGTTGTATTTCAATGAAGCAGAATTTGGTACTATATCTCATTGTACAGAATGTAAGGAAATAGAGAAATGAAACAAAGAGCATTGTGATAAATTTTTAATCAAAATTCTGTATTTTTGACAATTATAATCTGTATGCACATGAACAGTTCCAACAAGTGAGAATTATCTTGATACTAATGAAAATAAAAATGACATCAGTGCCTCAATGATCTAGTAAGTGAAAATATAATGTGTACACGGTGTTTCAGAAGTGGTCAACATTTAGGGATGATGATGATGATGATGATGATGATAATAATAATAATAATAATAATAATAATAATAATAATAACAATAATAATAAGCTATGAGCAATTCTTGATCTTTGATACTGTGAAACATATCTCTTCTATTGCAAGCTCTTTACTTTCCATTTTTTTGGGAAATGGTAGAACGGGCAAATACAAGACAAAAAGTCCAATAAACATGTTGTCAAAAATGCATACCTTTAAAGCTATGATCACTTGTACATCTTCGCTACTTTGAAACACAACTCTTCTAATGAACAAGTGTTCGTAACTTTTAAGGTGTGCATTTTAGAGTACACGTTTACTACCCATTTTTTTCCTCCCTTCTTGTTTGGGTCCATACCGCCATGCCCCAAAACATGGAAAGGAAAGAGCTTGCAGTAGGAGAGGTCAGTTTCACAGTATCAAAAACCAAGAATTGCTCGTAGCTCTTAGGGCATGCATTTTAAAGCCCATGTTTATTTGACTTTTGTTTTGTTTCGAATGACTGTTCCTGTCACATCCCTGAATATTAACCATCACTTCTGAACACCCTACATGTTGACGAATGTTCTGATTAGCATATATTCTGAATAAATGTAAAAAAATATTCAACTTCATAGACAGTTACAAATATATCTTATTTTGTTCTAAATTACACAACAGCTAAAACAGCATACTACAAAAAGCCAAATTCCAGATAAATAAATCACAAATTTAGAGAGCTCTGAATTGAATTTTTCTGAAAGACTTCCACATATTCTATAACAGTGGCAATAAGTTTTTCAGCCATTTTTTTTACCTCAGTGCGTGGATTGTAGGGGAAGTCTTCAAATCTATATCGATAAGGCTTCCCATCTGTTGCGTGATATACTGACTGGAACATAACAACAGGTTTTTCACGGGGAAATCCAGGAGGCAATGTGAAGTGCAAAATGAAATAAAAATCTCTCCATTCAAGTAAAAAGGAAGCTCTGGTAAAGCAAATGCCATCATATTCCAAGACACTGTTACCAAAATGATGAAAAAGAGCAGTAATAAGTTCTCTCCTTCTGTCATGGGCAGCAGCGGCAGCATCAATTCGGTCCTGTAAGCGTGCCGTTACCAAAGGAACATAGTCCATCAAGCAACTACCACCAGGTGGAAACGGGGGTAATGACATTCCACTACCTCCGACACCCTCAAGTGCTGCCTCAGCCTGTAGTGACAGCAGCAGCTGCGGAGTGATGCGACCTCCTTCAGTAGGAGAGTGGAATGTCACGGTCAAAGTAGCAGTGGGCTCACCAGTATTCCCAAGAGGCTGTGGAATTGCTGAGAAATCCACCTGCGCAACAAAAACACACACAATTAGCAAACTGAATTTTCCTTCCATGATAGTGATTACAATTAAGCCTGAGAGAGAGAGAGAGAGAGAGAGAGAGAGAGAGAGAGAGAGAGAGAGAGAGATCCACCATAAAAAGTTTGCCATCAACTGTAATATGAGGGTGGTTTGAAAAGTTCTTGGAATGGAATAGAAAAAGTACTTACATCACTGAAACTTTTTTATTTTTCCATGTAGTCTCCTTTAAGATTAATGCACTTGGTCCAACGACATTCCAGTGCCTTGATCCTATCTCAAAAATGAGATTCCTCCAGACCTGTAAAATAGTTGTCAACTCCGACTATCAATTATTCATTTGTAGTGAATCTTCGGCCACCAAGAAAAATTTTCAGTTTTGGGAGGAGATGGAAGTCTGATGGAGCCATATCTGGTGAGTAAAGCAGGAGTGGCAAAAATTCATATCTTAGTTCATGGAGTTTTGCCACAGCGCTGAGACGGCACGTGTGCGACCACACATTGTCTTGATGGAAGATTACTTTCTTCCTTGGCCTTTTTCGCACATATTTTGTTGCAATTTGTCCATGAGGTTAGCACAGTATTCTCCAGTAATTGTTTGCCCAGTGGGGAGATAAACTACACAAACAGAAACCCCTTCACACCCCAGAACACTGAAGCCATGAACTTTCCCGCTGAAGGAATGTCTTTGCTTTCTTTGGTGGTGGAGATTCAGCATGTATCCACTGCTTTGACTGTTGTTTTGTCTCTGAGGTATAGTAGTTCACTCTAGTTTTATCTGGGGTAACAAAGCAGCACAAAATATGTTGTTCACTTCTTTTAAAACGGGCCTAACATTGTTCTGATATGTCCATTCTCATGCATATTTGATCCAGCGTCAAGAGTCGCGGCACCCATCTGGCAGGTAATTTTTTCTTTTCTAATTCTTCAGTTAAAACGTGATATATCCTTTCAGATGACATCTGGCAAATGTGAGCAATTTCACGCATTTTCAACTGGCGATCCTCTGTGACCATTTTGTGCACTTCTGCAAAGATTTCTGGACTAGTTACAAATCTTGACCAACCGCTGCGCGGATCGTCATCTAAGCCCCCCCGATCAAATTTACATTCGTTTGTCCACTTGGCAACAGTAGCATATGATGGAGCAGAGTCCCCCCAGTTTACTCTGGAAATCAGCATGAATATACTTTGCTTTCATACTTTTTTTCATGAAGTACTTAAGCACTGCTTGAATCTCTATTTTTTCCATCTTCACAAATCACTATGCAGGAACAACAACAGAAGCATGTTGCCGCAACAGCTCTCTGCCAAGAGCGCTGATGTGGCACATGTTTACAATCAACAGTCCAATGAATACCACCTGAACAACTCGTTGCACTAGCGCTGACCTCTTGTGGTGATTCTGAGAACTTTTCAAGCCATCCTCATATTTATTACAATTTTCACAAGAGACAAAAGAAATTGATAGATACCTAAAGATTTATAATGAAGTTCTAAGGGAGAAATTAACTGCAGCAGGAGTGGCTATATTAACTGATAAAAAAATGGAAAATAAAGCTACATATTACAAATGAAAGAATTTTGGTGCTTAGGCAGGCAGAGGTAGAGAGAGGAACTTCAGTAGTCACGTAAGTTCCAGAGGGGGAAAAAATACAACACACTCTTATCTCATTACAAAAGATCTGCAAAATCAATTTTTATTAATGTGACAGGTGATCTGAATGCTTATGTACAGAACAAACCAATCCGAGAAGAAATAGGAAATTAAGGTGAACCCTTACTGAATGAAAATGGTGAATTATTAAAGGAATTTGCTACTTACAACCAATTAAAAGTCATCAAAAGCTTTTTAAGGACATCCATAAATATACATCGACTGCAAGCGGACAGTGGCTGATAAATTGTTCACAACATAACGGTTAATAAAAGACTAGGATCAGATGTAGCAGGTACCAGAATGCATGCAGGAAGTTACTTATACACAGGCCATTCACTATCTGGATCAGATGTAGCACATACCTGAATGCTTAGAGGGAGTGACTTATACACAGACCATTCATTATCTGGTTATTACAAAAAATATAATCCTTGCTAAATGGAGAAAAGAATGGAATATGTGAATATAGAGGGTTGAAGTGTATAATACACACACATCAAAAAAAGTTTTGCATCACCCCTGTTCCCAGAACTACTGAAGATACATGTTGACTGTGGATATTGTATCACAGACACAGTCCCTTTGACTGTTCAGAAATGTCACTAAACCCGCACAAAGATATAAACAACCGTGCAGGAGCAGCAACTATTAGACAGAGGTGGTCCGACAGCCAACCAGTTCCAGTCAGTCCACCAAGGAGGTACTCAGCTCATTTTGTCTGTAGTTCAACCATGCCCAGGCAGTCAATACCGCGGTTTGAGCGCGTCCGCATTGTTACTTTGGACCAGGAAGGGCTCTTAACAAGGGAAGTGCCCAGGTGTCTCGGAGTGAACCAAAGCGATGTTGTTCAGATATGGAGGAGATACAGGGAGACAGGAACTGTCAATGACAGGCCTAGCTCAGGCCATCCAATGGCTACTACTGCAGCGGATGTCCACTACATATGGATTATGGCTCAGAGGCACCCTGACAGCAATGCCACCATGTTGAATAAGGCTTTTCGTGCAGTCACAGGACTTGTGTTACGACTCCCGACGTCCCTGGGAAGATCCATCTTTGCAACCACGACACCATGGAGTGTGGTGCAGATGGGCCCAACAACATGCCGAATGGACTGCTCAGGATTGGCATCATGTTCTCTTCACCGACGAGTGTCATGTATGCCCTCAACCACACATTCGTCGGAGACATGTTTGAAGGCAACCTGGACACGCTGAATGCCTTAGACACACTGTCCAGCAAGTGTAGAAAGGTGGTGGTTCTCCAATTTTTTGGGGTGGCATTATGTGAGGCCGACATATGCTGCTGATTGTCATGGAAGGCACCATAACGGCTGTACAATATGTGAATGCCATCATCCGACCGATAATGCAACCATATCGGCAGCATATTGGCAAGGCTTTCGTCTTCATGGATGACAATCCGCGCCCCCATCGTGCACATCTTGTGAGTGATGTCCTTCATGATAATGACAAGTTCTCCAGACTTGAATCCTATCAAACATGCCTGGGATAGATTGAAAAGGGTTGTTTATGGACAATGTGACTCACCAATCACCAAATCGCCATTGAGGAGTGGGACAATCTGGACCAACAGTGCCTTGATGAACTTGTGGATACCGTATTTATTCGAATCTAAGCCACACTTTTTTCCGGTTTTTGTAATCTAAAAAACCACCTGCGTCTTAGAATCGAGTGCAAAGTAAGCAGAAGTTCTGAAAAATGTTGGTAGGTGCCGCCACAACTACCTTTTGCTGTCGAATAAAAGTAGCTCTACACAGGCATGCTTTGCAGGCACAAAGATAAATACTGGCACCAAAACCTCTGCGTCAGTAAATAAATTTAAAAAAAAGGAGAAGAAGTGGAAGACCAGGTTTTTTCCCCGCCCCAAGTTTCGACCACTGCATTTTCCTACATTATCCAACGTAGTAAATACAAATTCCATATTGTTCACCTTCGAATGTAGCAGCATTTCAATGTACTACGAAAATCCGATTGACAAGACTGGGATGTTTGTCAATATGGCCAACTCTACGTTCTGAATTTTTTCCTACCTATGGAAAGAGATGGTTGCTAACAGGAACTTTTATGAATTGTGAATCACATGCAGTATTCTCTTCAGCATAAGAGTAATTCGAATATAAACATTTTGCCATGTATTCTTTCGTGTTTGCTGCTATCTCATTTAAATCCCGTCTGCATGATAAACTACGAAACTAGAGTGAGACAACAGCAAACGCGGAAGAATATACATATCATGTCATGTTTATATTCGTATTATTCTTATGCCTAATAGTGATACAGTCAGAAATGAAGCACGGCAATTGACTAGATTTTTAAATCTAAGATGACTAATTTCTGTGCAGGATGTAATGTACTAAGCAGGCGTCTGCAAAAATTTTCAAACGGAGAAAATTTTTTGTTTAACTCTTGTTCAGAACATCATCTATCATACGCAGTCTATTATTTGGTTCTTGTTGATCATTATCAAAGAAAGCAGCAGTGTAAGTAACAACAAATAGCAGTCTCTTGCCATTGTTTCACTAACGAGACGATTCCTCCCTTTTTTTAAAAAAAAATTGTAAGCGGCGTTAGGGTGCACAAAAGCAAGCCATGACTCGAGCGGCGACAGGCCGTAAACGCTCATTATCAGAATGAGACAAGCAATGCATGACACAGTGCAGTAATGTATTTTCAGCTTAGAGTGACGTAAACACCTATAACAAAAAGAACGGCACTTATCAGATCAAAGGAAAATAAGCAATCAATTCAAACCAGACGAAGCACGTGAGACAGGAAGGGTACTCTTATAAATACGGACGGAGCGCCTGACGCATAGCAATGGCTACCTGGGAAAGCTTATTAACTGCTAAGCTTATGACTCAGACCAAACTACTGTAGCTGTATAGTCATTCATTCATTCATCCTGAATTGTGTCTCATATTACAATGGACCAACTTTGTTTTGATTAGGAGGTGTGGCCTAAAACTATTCTCCCCCATTGAATTTCGAGTCTCAAATTTCAGGTGTGGCTTGGAATCGGGAATTTTTTTTCCCCCCCTTGATTTCGAGTCGCATTTTTCAGGTGCGGCTTAGATTCGAGTAAATACGGTAGTATGCCACGTCGAATACAGGCATCCATCAATGCCAGAGGACATGCTGCTAAGTATTAGAGGTACCAGTGTGTACAGCAATCTGGACCACTACCTCTGAAGGTCTTGCTATATGGTGGTACAACATGCAATATGTGATTATCATGAGCAATAAAAAGGGCACAAATAATGTTTATGGTATCTCTATTACAATTTTCTGTACAGGTTCTGGAACTCTCGGAACCACGGTGATGCAAAACTTTTTTTTTTAATGTGAGTATATTTGTTGCAAGATGAAGGAGAGAAAGTACCTCTATCACAGTTGCTTAAAATATATTTAGTTGAGATTCCAACGAGTACTCCTACTAACAAACAATGGGGAACTATAACTTTAGCAATAAAGGAAGCAGTAGGTGAAGCTATTGGGAGGGCAAGAAAATTAAGAAGAAAGCATGGGTTAAAATTAGGGAATGGAGAAATTCCAGAACCTGTCAAGCAAAAACAAGTAGCTTATCTAAAAATGATATGGTACTGAAAAAATGAGGAAGACTGTAAAACATGTACAAATAATGTTAAGTCAGTAACAAGGCAACTGAAGCAAGAATCTTAAGACAGATCAATAAATTCAATAGATGATGTCCATGGAAGGCAAGACAGCTTATAAATTAATATTGTAACATTTTAATAATGATGAAAGAAACTGTCAATATAAATGTAGTTTAAGGAGAATCTTGGATCTAGCATTATAAAGAATTATGGTATGGTCAAAGACAGTGTGAAGAAGATCAAAGTACAGATAACAGAGCTGTGGGAATTGATGGAACAGTGTAGTATTGCAATCCTTTGAAAATAGGGAAGCTCCAGGAATACATAAAATGAATTTAGAGGTGTTCCAATATAGTGGGATGATTTTTACATTCACATATGTAAGTTGCTAACCCTTTTCTAAGAAAGGAAAATTATACCAAAAAAATGTAGAAACGTTACATTAATATTATTTTTCAAGAAAGGCAATGTAAGTTCTTGTAATAACTATCATGCAACAAGTCTGGTAAATGGTGGATGATTGTAAAATAATAAACAATACACTTTTATTGAAAGAACAATGTTGATTCAGACAGTATAATAAACACTACTCATGACGTAAGCCTTGGGCCTGTTCCGACTGGCCGACTACCCACTTGACAGGGCAGCAAGAGAAGCACTCTATGTTCATTGGAAATGGGATCAGCATGTCGCCAATCCTTCCAGATGTTATTTTCAGTGGATTAATCCTAATGATGCCATTAACTTCACACGCATGGGCACATGCGAGTGCGCGCGCGCACGCACGCACAGAGAGACAGAGAGAGAGAGAGAGAGAGAGAGAGAGAGAGAGAGAGAGAGAGAGCTTTTCTAGATGATCATTTATCCACCAGGATGATGATGAAAAGCTTCAGAAATCATTACATATGCTAAATAATCAAGACATGGCAAAGAAAATACCAAGATAATAATCAAAGATCAACCAACAGAACAAGTTTGAAGCTTCTCTCTTTCTGGTTGTGATTTATCTTTTAACAATGATGATGAAGTGGAGAAAAGCTTCGCTTATTTCAATACTGTGTGTGAACTAGCTCAGCAAAAATGAAAGGTTAAAGTGAGGGAAGAGATCCAAATTTTGCCTGTGCCAACATTGATGTATGGAAGCAAGAAGTGGGTGCATAAAATGATTTATGGAAACAAAATGCAATCATCTAAAATGTGGTTCCCCTGATCAACGAAAGGGCAATTCCTAAAAGACAACAAATGAATAAAGAGATAAGGCATCAATTAAATAACTTCTCAATGACAGAATTTTCCTAAACAACAGAAACTGAAAAAAAAAAAAAAAAACACATTTTTAGAATTCTAAAACTTGCTTTTGCATATCATCCTACTGGTAGACAAGACAACAGAAAAACTGGGGTAGGAAAAAAACTAACAGCCTAATCCTGGAGGATTAAGCAAGTAAGTACGTAAATAAATTTCCACAACCACAATTTCAAGAGGTTAATATGGTGAAAACACTTAAGATCGAAATTGCAACTATAAACAATGAAATAAATAGTACATCGATGATGGCTATATCATTTAAAAAATTCAATGAGTCTGTAATTCCAAAACAAATACAGTTGTATAATTAAGTGTATTATGTGGACCATACAACTGTAGCATCATGTTAAAAGCTCAACCTATAAAACAATTATAATAAAATCAAACAATTTTTTGCCTATCCCTTAGTGAGACACCAAGGGACAGAAGCAAATAACATTTGTGCAGTACGTACACAGGACTACGCTACTGCTCACATAAAATTCTTCTGGGCTGCTCAACATAACATACTGTAAAAATTACAATGGTGAAGAACACTAGAGGTTTCTGAGGGTCATCAATAAGTAATGATACACATTTTTTCCCTCAGTTAATTTTAGCTGAAACAAATGCATAATTTGTTGTTGGACTTTGTGGAGTATTCCCAACGCAGTTCCTATAATTTCATGAAGTTTAGATAGGGGCCACCACTATACGTAGCCTTCAAAATGGTGTCTGTAACAGAGGAGCATTCCAAGGAGAGAGCTGTCATTGAGTTTCTTTTGGCAGAAAACCAGAGCATTGCAAACATTCATATACACTTGCAGAATGTCTACAGAGAACTGGCAGTAAACAGCAGCATATAGGTCATGCAGCTACCCGATCTCTCACGTGTCAGCCGGCCACACAGCTGCGATCGACGGATCACAAAAAAACACCTTGGTGCTAAAGTGGATATCTCTGTTGGTAGAGCTGACACCCAAGTCTGCGCATTGAAGAGGAGTTCATAAGACTTCATTGAACTTTTCTTCCTCATATACCCTCAAGGCCAGATCTTGCACTTCCAACTTCCACCTGTTTGGCCCAAATTAAGGATGCACTCCATGAGAAGCAGTACATGGATGATGGTGAGGCTGTTGATGCAGCAAGACATTGGCTCTGATGGCAACCAGACTCTGTAGACGTACGGGACCTCTCAGTAAGTTGGCATAAGGCTGTTGCATTGAAATGAAAGTAAGTTGAAAAATAGGGTTTTTTAGCCAAAAGAGTGTAGAATAATATGGTGTTTAGCAACTCTGAATAAAACCAACCTACTTTCAGAAAAAATGTGTTGCATCACTTTTTGAATGCCCACTTGCAGTGTGAAATAGTCAACAATTCTCAAGAACTTAATGTAAACCTTCATTAAGCCCTTACAGGCAATGTTGTGATCTGTGAGTAACTGATTTCTCATTGCATTCTGTTGACTTTTCACATCTCAACTGTGTTGAGGCAAATGTGTATTTTGTATTTAGAAAGTGAAATTTATTTCTGGACACTGCAAAACTTATTACCATAATTCAAAATATTATTCACTCCTACAGCAATGGTAAATATCCAAGACAATTACAACATTATCTTTTTTTAAAAGACGAAGCCACGTGTAACAAACTCCTATAAAAAGATCTTGGGGTTTCAGTTGTTTCTAGTGGTTAAGAACTCCATGAACTTTCAGCCAAGGACACTCTTAAAATTGTCAAATGTTAACTGCTGACTGACTTAGTGGTGTGTGTGTGTGTGTGTGTGTGTGTGTGTGTGTGTGTGTGTGTGTGTGTGTGTGTGTGTGTGCGCGCGCGCGGACAAGTAGGAGGTTACAAGAAAGGGGAGAGACAGATCTTAGTTGAATCCTGTCTGCCTTCTTGGGGAATCTTAGAAGACTGATTGTCCACCAAAACCTTTCATTAAACCTATTTTCTTACAGTTAATGTGTTGAATTTACTATCAGTCTGTGTATGTACTGTTCTGAATGAGTACTGTCTGAATGCCAGTTGTCACTTATCGAGCATTGTGTACATCGCAGCAAAACAGCAGGACATATTATTCTTGCTTTAACTGAGGTTGGAGAGTAGCACTGCAATAAAAATACATCACCAAGACTCGCCATACAGTGAAGGCAGGCTTCACTTTTTCATCATAAGAGCATCTTTTTGTATTCTAACCACCATGCCTGCAGGCCAAGGAGTGATGAGACTGGATAAGTTGGGGAATGGAGACACGGTCAACAACCACTGACACTGGGTTTGCATGAAAGACACAACGAGCAGCGTTGCTTGGGATAACTCCAGGTACTGTGCAAGAATGAAACTGAAAATGTCTGCTGAAACACCAGAGGAAATGTGCCTGACGAGTCTTAGGAGACACACCTAGTGTACACTCCAGCAATTAAAGCTGGAACACCAGGAAGGATAGCAATAACGAAATTTTTATTATAGAGAATAGATTAATTTTATCGGTGATTTTGGCACATACAGGGTGCGAAATTTAGTACACACAACTGCCAACACTGGCAGTAACAACAGCACTATGCCATGGGGTACCAAGAAAACTTAAACTTGGACAACAGACATGGACATGAAATTCCATGCTGCTTAACTCTATGCCACAGTTCACTGTTCATAGTTTTTGGCGAGTGGTGCTGTGCAAGTCTCTCAGCAACCTGTGCCCTGATGTTTCCAATATTAGTGAGACCTGGAGAATGTACTGACGAGGGCACCAATCACACAGATTCTGTATAAAAGTATGTCAGGATAGCCACGCAACCTGGGCAATGTCGAAAGATAACATGCTGTGACTTCGAAGATCGGGCCAGCCATTGGTCTAAACACATCAAATGTAATGCCCACAATCCAAATTACCTGCTGTGTGAGTGGCAATTGTCCCATCCAACATGAACAGCAATATTGTAGGACAAAGTTCAACTACAGTCTCTACAGCGCATAGCATTGCTGCTATTGAATTCTTACACATGCCAGTAGATGTTGCTCTTCCTTACACGAGGCATAACATGACCTTCTCACAAATAAGTAACATGAAAATGAGAATTCATTTCATAATCTTTTGTTATATGCAGAATGGTAATGGCAAGTACTGAAAATGGCCGTACAGAAATGGAAAACAATTGCATTTTCTGACATGGCCGTACAGAAATGGAAAACAATTGCTTTTTCAAGCACAGAGTACACATTTACACCGAATTTGGTGATTGTGTACATCGTCTTGATGGTGTCAAAATTTCAATGGCCAGCAGTATTTATATGTGTGTGTGTGTTTATGTGTGTGTGTATGTGTGTGTGTGTGTGTGTGTGTGTGTGAGCGGAATTTGGGAGTGGAGGCAGTAGTATGCATAGATCACGGAGACTCTGAAGAAGCAGTCATGTTTTTAATCTGAATTACTAAATTCCAGCTCTTATTTATGAGTCTACTCATCACTGATCGGTTATTGTTAACCATTCCATGGCTCTATGCACAATTTTCCAGTATCATAAGTGGCACTACTTAGAACCATTACCTATGCAGTAGCAACTGTTATGTATGCCAGTCATGCAGTTCCCCTTAAGACTTGCCGTTCATGGTGAAGAGTACCAAATACACTCTTATTTTGTTTCCGAGAAGTACCAAATCTTGGCAACCAGTCATTCCTCTTCTTGGTAATGATGTCATACTCAACATGGCCTACATTTGGTTACACAACATTGTCTATTGTAAAGATGTGTCGGGCATTTTTTATGTTCACTGTGAACATGAAAGTATTAAGTATGATTTATCAGATGAATACTGTGGATCACCAACGAACTCTAGAACAACAATTACCACACTTACAATTTTATGCCAAAAGGTAATGAGTCTATTTTAACTATCCAATAAGAATTAAATAAATAAACATTTTACAGAGATACTTGGTGTAATGTAACATTTTACAGAGATACTTGGTATAATGTGTCTCAACATCTGTATGAATATAAAAAGAAAGTTACAAAACATATTCTGATATTCCTGTGGTTGTAAAAATATTTTTTGTCTCTCCTGTTAAATTAGATTTTATGTATTTGGTACCTTTTGGAAATCAGCTTCTCAATTTGGAACTGGTACACCCTTACGTTGGGGGAGATTTTCAAAAAGACTAGTTTTTCCCTTACTTCACCAATAACTGTTATGATGCTTGCACTTCATTTTAATAGTTCTTTCATTACTTTTACCTTTACCTACCTTCTGCAGTACACTCTTCTAAATACATTGATATTGAGGAACAAATCTCCATGGTCATATAATGGGTCAGTACATGAAATTAATATCAGAAAAGTTAATAATAAAATTTACGGCACTCCTATGCAGATACTGCTGAGTATATATTAGCATAATCAACAATATGACACTGGAATTAGCTTAATTTTCTTCCAGAAACTCACCGGCAGATAGAAGGTGTATGCCACGAGGAAATTATTCAGTTTGGACTTGAAAGTGCTTATTGAGATTGGATGCAACAGAATAATGCACAAGAGTCAAGGAGGATCAATCCGAATGGAGATTAGATTTCTCCTTAGCATTAACTGAGAAAAAACTCTTAATTCTTATGAATAAGCTCCTACTGCCAACAACAAATGACATTAAAGAAAATATATATTGAGAGTTTAATGTCAGAATTCCCAATCCCCTGAACAGCCGTTGACAAGATGTATGCCAACTTACACCATGCATTGCTTTAGTTGCCTGTTTCTGCACCAAAAATGCCTTTGTGAATGGGAACAACTACCCTAGAACATAAAGCTGTATGACATAAGTGAATGAAAATACGAAAAGTAGACTAATTTTCATATTGGAATATCACTTATTGCAGACAATGTTCTAATAGCAAATATGGCAGAATTCACCTTTTGAACAAGATCCTCCATATGGGCTTTCCATGACAGCTTACCGCCTACCTGAACACCTAGAAATTTGAACTGTTTAGGCTCACTACTCATATGCCCATTCTGTGTAATCAATTTGGCAATTTTAATTAAATTATGTCAGAAATTAATTTAACAGTAGAAACCACCTTTTTTCACACCAGTTGCACATAGATTAACAGTAGAAACAATGATTTAGCATCAATTTATTTTCTTCAGATCATGAAGTTATGCCAAACTCCATTATTTGATACATTTCCTATATTGCACTCAATGTCTTCCACTACTAAGATAGTCATTAGCAAACAAATATTTCAGATTAATGTGTCGCATTACAAACTACACATATCAGAAACAGAAGCAGTTCCACCACCGAACCCTTGGATGCCTTTCACTTAATTGTGTCTCATTCAGACACCACCTCACAGCTGTTCACATTATTGTGGAGAAGGTCCTATTGCTTTTTGTTCTTGAAGTATGAGAGGAACCATTTGTGAGCCACCTCTCTTCTCCCATAGTCATAACCTGCAGTGATATTTTGTGATTCAGTCAAAAATCTTAGTTAGTTCAAAGAAGACCTCTAGTGATTGCAACTTTTTGTTCAATCCATGCAATGCCTCACACAGAAAAGGAGACTACGGCATTTTCAGTTGTAAAACCATTGCAAAAACAAAGTTTGATAAGTCCAGTAAAAAAGTAACAAAAATATATTTGTTTCATAAACAACTTGCCTTATTTCTCAATATAGTCTCCTTCGATGGATATACACTTGCTACAGTGACCCTCCAAGCTTTTCCATCCCATTGGAAAAATAGCTTCTGTCAAACTCTGCAAAATACTCGTTGACTAACTTCCTCATTTTTTGAAAATTTCTTCCCAGCACACCAAAGTTTCAAGTTAGGGAACAGGAAGAAGTCACTTGGGGCTATGACTGGTACAGTGGATGAGGAACCAATTCAAAGTCCAATTCGTGCACTATCGCTATAGATATTGCTGATGTGTTGTATGGCACATTATTCTGGTGCAAGACCAACTTGTTTGCATACAAATCTTGGTCTTTTTCCAGCCAATGCAAGTTTCAAACCACCCAACAATGAACCATAACAGGATACTGTACTGGTTCAGTTTTTCCGGGTAATCTATAAGGTTTATTCCTTGGAAATCCCAAAAAACAGTGGCGATCATCTTAGCGACAGACAAAATGGTCTTCGCTTTCTTCGATGAACTTTCAGAAGACTTTGTCCATTGTTTTGACTAGCATACGCCACCAGGCATTGTGTTGACTCAATGTGTCTGCTGTGCTTTTGGTTGACTGTGAGCAATTGTAGCACCCACCTCACACACAGTTTCTTCATGGCCAATTCTCCTCATCTGAGATGCCTACAATCTCAGCACTCATGAATTTTTATTTGGCAGTCTTGCATTACCATATCATGAATTTTTTCAATGGTTTCCTTTCTGGTGATCTCAAATGGATGGCTGGACCATGCTTTGTCTTTGGTGTTTGTCCAACCCCTTTGAAATGGACTCAGTATGTATTTCTTTATGCTTACCAAGATGTGTTTCAAGAATTTATCCTCACCATAAAATGCAAGTATTTTTCCAAATGTTTCTCCTATATATAACAAATATAGTAAATTCTGTAAATATATTCATTTCTTCATAGACTCTACTCAATATTTGCAACAAAATGAAAACTAAGCAAAATCAATAATTTAAGAAGTCAGTAATGGCAAAATAAAATTTATGTGGTAACTTTACATAAATAAAGTAATCCACAGAAAATTTAACACCTCAGACTGTACTGATAGTTTGCTGTTGCAAGGCTCAAAGAAGAACAGAATGCAGGACATTAGTCTGTTAACAGTGATTGTAAAGGGAATCAATTTGAAACAAAATCTTGATACAAACCAATCTTTTGAACTAAATAGTCAGATAAAACATTAACAAGTCTGTAATTAAAATAATATGGGGACAGGAAGGATGCATAAAGATGAGAAGACATCATCAGAACCCCCGTTCACATAACTGCCCTAAGACATTGCGCTTTAAAGCAGAATCTCAGGCTTTTTAGACCTCATGAAAAATATTTATTAGGTTAAGTCTGCATGGAAAGTCCTGTTTGCACAAAGAAAGAGGAGGAGGAGGAGGAGGGGGGGAGAAATTCGCCTTATCGTCTTCATTTCTTAATATTTTTACACCTAATTTTGATCTCCTCCAAAGAATTCTCCATTTACCACAATGTACTTCTTTAAACAATCCTTCCATTGTTCAAAACAGTTTTTACATTCACTTATCAGGATATTCTTCATGCCTTTCAGCAATTTTTTTTTCTTTTACCTCCTTCACAGTGGCAAAACACATTCCTTTCATGTCCCTTTTGAGTCCAAGGAACAGAATGAAATCACACAGGGCTAGATCTGGTGAGTAGCAGGGATGGGGGGTGGGGTGGACAATTGGTGTTATGCTGTTTTTGGTCAAAAACTGCTTTACGGAGAGGGTAGTGTGGGCCGGCACATTGTCATGATGGAAGAACCAGTCGCCTGTGAGCCAAAGATTTAACCTTTTCTTCCGGATACTCTCCCCCAATCTTTTCAAAACCTCGAAGTAGAATTTCACGTTGACAGATTGACCCGGAGGAATGAATTCCGCATTCACAACTCCTCTGCAATCGAAGAGACAAATGACCAGTGCCTTGATTTTTTACTTCACTTGGCGAGTTTTTTTGGGACAAGCAGGGCCACTTGTCTTTCACGGGCTAGATTTCTGCTTTATTCCAAGATAATATCCATAACACCACAATTCATCACCAGTAATCACCTTCAAAGAAAAGTCAGGGCCCTCTTTGAGCTGATTTTGAAGTTCAAAACATGCCTGAAGTCAATTCTTCCCTTGCTCATCTGTGAGAAGGCGAGGGACAAATTTGGCTGCAACTCTTCTCATGTGCAAGTCTTCAGATAAAATTCTCTAAATTCAACTCCAAGATACTCCTGACATCTCGCAGATATTTATCAATGGTTCGGTGACAGTCTTCACGAACGAGGGCACTGATTTTGTTGACGTTTTCTTTACATCTTGATGCTGAGGGGCGTCCTGAATGGGGCTGGTCTTCAATTGACATTTCTCCATTTTTTAATGTGAAAACCACTCATAGACTGGTTTTCCTTAGGACAGCATCTCCATAAGCAGTCTTAAGGATTTCAATAATTTCTGCGGCCGATTTCCCCAACAGGAAACAAAACTTCACAGGTTCCCATTGCTCTCGACAATCTGCCATCTTGTTTTCATTGAAATGGAAGAAGTTGTTTTACTAAAATAACTCTCACGAGCAAACTGATGCACTCACAGTGACACAAGTTAGCACACAACTCAGGTGGTGTGACCTGGTAAAACAATGGGTTCCCCGCACTCTCCCTCTCCATCGCATTCCAATTCCCATTACTTTTGGGTTCCGCCTCGTATAGTCACTCCACAAAGGTGCATTTTTAACCTATGGTCATGTGAAATGTTCTACTCAATTTGATGTCCTCTTCCCTGCTGTGACTTTATCGCAAGAGTGTTCACCTCTAACTGGAACATACAGAGTGCTCCCTGTGCTATAAACTCCACTTCATCTGTGTAGGATCTGATCCCAATTATTTTATACTGAGGCGAGGAAGCCATTTTAGGGATGAAGTTTCTCTCTTCCTTCCCTTGTCCTTCTGGCAAGGTGGGAAGTGATTGATTAAGGGGCATTACATAATAGACTTGCTGTTTCCCTAAGACAGGTATCAAGTCTAGCTTATGAACTGAATGGCATTCATATCATCTATCAAACAAGACTAAGACCGTGTGGTCTAATATTGCAATGTACATGCTTTGCTGTTGGAGATAGTGATAAGGTTGTGTTAACTACTGGTGTTTTTCTCTTTGTCTAACTTCTAGGAGAATGTACTAGTCTTGTAAACGTTAGTTTTTACTGCCATCCTTCGCTCTCTTCTGGACATAGTCACTGGTTTATTTGGTAACATAGATATGCAACTATAGATACAAATGCAGATATTGTGCCTTTCAGAGACTGATGGTACCTATTGCTATGAGTTGATGGAGTAAAATGCTCTGACAAATGTAGACAGCTGCATAGACAAATGCTTTCTTCACCTCTGAGCGCAAGACCATTTGCACAACCATCATTTCCTGGATCTTTTTTCGGTGGGACTGAGGCACATTTGCAATGGAAGACATTTGTTTCGTGAACTGTTAAACAACATTACCTGCATAAGAGTGCCCTTTGTAAACCATGATGGTGTGACCAAAACATTGTCACTTTAAGCAGTGCACAGCCTTAATTAAGTACAAAAGATCTAACGTTTAGACAGATGCAGCCCACCTCTAAGTACATGAGTAACTTAGGGATATAGGAGATAAGAATAAAGATCACAAGTCTTTCAGAACATATTCACTCAATTCATAATATTTTTCACCCTGATGTTTATGAGATCACTGTAGCTGGCAAACCTTTCACTATAATTCAGTATGGTGTGCTCCTAGTTGCTCTGATTACTTGGATAGTTTTCATGTCTTGATTAGGTGTGTGCCATTAAAAGTATCTTGATGGATGTGACTTCAAGTTGTTTTATAGCTTTATATTTCCTACCTTGGCCACAATTCCTCACAGTGAATACACTGTTTACCAAACGATGTGATCTGTTACCGACAGACTTATAATGTGGGTTACCATATTTTTTGCGTGATAGTACAGCCCAATGAACCACTGGAACAACTGGTAGTGTCTGGAACTGATGAGGAGCCACTGATGTTTCATGAGCAGCTGGTAAATAAAGGTAAATTCTAAAAGAATCCCATTTATCTGTGAATGCCTTATATAACAAAGGATGTGTTTATGCTGCCACATTGTTGCTCGGCCTGGCAATACTAAAACAAGCCCGTAGTCTTACTAGCTCATTTAACTTGCACTGTATCTGCTTGCCCTGCTCGCTACGACCTTTGGCATGTGATGATATGCAGCCAGTTTGTGTATTCCACCTCAACCATCGCCGCACGTCCTGAAACTTAAGCCATGACTGGCTGCTTCAAGGTCAACTTAGTAGTGCCGTATTTGGCTGTTCCTTGTTGCACAGTTTATCACACAGCGTACTTCTACTCATACATCTCCATTCACACTCTGCAAACTACTGTGAAATGCATGGCAGAATGTACTTCTCATTGTACCATATGTAAAGGTACAGAGTATGGGGGGAAAAAAATTGTCACGAAGCTATCTGGGGCCAGAGACATACAAATTACCATAACCACTTAATGATGAGCAACATTGAGTGTAATCATTTCTGGAAATTAGTTCCTCTGTTTCACCAAATTTATAGTTTTCTTTTCTTCATTATATCAGCAACAAAATCTACAAGTGACAGATGTAGATGTGGACAAAGAACTGACAAAATATTATCTTAGAGTGAGCAGGCCAATGAACTGACCTACAACAGAAATTAAGGTCATAATTTTACATCAAATCTTCATAGCTTTACTATCCCGTTCCAACAATATTTAAAATAACCTGGGAAATTTCTACACCTACATCTACACAGACACTCCACAAGCCACTGTACGGTGCGTGACGGAGGGTACCCTGTACCACTTCTTGTTATTTCCTTTCCTGTTCCACTCACACATACAGCAAGGGAAAAACAACTGTCTATATGCCTCCGGATGACCCATAATTTCTTGTATCTTATCTTCATTGTCCTTACGTGCAATGTATGTTGGTGGTAGTAGAATCGTTCAGCAGCCAGCTTCAAATTCCGGTTCACTAAATTTTCTCAACAGTATTTTTGGAAAGAACATCACCATCCCTCCAGAAATATCACCATCCCTCCAGAGACTCCTATTTGAGTTCCTGAAGCATCTCCATAACACTTATGTTGTGTTTAAACCTACAGGAACTGCTTCAATGTCTTCCTTCAATCTGACCTGGTACAGATCTCAAACACTCAAGCAGTACTCGAGATAGGTCGCACCAGTGCACGTGGTCTTCTTTACAGGTGAACGACTCTTTCCTAAAATTCCCCCTATGAACTGAAGTCTACCATTTGCCTTTCCTACCACAGTTTTCACATGCTCGTTCCACTTCATATTACTTTGCAACATTATGCCAAGATATTTAAATGACTGTGTCAAGCAGGACACTAGTAATACTGTATCCGAACATTACAGGTTTGACTTTCCTGCTCGACCACATTAACTTACATTTTTACACATTTAGGGCTAGCTGCCATTTATCACACCAAGTGAATATTTTGTTAAGTTGTTTGTATCTTCCTACAGTAACTCAGATTCAACATCTTACTGTATACCACATCATCAGCAAACAACTGCAGATTGCTGCCCACCTGTCAGCCAAATCATTTATGTATACAGAGAACAGCAGTAGTCCTATCTCATTTCCCTGATGCACTCCTGATGATACACTTGCCATCGAGGACAACATTACTCACATATCTATGGACGTTCCCCATATGTTCACTTCTTTGTTAACAGCCTGCAATGGGGGCACCATGTCAATTTCCGGAAATCTAAAGATATGGAATTTGCCTTTTCCTCCTCCATATGAGAAAAGGGCAAGCTGAGTTTTGCAAGAGTGATGCTTTCTAAAACCATACTGATTCGTGCACGAGCTTCTCAGTCTCAAGAGAATTTATTACATTTAAACTGAGAATATGTTCAAGGATTCTGCAGAAGTTAGAGAGATACTGGTCTGTAATTTTGCAGGTCCCCCCCCCCCTTTTTTTTTACACACTAGTGTCACATGTACATTTTTCGGTCACTTGGGATTTTGCACTGAGTGAGAGATACACGATAAATGCAAGCTTGATAAGAGGCCAGTGCATAGAGTATTCTTTGTAAAATCGAATTTGGATTCCATCCAGACCTAGCGATTTATTTGCTTTCAAGTTTTCCACTTGTTTCTCTACAACAGGTATGCTTATCACAACATCTACGATTCTTCCGTGTGAATGATTTCTTGAATGCGAAATTTAAAACTTCAGCTTTCATTTTGCCATCTTCAACTGCCACACCGACTTGTCAGCAAGGGACTGGATGGAAGACTTAGAACCACTTAGGAATTTTACATAAGACTAGAATTTTCTTTGATTCTCTATCAGATATTTTGTTAAGGTGTGATGACGATAGTTGCTGTATGCTTTGCGCATTGATCTTTTCACATATGCACAAATCTCTATCAACCTTCGCTTGTCGTCATTTATGCATTCCCTTTTGAACCGAGAGTGCAACAGCCTCTGCTTTCTCAGCATACATCAAATTTTGTTATTAAACAATGGTGGGTCTTTCCCATCCTTTATCCGCTTACTAGGCACATAACTCTACAGACCTAGATATACAATCTGCTTAAATTTTGCCCATAATTCCTCTGCAGCCAGCTTACTGCAACTAAGTGATGCTGATTCACTGTCTAATGAGATGTGAATAACTGCTTATCTGCTCTATCTAGCAGAAACACACTCCTAATTTCCTTAAATGATAATCATAGTTGCTATGATGACATCGTGATTGCTAATCCCTGTTTCTATACTGACAATGTCAATAAGGCCCAGGCTATTTGCAGCTACAAGGTCTAAGGTACTTCCATTGCAGACTGAGAATTTTTCGCACAGGTACTTATCAAATTGTAGCAGGGGATCTCATTAACACTTTGCTGTCCGCATGTCTCGTACAAATTTATTCGCTTGGCACTGGCAACGCTAATTCGGATTATTTGGCTTGTTGCCAGCCATTCTTGACATTATCGGGAGATTATAACTTGTTCCGTTTGACTAATCTCATCGTTAGTTCTCAACCTTGTTCCCCAACTTTCATGAAATTTCGAAGATATACGTATGTAAATTAGTAATTCTATTTCATATGATATGCAGCAAAACAGTCTCCAAGATGTAACGCAACTCCAGAAGACTTGCACATTAAATTTGTTGTTTTTTTTGTTTTGGAACATACATGGCAGTTCATTCGTTTTCATTTATTCATTTCGGAAATATGTAAGCCTATTAGTTGGTATTACTTTATGTCAACCAGATAATGATGAGACATGCACTATGTAGTGGCATCCTCCAAGTTTTACTCTGCACATTCATCATAAATAATCGTACCATCTCTTTCATCTGTCATGATGAAAAGGCACAAATTTTTATAAAAACAAAAAACTTTTTGATGTATGTAACTTATTGTTACCTAAACAAAATACCAACAGAATGCAAAAGATATTTAAGTGCTGTCACCGGCCACTGCGCGATACTATGCACATGACATCACGGTGATGTCGCTGGCCACTGACCACAATTTCACGCACAACACCACTGTGGTGTCACCGGGCAGCAGAGTGTTAATATCCATCGTACTACTGCTAGAAAAGCTTTTTAACAGCGTGATAAACAGTTTAATTGCCTTAAAGCCTCTATACAGTGTGTAAACTTTTAGATGGCAGACCTCTCCCCAGTCCTGAATCGGTAGAAGTTGGTAAACGTCGGGAGGCTTCGGTAGAGACGCAGTATCGACCGCTGCCAACATAACGTAGCTGACTGTGTTGTACAAGGTAGCCATTGTCGTCTGCTTCGTTATTGTTTTGCGCTGTACTGTCGTGCGTGTTTTTATTGTGCAGTTGTGCGAAACATTATCAAAATGAGTGAAGAAGCAGTTGCTGGCCCTTGTCGGGAGTCGCCAACAACCCCTACTGGTAGGCCTACGGTCAGTTTCACCAAAGTTTCATTGCAATAGGATGAATGGTTTGTGAGCGCATAGTGTGTGTGTGTGTGTGTGTGTGTGTGTGTGTGTGTGTGTGTGTGTATATATATAAACTTCCACATGGGAAAAATATATTAAAAACAAAGACTCCAAGACTTACCAAGCGGGAAAGCGCCGGTAGACAGGCACAATGAAAACACACACACAAAATTTCGAGCTTTCGCAACCGGCGGTTGCTTTGTCAGGAAAGAGGGAACTCTTGGTTCTTCAGTACAACCACATGTTCTCTCCCTCTTTTGCTGGGTGCATCTTCTGATAAGCTCCCACCAGAGAATGCAGGAGGAGGTTCATGACTATGGGATGAAGTTCCACCTTCAGCAGTTTCAGTTCCATTGCTACCTTCAGAGCAGTTATCATCGAAGTAGCTTGAAAGTATCAATTACCTTCAGATGTGACATTTTTGTTAAATCCAGCTATCCCCTCGATAACTTAATGGCCAAAGGCTATAACTGTGTGAACTTTTTGTTGTGCCTATAGCAACTCAGCACCTCCGTTATATGGCGAGTAGCAACTTTCCTCTCTAATATTGTTACATTCCGTCCTGGATTTTCCATTCTTTAAACATATTTTAGCCTTCCACAAGTGTATGGATGTATTTTAATTCATTTGCTAGCTCTCGGCCAAAGAAATCCATTTTGTTTTCATTTAACGTGAGAGTTTTAATCGAAGAAGAAACAGCAAAATCACTATACCTAAACATGGGTCACATGGAAACAATCACGTGGAGACTACCGCTCTCTCCACTGCAACTTAAACTGCTCAGGGCATGTGCGAATCTGGCAGCTTCAGCGCAGCAGAAGAATTTTTCCGGCAAGTGTCTCTCTGCTTGTTGCTACTGCTGATACAGCTAACAGCTGCACTTCAAGTAGCCCTAAGTGGGAGTAGTTACTGCTCGTATGTGACTCAACTGTGCATGCGCACGAGCCCACTGCTCAAATGAACCTAATGTAATTCATAGTCACCAGAAGCATTTGTTGTTATGAAGTGTTGCATAGTCTTCGTCCTACAGTATTTGGCACATTTTGGTGTTGGCAGACACTTGTGTGTGCACCGTGTTTTGTTGTTGGAAATGGCACATTTCCTTTCCAATTTAAGTTTATTTTGGTTTTCTTTCTCTCATTTATGTTTTACTGCTGCAGTATTGTTTTGCACTAGTGGGCTAAAGTAAAATTCTTTGTTGCAGTGTCACTTCTTACCAGTCAAAATTACAAAAATTTAAAACTGAAAACTAAACCCATGAAAAATCCCTGGAATTCTGAAAAATTCCCGGGTTTATCTCGGTTTTCCCCTGGATGAAAAAATTCCCAGTTTTTTCCCAGATTTCCTGGTTGTCCCAGGGTGAGTACGCCCTGTATTTGTACCTTAAATTCCTTTTTATAGTCCCTAAAAGTTGGAGAACCACTTGCCCTCTCAGCAATTTACACATGGTGAAAAATAAAGTGGTGTAAGTGAGGAGTTGTACCCCTCCTCTTGTAAATGTTTTAGTAAAGTTGCATACCCGAGAAGGAATTTACTGCCTTCAAATCTCCATAACTGCAATTTATTTATAAAATGTAAGCGTAATGTGATACAGTAACTGTGGGTCTGCAGTTATTTCTCTAATTATACACTTTTCTCTCACAAACTGAGTTAACATAATTTCATTACTGTTGTTAGTTACTAGAATGCACTCTATCGAGTCCGTGCAATAGTTCAGCAGTGTGTTCATCTACAGTGTAATTCTTGTCACATTGATATTTCAAGAGGCTATATAATGGAGCATCTCTGTTAACTCGATTTCACTGTCCACATCATCTTGCTCTGCTAAAGGTACACATGTTCAGCTCCAGACTCCTGAGCCAACTAGCAGTTGTCAGTTGATTGTAGAAAGCATGGTGCACTGGAGAGATGTAGGGGAGAAGTTTCATCATCTCTCCTTTTTGTCTCGTTGACAGGTGGTACAGCATTGTTGAGAGGGATGAATTGAACACTAGACAAGTGCAGGCCATGGGCATGATATGAAATTGTAATATTCAAAGTTTTGAAAGAGATTCCTGCCTCAAGAGATTCTTTGTATAAAATGAAATGTGGGCAGTCTTTCTGGAAACGAAGCCAATGAATGTAAAGCAAATTAAACTTTTAATTTTGGGTGTTATTCTTCTTAAATGCCACACTTTTCCCTTTGTTCAGACAAAACCATTAAGGGTCATTTTACAAACGATAACGGGTTGTTTTCTCCTTGCCTTTTGAATGAGATTAAATCAAATTTGAGCGGTTCTTGATTTTGTCTCGATAACTCTAAAATCGCGATCGTTTGGCAGAAAGAAGTGTCTCGATAACATAAACTTATGGTCAACTGTATGGATCTCCTTTCTTGAGAGTTTACACTTTCTATCCAAATTGGCGCAAGTTTCGAATTCCAATTCTGACCAACTGGTGTGTCACTGAGTGCTATTACATTATGTGCATCATGCCATAGAGTTCTACATGCTTTAGAAGGCAGGAACCTACTTCCTGGGAGCCTTTTGATGCCAAAGTCTCATTCCAAATGTATATAAAGCCACTGTCCCTTTTCTGATCATGAATGCCACAGCTGTATACATACAAGTTCCTCTAATAATAGTAATCTTTCGATGTTGAAAACTTAGGGAAAGACAGTGCTTTCTGAAAATAAAAAGATATGGTTACGATATTCACCTTCCCTTGACTGAGCTTGCTGTCCTCAGCCAAACACTGCAGTGCTATTTCTGCTGTTCTCCAAAGTTCGTTTTGTTTTTGAACTAATACCGATATAAGTGGTTCTTCTGCAGTCAAAATTCTCAACTTTAAGGAGTCACATGCAGCACAGGAATCTCTCACTGGGGATGGAACAATAAGTTGAATCTCTCCCTGTAAATACATCTGTACAAACTCTCCTTCCTTTCTGGAACTTGTTTATCAATGCAGTTATTTTTGTAAAGATCTTACATGATATTGAGATCAGGGCTGAAATATTTCCTATTCAGAATGCGTGCCACAATGTAGTCGCTGTTGTAAGGTGGGAACCACTTAATGAGGTCCACTCCCATGTTGACAACATTCTTGGAAATTTTGTTTTTTGCGATATCCTTCCCTCTCAAATCCTCTCCAGGCATTTGTTCCAATTCTTCTTTCTTTACTGCTTGAGTTAATTGACCATTGGAAGTGCAAAAGATATCAATAAAAACTGTTTGCAAACAAGAATGCTTTCTATTTTTACAGCCACAAAATATCTGTATGTAACTGATTTTAGTTCCTTGTGCTCACCTTCATCACCACTGTTGAACATGATCATATTTCACTAGTCTGCAGAGGTAACTGTTCTGTTTCCTCAGGTTTCCCAAACACCAAAAAGCTTTAAACAAAGCAAACCTCTCTCCAGTACTTAAAAGTATCACACACAACAATCACAGTCTTTTCCACTAAATTTCTGTTTTTCAACATGTTTCCCTTTGGTTGATACAGAATATTCTCCTAGGTTTCTCTTTCTCATTGCTGGCTGTTTCTGGTGATTTTGAGGTTGGTGGTCCCCCCCCCCCCCCCCCCCCACCTGATTCCAAAGATCATGGGTTTTGTTTCTAGGTGCTGGATCTTGTGTTGTGTTGGTAAATGTTGAAATTTTGAGCAACTTTACTTTGATTTCCTAATTCGGTGGTTGGTGAGTATAGTCCTGTGGTCCCTTCATGAAGCTGACTTCGATTTTCTAGTATAGTGATCCGTGTTAATACTGAAACTTCCTGGCAGATTAAAACTGTGTGCCCGACCGAGACTCGAACTCGGGACCTTTGCCTTTCGCGGGCAAGCGTTCTACCAACTGAGCTACCGAAGCACGACTCACGCCCGGTACTCACAGCTTTACTTCTGCCAGTATCCGTCTGATTCCTGAAATGGAGGATGCTCAGGACTGGTATCAGTCTCCAAAGATTTAGCTGTAGTATTTATAATTCTCTTGTGTAGTACTCTGCAGTTGCTAGATCAGACAACAAACACTGTTCTAAATAGTCCACAGTGTCATTATCAGAATCTTCATTGTTGCGACCTCCACCACCACTGGAAAATTCATAATCTGGATCATCCCTGTTCAGTCCAGCAAATAAAGGCTGTGTGTACACTTCTAGATTCATATATGTTTTGGCCTAATACACTTCTAACTATTGTGATTTCATCCTGCTTAACCCACTATGAACTGTGTTCTCCTGTCTCGCAATTATGGTTCACTTTCACAACTTAACTCAACCTGGGCCATAAATTTTAAGCACGGGTAGTGTGTGGAGAACTTCAGTGGACACAGAATAATAATGAAAAACATAAATAAATAAATCCAACCTCATAAACTTAAACTCTATTAATGAAAATTGCTTGTCTGGCATGCGAATATTCTGTTCCAATCTTTTCATGAATAGATCAAACAAAGCACACTGTTTGATTTATGTATTTAATTATTTATTATGTGAGACGTCCATGCTCGATTCATGTAGCCTTTAACCTACACTTCCAACATGGAGAGCAAATTTCCCTTGAAAACAATTTCTGCTTTAATAACATCTGGATATTACAAATCTAAAGAAAGAAAACAATGCTAATACTTACTAGCACTGCTGCAATGCCTTTTTTGATTTTAGAGCTTTAACAAACACACAGAACAACATGATCACGTGATCTTGCCGCTTGACTTATACCATTATTCCCGCGAACACAGTTCACCCTGGCATGAGAGGAAGAATGTGCTCTCAAGTGGGAGTTGTTATACCACCACACCTTTACTTAGACCACTCTGGTTCTCAGTGGCAGATAGGGTACTACTAATGAATCACATGGGTGCTTTAAAAGAAGGGACAGCAATAACATGTACTGCATGAAGCCTAAGTTTGTAAGTGGAAATTAACTGACCTGGAGGCGTATCAGGAAACTTGAAGCTCGCTGTCTACCACTTCCAACCAGCACCTCTACGTCTCCCTCAGCAACTTCTGCCTGGCAAATCAAAGATGAATACTCAAAGTGCAGTCGAGATCTGTCTGCATGCTCCAGGAGTTCAACCTGTTGGTAATAGACACGTAATTAGTAACAGTGCAAAGTTCATGGAGATAAGGCAGCCAATAAATTAATTTCTTTTACATTTATCATTGACTGTCTTCCATAAAAGAAAAAAGAATCTGTCAGACAAGATGCAGATACAGTACAACTAAAACTCACTTGTTAGTTGACACATCACACCTTGGAAGTGGGTTTGTCTAATCAGTTTTCAAAATCACATGCAAACTGTCCATTATCGCCAATGTAGCAGCAAAGAATCAGTTCACTTAATTGTAAATCATAATTACTGATCATGTATATAGTACAGGAGCTGACAAAATAAGCATCACTAAATGTTTCAACAGTGCAAACAGCATATTGCAACAGCAAGTCCTGTTCTAAATTTACACCAAGCTTCCTGTTTGTGGCAGCTGAATACCACTGTGACAAATCCCTAGTGGCATGTGACTGATGTCAAATAGCAACTAATTTCAATGAAGTATCACTAGTTATGTACTGTTGTGTTGCAGTTAAGTGTAAAATGCATAAATACATTCACTTATGGTTTTACTGTCCTGTAAAAGCAAATATTGACATTAATTTATTAGATTACAGAATGTGAAAAGTTTTTTGTGTAGGTCTATATTCAAAAGAAAATTACAACACTATCTGTTCATAACTATCTGCTCAATCAGAACTCTCAAATGTGGTTAATTATTTGTCTTTATTTCCATTAAACTGATGAGGTTTCACAAAATATTTAATGAATAACACACACAGACCGTCTTATAAAATTATCTGTACACTTTTAAAACATTGACACAATCCATTACAATTTTATTACATTTTGATGCTAACATATTATGCACATTTTAGCAATCAATCAATAGTAATTTCTCAAAGTTTTAGTATGGCTATTGTAAACAGTACAATAATACCAACTTTATTAGAAAGTGATATTTTGACATTCTGGTTGTAAATAATTGAGAATGCACAGCAGGTGCAATGCTGCAGATGCAAAATATGGTCCCCTCAAGTAACACTTGTCAATCCTGGAGGTGGTGATTTTCGTTTGCCTGACTGCCAGTTGAAGTTTGTTGGTATTAATGGAAGAGCATCAAAAGTGATCTTCAACTGTGAGAAGGAAAGACTATTAGGATTTAACGTCTTGTTGATGATAAGATCCTATGAGAGGTAATGCAAGCTTGGTTTGGGGAAGGAAAACGGACATGCTCATTTTGAGGAAACATCCAAACAACAGCTGGTGTAGTTCACAAAAATCATGGCAAACCTAAATCTTGATGGCTCACCTCTCTCAGTTCAACTGAGATACAATGAAACTGATTGATGGTTAACAGATGGCAGGGCAAAAATGTCCACAATTTTTTGTTTTATTTGTGACTATACCTCCAATGTGAACATATTTTGTTTCTACAATGCATTTAAAACAAGTTGTGACTTTTGACAGTTCAATATGCGGTGAGTGCAGGGAAGCATAGTTGCCAGCGAGCAGGTGACTACAGTATAATGCTAGAGCTACCCGGTGTGGAATCTGCATGGACGCTTGACTGCGTGAACAGCAAGCCGCGCAAGCCAGATAAACTGCCATCTTTCTCAAATGATTTTAAAGAAACTATTCAGAAAATAAACTCATTCTGGCACATCTTATAACCTCCTATTGTTTTGTTAATTGCCATAGTTATTACGGTTTTTCATAGGTAAACTACTGCAGGAAGTTCTTAAGTTGGCAGTGAAAAAAAGGTATCACTATGAACTTGTGTTTGGTGCGTGTTAGGTTACACGTTGCTACCTTTTAAGGGTAGATGATAAAATGAATTAGTTTTTAAACTTGGAAGGATATTGGTGTCTGCTTCCAGTCTTGAGAAAACGGAATGTACATCAAGCGCTCCGTCATGAACTCTTTTGCCAGTGAAAAAACTAGAATGAAATATTCATAAATCCTCATACCTTATAAATGGTTTGAGATAGCGAAACAATATCTTGGCAAATGATAGCACGCAAGACAAGTGTTTGGCCATTTGATTAATTTGAGAAACTTCCATATCTACTGTGATATTCAAATGACTACAGATATTTTCAATGAAATAATTTAATTATTGAGGGCCATCTTCAGCTCACGGAATGTAGCGAAACAATATCTTGGCAAATGATAGCACGCAAGACAAGTGTTTTGCCATTTGATTAATTTGAGAAACTTCCATAGCTACTGTGATATTCAAATGACTACAGATTTTTTCAATGGAATAATTTAATTATTGAGGGCCATCAGCAGCTCGTGAAATGAGAATTACCGTGCTTGTACAGCACTACAAGTTCCATTAACTACATTCTAGGTTCAACTTTATATCACGGAACATTTCTTCATACCCAGAGCAAAATATCAATTTTCCTCCACTACTTTGTTGGAGCTTCATGCAACGCAACCGAGTGGTGCGGTGTTTAGCCCAATACTACTGTCGAATTCATAGGAATGTTTTGCAGCAGAATGTTATCTTCACAGCCAGTGAATGTGTTCTTGAATGACATTTTTATTGCAGATCTCGTATTCATATGTACTGTACAGTTGTTATTAATGCAACACCAATACAAAACAGTTGTTCACAATACCTGACAGCTACAAAACACTTCTTCAACGCCAGAAAATATACGAGTTTTCAATGGCCGCTGACAAACGTTAATGCATCTAATGTGTGACACCACATTGTATAGTTTGTTCATGGTGTGGCAACGGGCACTTTCTATTAGCCGAACCACTGGCAGCATGGTAGAGAAAGCTGGCTTGCCACTGGTGTTACCTGGGCAACGGCATCACGTCATCCTCTGGTCAGCCAAACGTCAAAAGTTGCAGCTAATTTTAAATGCACTGTGAATGTCATGTTAACACGGGAGTGGAATGCAAAACATTAACAACTTCCAGTCACAATTTTTTTTACTGATTCAAAAATTTTCTTATCTTTTTTAAATTTCATGTGTGGGCTGCAATCTAGATTTTCTTAACATAGATCATCTTAAAGCAATAGCCCAAGAGCACTGAAAGTTTCAGAATGTTATAATACAGAATGCTGCAGGGGCTCTTGATAGTTTTACTTGGCAAGGTCAGAGAAATGTTTCCAGTGGATCCTTCAAGCTGTCTTACATCCAACTGCATGGAGAGGGAAGTTGTTTGTTTCCCCTTGTGGCTTGGTTGAAAAACCTTCGTAGTCAGGTCTCTCACAGAACATTGCCTGTGTGTTTTCAAAATAATGACATACTGCTCCAACCCCTTAGTGTATTTTGATGCTTACCAGTCACAAACCAGACAAAAAGAGATCGAGTGCAAACAGAAATATCAACAGCTGTGTTTGTACACTAAGGTGAAGATATAATCGTAGGTGAAAGGTTGTTTCTTCTATTACTGAAATAATTGTGGCACTATTTCTATTTGTGGATCGACAGCCCCATGCTGTAGTATCAGCACTAAGGTGTTTGGATCTGTGAAAAATTTCCTAACATACAACATTTTAGGTGATGACCTTGGTGATGAGCAAAGTGACATTAACAACCTAATAGTTTTATGCTTGTTGCCATGCGATGGAGTAGAGGTCATACTGTAGACAGTACTCTCAACTGCTGGAACTTGTTTTGTGGATGAACACTGCAGTGTTACTCTTTATCATAATCTGTTCCTCTCAAATTATGCTTTATCTGGCCAATTTAATCTCAGAGTCAACTTTGAACCACTCATCTTAACGATCAAGATTGATGGGTAAATGTTAAGCATCACATGTGACAGGCTTTTTCAGTCAAATGTCTCAAATCATATGTTCCGCTGGACGATTTTAAATGCCGCTCACTCAATTGAAGAAGTGGACAATTCCATCTTGAATGAATGGTGTACCATCTAGACAAAGTCGTCCTTATCAGCCTAATGTATTAAAGATGAAACAAGCTTGTACATTTCACCAATCCGGTCCTCAATATTATTCTCAGCCACAGCACATTCATAATGGGCTCCAAAACTTAGCTAATGAGTTGTCGCACTTTTTGCCTTTTCCTGTAGAACTTGCAAATCTTGTGGGTTTTGAGCAACTGCAGACAATGTAAATTGTGATAATAAGTATTGGCAATAGTGTTGGTAGCTATTATGTACTTGTTTTCTGGCACCATGTTGATTCTATTCATAGCACTTGGCTTGAAATCCCTCTGAAACAGCACCTCTGTCAACTTTTCAAATTACCGGCAAATGCCAACCGTGGTAGTGTTAAAACTTCCAGATGGATTAAGTGCGTGCCAGATTGTGACTCAACTCAAGATCTCTGCCTTTTGGGACATATGCTCTACTGATTGAGCAACCCAAGTACGACTCAAAAACCATACCCACAGCTTTACTTCTGGAAGAAAGTATACTGCAGAGACATTGCTTAGCAACAGCCTGGGGTACGTTACCAGAATGAAATTTTCACTCTGCAGTTCGAGTCTGGATCCGGCACACAGTTTTGATCTTCCAGGAAGTTTCGTGTCAGTTGCACACACTGTTGCAGAGAGAACATTTCATTCATGGTGGCATTTCTGTGAACTGCCAATACCATGCATGTGGCGTGTCACCTGGTTGTGATTTTCAGAGTGGGTAAAAGTAATGTTGCCACTTTTATTGCCATGACATTTGAATAAGAATCTGCCACTGCTAGACTTCCATGTAATGAGATTTTGTGAATAACACTTCACTTCATTCGCGAGATATTCTCTTTCTCTGATACTGTACGTGAGAATTGTCAATGGCAAAAATCTCATAACTGCAGTAGTTGCATTAATGTAAGAGGCATTTGAGAGTGAGCTGGATGTGAAATATCACATTTAGAACATCTAGAAATTGTAGGGTCCACATGTCTCTTGGCCACAGTTTGTCAGAGGCCAAGAGAGCTGGATCACCCAGACTTTGAACATGCAGCGTACCACAACTTGCTTCACTTCAGTGATTACTTCATAGCCAATGTCTTCTGGATCCTTCCTACAAACACCAGTTTTTCTGAACTGCAGAAGTGTGAACTCTCCCTGCAACATATCCTATGTTCCCAAAAACCCCTGCACTCAACCATCGCTAGTCCCTGTCCTTCACCCACCTACCCACTTTCCTGTTCCCATTCCAGCATTACACAGCCTCTATTCAACCATTCCACCGACTAGTCTTTCTCCCCTCTTCTACCTCTCTCCTTTTCCAAACCCCTTCCCCAGGCCTCCCCCTCAAACCTCCTGACTGAATCTATCAACCCCACCATGTCCCTACATGCTCTCACAAGCATTACTGCACCTTACCCCACCCCTAACCTGCTACCCTCCGCCTGCCTACCCCAGCCCCTCCTTACCCCCACTGCCCACAGATTGCTTTTCACTATCAAGTGCAGCAGGTGTACAAAGTGCAGCCTCCATGGCCAGACATAGTAACCATGTTGTAGCGATTCGAGAATTTCTGTGTAAATTCTAGAACCACTCAGCCTTCTATTGTCTCGATCACACGATATTCTGGATATGAGTGTGGGATGGTAGAATCCTACCAACTGCATGTCACATGTTTGTGTGTGCAGGTTTAAAATCAGTCGTGGGAAGAAAGTAGACAAGGCAGTCGGACGGCACCGGCAAGTACCTGTCGGGCAATCCACAGACGTTTTAGTGAGTGTGTAAGGAATAACTATGGATTGTATATGCAGCTCTGTACTTATTGCGTCATTGAATATTGTTATTAAAACAAGAACAGTTGAAAACATACTTTTGTAGACTCTAGACACAACCTTGTTAGAGGCAAGACTCATTTTATGATTCATGTTAAGAAAAGTCGTGGTGTCCAAGCCAACTTTCTTTTAACTGTAACTCAATTTGTTTCTAATATCTGACTGTACGAGAGTTGCAGGAAGTTACATTATCATGTGGAAAATGAAATTTTTATTGTGTATGGAGGTCAAATACATCGTTAGTTGTCGAAAAATAAGGTTTGTATGTCTACTAATTTCATAAGTAGAAAGAGTCTAAAAATTCCTGTACCTAGCGTATTTGATGGAGAAAAAGTCAAGAGGGTTTCCAGCAGCCAGTTATTCAGTAAAGAAGTGGAAGGCGGTTTGGGGAAATAAGTCGAATATAACCCAGATCCACACTCACACTTTAAGTTGTCAGAATGCTAAACTGTGTGTGTGAATGTGCTGAAAGCTCAAATTTATAGCAGTCATTTGTTGTGCTTATCGGCAACCCAACATCTGCTGTAAATGATCAGTAGCAATCTATCCTATTCATAATATTGTTGCTACTCCATCCTCGATTTCCTCCTGCTTACATTTAAAGATTATTGATTGAACTAAATACTTACAGATTATAAATATACACAAATTAAATTGGAACCACTGCATACAAAATGTCACAGGAAAGAGGAACCAATGAGTGTGTTTTATTGGCAGAACACTTAGTAAATGCAACAAATCTAGTAGAGACTTTATGTATAAAACTTGTCTGTCATCATCTATAGCATTGCCGTGCAGAATGGGATCCTTATGAGATAGGTCTGAGGGTGGAGGCATCAAAAAGTTCTAAGATGGGTAGCCAATTTTGTAATATGAAATAGGAGGAAGAGTGTCACAGATACACTAAGTGAGTAGGAGTGGAAACCATTAAAAAGGAAGGTATTTTGTTGTTCTCATGAGATTACATTCACCAAGTGTTTCCTCCAAATATTTCATTAAAACACACTTACACACATAATCATCACAGGGAAATAAAGCATTCACATGGAAATATAAGAGAAATAGTTGAAATAAACAGATGATGCGAAAAAATTTCAGAAACCTTACAAATACAGGTAGATACCCATGGTCACGTATGAATCATCACGCTACAACAGAGGATGGTTGGTTGCATTAAAAGAGGGGAGAAGGGACCAAACTATGAGGTCATCATTCCCTTGTTCCGAATAAAACAATGCCACAAGTGTGAGAATAAAACAAACGAGACTGACAACACAAAACAGAATGAAAGGAAAAATCATAAGAATGATGAAGGGCAACAAAAGTGTAAATGGACAAACGGGGAAGAAGAAAACCACAGAAACACAAGAAACGGGATGAAGAGAGTAAAACAACAAAGCAGATGAGCATGGCTGACTGACCATGAGAATAAATAGGAGAAGCCAGCTACTCAGCAAAACATAAAAATCTCCACCCTAAAAGCACTAGGGTGGAGGACACAGACAGGGTGTATATGTGGATAAGGAAAAAAAATTCCCAGATTTCCCAGTTAAAAATACACTTTTTCCCGGGCGAAAATACTTTTGCCATGCATGAATGCTGCATATTTTCGTATTGCGAAGGTATAAATTCGATTCCCCTAGACACCGCATATTACTTTCTGAAGCACTGAAATCGAGATTGCGGTGCGATTTTGTAAGCCAGTCATAGCTCATATCACATGATCTCACCAGCTGATAATAGCATAAGACACGTGATGCAGTCAGTAAACAGCATGATCACTCTTAAGTAGCGCGAACACTCAATTAAGAAAACTTAATGGTTTAAATTAATATATATAGCTTTCACATATAATAATAAGCTGGAAGAAAAGCTAAGCTTCCACATATAATGTTGATCTTTTTGCGCGTGTTACACTTTAAGATACATCACACAAATGCGCCAGTAATTTGTTAACAACAATGTAAATGTCTGATCTGGGCTCTAAGTTCTTCTACATAGTCTCCTCAAAGAGTTGATTTTTTAAGAAATTCACCATACATACTCGCACATAGTTCATCTTGCGTAAAAGGAAATTTACTTTGAATGCAACACTTTTCAAACCACCATTCCCAACATTTTCCGCGACCTGTTAGAAAAGGTTCGTTTCAGCAGTTGTCAGAGAGTGTGATATAACAGGCGTCACGGCACTTGCGCAGCTACAATGACACAGGAAGCCCGATGTTCTTATGTGTAAAACATTAAAAGATCTATATATCTTAGATGATGTGACTTACCAAACGAAAGTGCTGGCAGGTCGATAGACACACAAACATACACACAAAATTCAAGCTTTTGCAACCAACGGTTGCTTCATCAGGAAAGAGGGAAGGAGAGGGAAAGATGAAAGGATGTGGGTTTTAAGGGAGAGGGTAAGGAGTCATTCCAATCCCAGGAGCGGAAAGACTTATCTTAGGGGGAAAAAAGGACAGGTATACACTCGCGCGCACACACACCCATATCCATCCGCACACACCATATATTTTATATTTTTCCCACATGGAATGTTTCCCTCTATTATATCCATAACATTAAAAGATGTTACATCATAAAAGAAACAAGACATCAGAGGATACTTTAAGAGCATCGGAATTTCGTGAACCATAATTCGGCTTAAAGTGCACATTTGTATGTCCAGATTAGGATGTAAATTTTCATGGAGTACCATTACTGTATTATCTCATGTTTCGTTCTTTATTACGGCATAATGCCATACGTCCACTTGAAATGCAGCCAACAGTTGAAACTAGCCAATAGTGTGAAATTAAACACTTCATTTCAAATAAATTGACTGCCTCAGCGGAAAATATAAATAAAAGCCAAATCTCTTTCGCAAACCGACAAAAATAAATTTATTGTTCTGCAAGGTGATTAATGCTTGACAGTCGGAAAGGTGGAAATAAAATCAGAAACTAACAACATATTTTAGCCTTCCGTGATTATGCGAACATATTTTATTCATTTGATAGCTCCCGGCCACAAAAATCCATTTTGTTTTTCAATTAACGTGAGAGCAATAAATAAAAAGGAAACAGCAAAATCACTGAACGTAAACACAGGTCATGTGGAGACGATCCACCTCCCCACCACAACTCAGACTGCTCTGAGCATCAGCCCTGGATCTACAATATTTTTGAAACGGGGAAATACTAGATAGTGGCATCCAGCCACACTTCTGTAACCAGAAGCAACTGCACATGCCCAAGAGCCCGCCTGCAACTGCTCAAACGAATCTAACTTAAACAGTTGTCACATCACGTTCATCGGAGGCAATTTGCTGTTATAAAGCATTGCATAGTCTTTCTAAAGCCTTTGACACACTTAGCTGTTGGCAGACGCTTGTATGAGCACTGTGTTTTGTTGTTGTATATGGTGCATTTCCTTTGCAACTTAAGTTTTATCTTCGTTTTCTTTTTTTCTCTTACTCATGTTTTGTTGCAGCAGTATTATACTGCAGTAGCGGGATACAATAATATCCTATGTTTGAGTATCAGTTCTTACCAGCCAAAATCACAAAAATTTAACCGAAATCTTAAATAATGAAAAATTCTCGGAATTTTAAACAATTCCTCGGTTTTTCCCGGTTCTCCCAGTTGTCCCGGGTCATATAAACCCCAACAGAGGAACAAAGGACATGTGCTAAAACTTAGATCAAATGATACAACCAACTCTCACAAACAGAACTTAAAACTAACCATAAGATGGGCCACTGTCAATGGAGCGCCACACTGACACTGAGGCGGGTCTTCACGGTGCAGGAGGTAACCCCACTTTGTTTTTGAATATAAAGTTTATTGTCAGTACAATCTGAAAGGAACATATACTACAATAAAGAGTCGTCCATGGAGATTTGTTCTAACTCAGCACATGCTCTATATGTCCACCATTTCGAATTCTAACATCCTTCAAACGAACACTGAAGTTAGTGATTACCTTACGGCACGTCTTCCGTAATTCCACTGGAAGCTTGAAGAATAAGTCTTCTGAGCTTCATTTAATTCCACAGCTTCTTGCTACTGCCTTGCCCTTCAACACGAAGTTGTTCATGCAAGATAGAGCAAGGCCACATACTGCAAACACGATGTTGGAGTTTTTACACGAGCATTTGAACATGCGGATCATTTCACTCAGGTTTCCAGGTCGCTTCAATGACGGACAAAATTGGCCCCCCAATAGTCCATACCTCAGTCCATGTGGCTTTTTTCTTTGGGGTTACCTAAATGAAAAAATTTTCCCGAAACGTCCATGTGATTTAATGGAGCTGAGAAGATTTATTCTTCAAGCTTACAATGAAACTACGGAAGACGTGTGCCGTAGAGTAATCACTAGCTTCAGTGTCAGTTTGAAGGAAGTTAGGAAACGAAATGGTGGACATATTGAGCACGTGCTGAGTTAGAACAAATCTCCATCTCCTCTTCATTGTAGTATATGTTCCTTTCAGATCTGTATTGACAATAAACTTTATATTCAAAAACAAAATGGTAACAAATTTTGTGTGCCACCCTGTATATGTCCTCCATGAACATAGGCAAAGCCAACGTGACCATTGGCCATCGAGCCATCAGTGTAAACCCCTTCATGGCCCCAGTACATGCGGAAAATCGACAGGAAGTGACAGCAGAGAGTCGCAAGGTTAACTGAGTCCTCAGGGCCACGTGAAAGTTACAGGCAAAGCCGCGACCTAGGTGTACACCATGGAGGTGTATGCGAATGGACCTTAAGTATAGGTGGTAAAGGGAAGGACTCCAGTTCAGACAGAAGGGATTGCACGTGAACCGAAATCATTAGCCCTGACCTGGACTGCCAATGCAGGAGATGGGCAGTCGCGGGTGGGAAAAGGAGACGGTAATTTGGATGCGCAGGAGAACTATGAACATGTGCAACATAGCTGGCTAGCAGATGTGCACGTATAACCTTCAATGGAGTGACTCTGGCCTCCACCAGGACACTGGTCACCGGACTCATTCTAAAAGAACCTGTCGTTAGGCGAACGCCACAGTGATTCACTGGGTCGAGTAAACAAAACTCCGAGGGTGCCACCGAACCATAAACCACACTCCCACAGTCAAGGCGGGATTGAACAAGGGCTCTGTAGAGCTGCAGCAGCATAGAGCAATATGCACCCTAGTTGGTGTTGCTCAGCAGTGGAAGCCACTGAGGTGCTGCCAGCATTTCTGCTTAAGCTGACGAAGGTGAGGTAGCCAAGTCAATGAGGCACTGAAAACAAGTCCTAAGAATCAATGTGCCTCCACTACAGTGAGTGGATCGTCAGTAAGATAAAGTCCTGGTTCCGGACGAACGGTACAATGCTGACAGAAGTGCATGACACATGACTTCATGGTTGAAAACTGGAAGCCGTGGGCTAGAGCCCATGACTCCGCCTTGTGAATGGCTCCCTGTAGGCACCGCTCAGCAACACCAGTACTGGAAGAGCAGTAAGAAATGCAGAAGTCATCCGCATACAGAGAAGGTGAGACAGATGCCCCTATAGCTGCTGCTAGGCCATTAATGGCCACTAAAAATAGAGATACACTCAACACGGGGCCCTGCGGGACTCCATTCTCCTGGATATGGATGGAACTACTGGAGGCACCACCTTGGACACGAAAAGTACGAAATAATAGGAAATTATGGACAAAAATCAGGACCGTGCCCCAGAGAGCCCACTCGTATAATGTGCAAGGATATGACGACGCCAGGTCGTGTCATACGCTTTTCGTAAATATAAAAAAAGATGGCAACCTGGTGTTGGCATCTGGAAATGGCTGTGCGGATGGCAGACTCGAGGGACACAAGTCAGTTGTAGAGCGACCCTGGCGGAAGCCACCCTAACGTGGAGGCAGTAGGACACGTGACTCCAGGACCCAACCCAACCACCGATACACCATATGCTGCAGCAGCTTACAAACATTGGTGAGGCTGATGGGCTAATAGCTATCCACATCAAGATGGTTTTTACTGGGTTTGAGCACCAGAACGATGGTGCTCTCCTGCCACTGGAATGGAAAGACGCCGTTGCACCAGATCTGGTTGAAGATGACGAGGAGCTGTCACTTGTAGTCAGATGAGAGATGTTTACTCATCTGACTGTGGATCCAATCTGGGCCATGAGCTGTGTCCGGCAATGTGTCAGGGCACAGAGGAGCTCCCACTCTGTAAATGGGGTGTTATAGGATTCCCAGCGTCATTTGAGTGTGTGAAAGGCTGGAGAGGTAATTCTCTGATGCAGAGGCTTCTGCATAGTCCTCGGCAATCGCTTTTATGTCAGTCGATAACACACCATTTATGTTAACACCGGGAACACCTGTTGGGGTGGTACCCAAAAACACGTTAGATCTTTGTCCAGACTTGGGAAGCTGACACATGGCACCCAACGTTCGAGACATATCTCGCCCAACACTCCTGCCTCCATCATGGTGAACATGGGCACGGTGCTGTTTAAAGGCTATGAGGTGATCCAGGGACGGGTGTCGCTTATGCCACTGTGGAGCTCGCCTACGCTCCTTAAATGCTTCCAGCGACCACCAAGGCACTGCCTTTCACCGCGGGCACCCTGAAGAGTGAGGGATCGTGTTTTCTGCCGCAGAAACGATAGTTTTGGTCATCTGCTCAACAATCACATTGATGTTACTGTGTGGTGGAGACTCAATGGTGACAGCAGAGGTGAAAGTTTTCCAGTTGGCCTTGCTTAAAGCCCATCTGGGCAGGCACCCATGGGTTTGACACTGGGGCAGTGACAGGAACATGGGGAAGTGATCACTACCACACAGGTAGCCATGTGCCATATCCTCTCCAGTGGATATATGGGAGAAGGCCAGGACTACAAACCGAGAGATCAATGCTGAATATGTGCCATGCTAAGTGTGTGGAGGCGCCTGTATTTAAGAAGCAGAAGTCAAGTTGTGACAGTAAATTTTCGACATATCTGCCTCGGCCAGTAAGCACGGTGCCAACCCCCCAAGGGGTTAAGAGCGATAAAATCTTCCAAAAGTAGGAAAGATTTAGGGAGTTTATCAATCAGTGCAGCCAACGCATTCAGTGGTACTACACTATCTAGAGGAAGATATACGTTGCACACAGTTATTTCGTCAGTTTTCCTTATCCTGGACAGCAATAGCTTCAAGAGGAGTTTGAAGGGGCACAGGTTCACTGCATACTGAGTTCAGGATATAGACGCAAACTCCATCTAACACACTATTATAGTTGCTACGGTTCCTGTTATATCCCTTACAGCCACGGAGGGCAGGGATCCGCATTGCCGGGAACCAGGTTTCCTGCAGGGCAATACAGATAGCAGTTGTAAAGCATAACTGTTGGCATAACTCAGCCAGGCGGTGGAAAAAACCGCTCAATTCCACTGGAGGATGACGTGAGTATCAGGCTGGGAAGGCATGGAACGTTCAATGAGGCAGTTTACGCCTCAGGGTCACCTGCTGCTACTGATTTATTTCCTGAGCCGCCTGTATCCATGGTGTCTGAGGGTCAGCGAGATCTAGGTCCTCAGCGGACACCAGAATCTCCTCATCATCTTCAGAAGCAAAGCTTGTGGGTAGCAGTGGTGTGGGTTCCCCACAAGTCCCTTGGTCCTGGGGGTCTTCTTTTTGGATTTCTCTCACTGCTCCTTGGGTTTCTCTGGCTGGGAGGGCTTGGACTGATTCTCTGGGACTGAGGATGATCATGCGAAGCCCTACAATCAGCTACTTTTGGACACTTCAGCCACTGGCGGAAGTTATCTTTCCCACTAGCACAAACCTGGGAAGTGAAAGATCCAAGGGACCCCTTTTAGTGAGAGGTGGCAAAGAAGACTTACACTTCTTCGGCTGAAAAGTTGGGAATGGGGTCCCCGATGGTTGGGGGAGGGGGGGGGGGGGCATCACTGCTCCCGAGGTAGTTGGTGTGGGAGCAACAGTGAGGGAAGTGCTCCCCCCCCCTCACCATCAAGGGGGCAGGAGAGCCGACTGGAATTTGCAGAACAGATGGGGCTACAACTGTTCTCGTAGCAGCAGCATAAGAGGAGGTCATAGCCACAGGATGTGAACACTCCAATTTCCTCTTAGACTCAGTGTAGGTCAGACAGTCCAGGGTCTTTTATTCCATGGTTTTCTTTTTGCGCTTTAAAATCCTGCAGTCTGGCGAGCAAGGGGAATGATGCTCTCCGCAGCTGACACAGATGGGAGGTGGGGCATATGGAGTATTGGGATGTGACGGGTGTCCGCAATCTCGGCATGTGATGCAAGAAGTACAGTGGCCGAACTTCCAGCACTTAAAGCACCGCATAGGGGGAAGGATATATGGGTTTACATCACAGTGTTAGACCATCACTTTGACCTTCTCGGGCTACGTGTCACCCTCAAAGGCCAAGATGCAGGCACCGGTGGCAACCTGATTATCCCTCAGATCCCAAAGGACGCGCTGGACAAAATGAACGCCTCGTCGCTCTAAGTTGATGTGCAGCTCATTGTCAGACTGCAAAAGAAGGTCACTGTGAAATATAATACCCTGGACCATATTTAAGCTCTTATGGGATGTGATGGTAACAGAAACATCCCCCAACTTGCCACAAGCGAGTAATGCCTGTGACTGGGCAGAGGATGCTGTTTTTATCGAGACTGACCCCTGACTGCATTTTGCACAAGTACTCCACCTCACCAAACTTGCCATGCTTAGCCTGGCATTCCTCCCATGGTGTGGCCAGGGAGGGGAATGATTTATGATCGAACTTCCTTGCATCGAACTTCCTTGCACTGTACTGCGACTTAGAGAACACTTTGAGACTGCTGGTGTTTGATCGCAAGCAAGTGATGACGTAGTACACTTCATCGCGTGTCATCCGCTCTGATGCCATCTACTCCAACCAGGGTCCCTCCCCATGGGCGCCACCTATCCGCAGCAAAGGCCACCTCGTAGTATGGCCATTGCTGGGAGTCCCAATGCCTCAGTGACAGGCATCTACTCCTTGGCATACATGGGGAATTAACAGCACAGACATCAGCAGAGTGATCTCTGTGTTGTCAGGGGGCTACAACCAACAGTGTACATGGCTGCCACACCATAACGGATTGGCTAACATGCTGGATATCAGGTGAGAACAAGTCCATGGTCACTGTCGGCGCAGAAAGTGACACTGCATAGTGAATAGTGGAAAACACATCCAGGAAGGTGTCCTCACCCAAGAGATGGAGAATGAGCGGGACTGCAATGCGACGACGAGAAAATGGGCTGCAGATCTCAAGGCACGATGGACATGATGCACCATGTAAGGCGTCCTTCCCCAATTTGCTCACTCTTCGGAAAAATTTTGAAGAATGAGGTCAAACCCTAAAGGGGACCATAACATAAAAGCCAAAATGTGAGAGACTCTTTTTAGTCACCTCTTACGACAGGCAGGAATACCTCGGGCCTATTCTCACCCCCGAACCTGCAAGGGGGACAGAAGAGGGCACTGAACACATCTGCAGTACGAAAATGTTTGTAGACGGACCTAGGGAATGAACTCAAATACAAAATACTTCGAAGTTCATGAGTATAATGCAAGATCAAGCTGTAAGTCACTACACCTAAATCTATACTCCAAAAGCCACATTACAATGTGTGGCAGAGGATACTCTGGCTATCATCACTTTCCCATTCCACTTGTGAAGGAGGAACTAGTTAGCTAAAATTCCATTAAGAGCTCTAATTTTACATTTGTTGTCGTATCATATATGAGAGAGGAAGTTGTGTGACTCTTCTTGGAACATACACTCTCATAATGTTAGTAATTAACCTCTCTGTGAAAGAAAATGCCTTTTGCATCATCTGCCACTGCAGTCTATATGCTTCTCCATGACACTCCTTCATTTAAAAAAGGGAAGACATGCAGCACTCTCATTAGGATATTCTCTATTAATCCTACCCACTCCAAGTCCCATACTGATAATCCTAAGACATAAAGAGATACTAAAAAAAAATTTACACTCATCACAAGGAGGGATGGCCTGTGTGACACCTGCCTTTGCACCAAGGAACTGTTCGGCAGGGAGGAGGGAGGGCAGAGGAGGACTAGAACACACAATACAGATTATAGGGGATATTAGTAGCACTTGTTATACACTGATCTGCCAAAAAATAACGGCCATCTGTTTAACCCTTTTGGATCCACTCTCGGACTACATCTGACATTACAATTTTCCACTACAGCACCTATGTCAGAGATGTTTTCTTTATTGTAAAATAAATAAGAGTTGGGCAGAACGTGGTGAGTAGGAAAATTGGATTGGATGGGGCAAATAGCATGTTGGCCAACTCTGAAACACAATACAGCAGTGACTCTAAATTTGGCAATTCCTTGGTAGATTTGCAAAGATACATGTTACCAGATGTCTACGTGCAGATCCCGCAAATTATGGGCCAGTGATATGTGGGCAAAGAGTTGACATCCGATAGCGTCTATGATGTGACACATCAGGTGAATTTAGTGGCCAAGATATCTACAAGAGTGCACTACTGTGCTACTCAAACCACTGCAGCCTCTTAACACACGAGTTCCTGCTGGAAGAAGCCATTACCATCAGGGGACACATCAAGCATGTGGGATGCAAGTAGTCCACAATGATGTTCACTTAGCCCACAGCTGTCGTCGTGCCTTTGATAAATAACACACGTACCATGGATGCTTAGACAAATGCCTCTCATAGCATAATACTTCCCAATCTGGCTTGCTTCCTCAGCACAATGCTTCTTTCGAGCAGATGTTCAGCTGGACAACAGCATATTCACACCCAACAATCAGTATGGACTAACAAAAAATGTGATTTATTTGACCAAACACATTTCCATTGATCCACAGTTCAATCTCAACCATCCCATACCCACTGTAATCTTAACTGATGTTACATCAACATGGGGACATGTAAGGGTCATCTGTTGCAGAACACCACAGCATGTGTGGAGCAGTGTGCCTGCACCAGCATCGAATCTGTTGGCAAATCGGCCACACATCACTATCCTGCTTTACAGAGCTGTCAAGCCTCCAACCTTCACATTCTGTGATGATGCACAGACATCCAACACCTTGCCACCTGCTTGTTGTTTCCTCATCCCTCACCACTTTCCATAGAGGCTCACAACAGTAGCATGTGAATAACTGAAGAGCTTTACCACACAATCTGCCCTTTGTTATTCACTTTATGGCAATACATTTCCCAATGTGGAACCCATGTCATGGCTAGAATGATTCTCCCTTCTCCACTCATATATTTTCCTTACCATGTTGAATGCCCACAAAAATTCTCAGGCAGCATACAGTCTAGGGGTGGGCAGTGTTCACAGAATTTTGACTCACAGTGTGTAGAAGAAATGTAAGTGCACGATATAAAAAGAGGGAATACACCATCAACCCAGTGGAAAAACTGAACCATACAATCATCTGCAGCAAGACAATTTCAAAGAGCAAATTCAGTCTCTTAGCCTAAAGTGAAATGCGGACACTGATAGAATGAGACAGCCATATGTAGGAAGCCTGTTTACATTGGAAACTTGCAAAGAACAGAATAAACAATTACCAATAAACAAGTAGTATTTAAGATGAGCACTGCACAGGTAACAACTGCAGATACATAAAATTGCAACCTAATGAAACATAAACATATGTATTCCTTTATTTTACAAATAATTCCATCAAGGAATTCCCACTGCTGTTAATTCCTTTATTTCGTAACAGATCAACAATACTTACTTTCTAGAGACACTTATATATTACACACTTGTTAGTGATGTTATACCTGATGTTTCCTGTAAATTTCTAGGAGTTCTGAGATGACATTAAGTAATGCTCTGGGATCACGCACATTCCAAGCTGCGAGACTTGGTAATGATTCTTCCAGAAACTCAATGTCAGGGTCAGCCAAGAAGGAGTCTTCATCAAAACAAAAATCTGGTGCAAAATGAGGTTTCTGGCTATTAAATACCACATTCCATGTAATTTTTTGCCCTGCATAAGGTATAACAAGCTTGAAGCGGTCAGCATTACCTTCAGCACTGTCTGTTGGTCTTCCAGATGATATGCCACTAATTTTGATATTGCCTGAGCCAATACCTGTTGAAAGAATGAAATTATTCTCATACTGTAATTGCTCATACACTGATAGTGTCATCCAAAATTGACATGAAGGAAATGGAAGTGCACATAAACACCCAAAGACCTACATAAAAACAAGAAGGTTTAAGCATAATCTATTTCATAGGAGTTAGATGATACATGATCAGTGTGTAACAATCAAGAAAGGACACTTGTACATATACTTGACAATGAATGAATATTTAAACTAAATAAATTTAATTCACTTCTAGTAACAGCAATATTCCTAGTGACACAAACTATACTTATGTACTGTATTTCAGTTGTAGTGTTTGGTACCAGGTGCCAACTTTGACAATGCCGTGGTGTATGCAGTGTATCTGAAAGGTGTCGGGTGCAGATGGTATTATGTAGAAAAAGTATTGTTGGATGTGGCACTCGCATGGAAAATGCCCAAGTCTGGTAAGGTGTTGAGAGCATTATATTTTTTTTACGAGAATATTTTGAGGTTACTTTAATGTCTGTACTGTGTATCGGTATATATCCTTCAGATAAATTGAACAGCACAATGTTGTATGAAGAAATGTGATCTATGATTTCTTTCCTACAAAAGTTTGGCATTCTTGCAGGCTTATGCCAATTCTGTCAGCACCAATACAGACTTCATGTTATGGTGCAGGGAACACAAGTTGTGATGATCAAGCAGATAGAGCACAGAGTTTGAAAACGTAAAGTGTACTATCCATGTTATTGTTAGAGTTGTTATCAATGTTCTATATGTTTTTTTGCTCAAGAGACAGGTGTCAGTGAGTATCTGTTTTTTTTTCTTTTTTTTGCCAGAAGATTTACTTTGACTTTATTAAGTATAGGGCCAGATAGGTGAATCTATGGTGGCTGTGAAAACAGATAACTCTACGTATCAAAAAGTTAAGTACAAGACTGAAAAGAAAGCAATAGGCACTTGGGAGTGGAGTTTTTCCACTAGAACTATCCGAGTCCTTGCTGGATTAGTAGTGGCATGGGCATTCAACCATAGCTTCTAATTTATTTGTGTCATACAGGGAATGGGGAATATGGGGTTTTGATAATTCAATAATTTGTCAAAGAGCAGATTTTAGAAATCATAAGACAGGTTCCTGCACTACACTAGTATGGGTTCATTCAATGTAAGCTTTCACAACCATAATTTACTGCAGTCTTCTGCCATTCAGTCTTATTTAGATGATCACTGTTAAGGAAGTTTCAGAATGATTGTCGTTTTCTGTGTTTTAGATTTCGTGGGAAAGATTTGTACATCAAAGGCTGTCTTTGACTTATGTGAGATGGTTGGAGTTCTTTGATGTAAGTTTTTAATTTTTCATTTTGGACCTCCGAACTGAAGATGGTGGCATACCTTCTTTTTGTGGTGGCTGGGTGGGGAGGTGGGCAGAGGGTTTTGGTTGAAGTGTTCAGGAGAGACTGGGATGTAACTGTGTCGAGCTATTCCAAACAGTATTATTTGTCTGTCTTAATTTATTTAAGCTTGTTTGCTTTTTTGCTGTAGGAAAATAGGTAATGTCTGAGGATTCCCCCCCCCCCCCCCCCCCCCCCCCCCGCAGGTGAGGACAATTAGCACCAGTTGGTTGGGGAAGTGCAGGTGGATAAGTGTGTTATTTGGTTGTGTTTATTTTGGTGTTAATTGGTATTGATATTGAAAGTCTTAGGTTCTGCAGGTCTTAACTTTTTAACTGTGTGCTTTTTATATGTACATATGCTTTATTAAGTTTCTGAATGTGGAAAGCACCCAATTATCTGTTTTGAGTGTATCGCGGAGGTCGGTTTAGCTTTATATAATAAGTGGAGCTATCAATACCAGTTTTACACAGAAACTGGTATAATATTTTGTTTAACTGTAAATATTGTAGCTTCAAGATTGGTAGGAAGCAATATTTAGTTTACTCACATGAATACAGTGAAAACAGAAAGGAATTTCTTCTTGTGACCTATTTATCTCTTTTAATCAATTTTTTATTTATTCTGTTTCATGACCTGTGAGTTTCATTAGTCTCTCCTCACCGAAACTCCCGGCTACCTGTAGGTCTCCTGGTACTTGCTTATTGGTTTTTAAGCATTTTTTTTTCAGAAAATTATAGTAGTCTAGTTGTAGAATGTGTGTTATGAATGAAGCTGGCTTATCGGAAAGAGTCACTGTAGAAATGGGGAAAACAAGGTGGAGGTTTAGGGATAACAGATTTTGTGTGAAGGAAGGAGGGGGCAGGGGAGGATGAATCTGGATGTACATTTAAGATGGGGAAAAATAGAGAACTGTTAAACTACAGCAGTAAGTCAATTATTACCCACAATTTAGTTATATTTTTGTTTATTTTGGTAATACTGTCACTTTACATTGATGACGCATCCTTTGTTCATTTGTTGTTATATCTTTGCAATTTTCTAGCTGCTAGGTTAGTTTTGTTATCACTGTTGTGCTGTTAATCATGGCTGCTCCGCTGTCTATTTGCACCAGAGAACAGCAACGTTCAGTGATCTGCTTTTAGTGGTTGGAAGGCGTATCAGAGGCTGAAATTCATCGAAGACTTTCGGTACAGTATGGGAACAGTGTTTTGCCACAACAGAGTGTCTACGAATGGATTGAAAAATTCCTAAATGGTCGCACAAGTGTTACGCACAATGAAGGAGCCTGACGACCATTTTCCGCCACAAATGAAGAAACCATTGAGTGTTCACATGAAACGATTCTCTTAGACAGACGATTAACCATTGACAAAGTGGCATATTGTCTGCAAATTAGTCATGGTTCTGCCTATGAAATCATCCACAACAGACTTGGGTTTCACAAAGTTTGTGCAAGATGAGTCCCAAAACAACTGACACAGTTGCATACATAAACATGCTTGGACATCTCCAAAAAACATTTGGATCGCTATGGTAACAAAGGGGACAACTTCTGAGACAGGACCATTACTAGTGACGAAACATGGCTCCATCATTACGGACTGGAGAGTAAATGGTGGAGTATGGAATGGAAACACCCAAATTTGCCGTACAAGAAAAAGTTCAAGACCCAACCGTTCGCAGGAAAACTGATGCTTACAGTTTTTTTGGGACGCACAAGATCCAGTATTGGTACATTATGGAGAAAGGGACACAACAATAAACAGTGTATGTTACAGTGAGATGCTTACTGCCAGGCTAAAGTCTGCAATTCGAAGCAAACACCGAGGATTACAGTCAAAAGGTGTTGTGGTGTTGCACGACAATGTCTGTCCGCATACTGTTACTCACACTGCGGAAACACTCCAGAAACTTAAATTTGAAGTACTGGCTCATCCTCCATATAGTCTCGATCTTGCCCCTTCTATCACTTGTTTGGTCCACTCAAACAGGCATTAAGGGGCCGTTGATTTGCCTTGAACGAAGCGGTGTGTTCCTGGCTCATAGCTCAACCGAGAACCTTCTTTTTTGAGGGCAAGTGCATTGAAACACAATGAGACTATGTCAAAAAATTATGTTCTATTAAGTTCCCTATTTGATTACAATAAAATTTTATAACTACTTTGCGGATAACAATTGACTTGCTCTCATAATAATGTCAGCAACGTGTAACAATGGAAATTTGTGATGAGAATAATACTTAAAATAAAGGAAAAGCAACCACTATGGCTAATTGATGTGTGACACATAGAAATATGCAGCAGAAAACTATTTATATTAGCTTTTGAGCTCTTGCTCTTTCTCTAGTAGCAGTACAAATATTCACCACAGACACCAAAATGTACATGCTTGTGGCTTTGGTGGCTCTAAGCACTATGAGACTTAGTGGCTTTGCTTCTACTAGTGAAAGAGCAAGCTATGCACATCATCACCAGTCAGCTATAGGACATATAATGTCGGTGCTATTACATTCTACGAATGCCTAAAAATTCCTGTAGATTAACAGTGTTTTTGCACTTATGCATAGCATACTGCAATAAGGCAAAGTGTTGTGGGGGATAGTAGTTAGAATAAGAACTACTACTCCAGATGAGAACAATAAAATGGTGTCACACAGAGTTTCAGATCAGTACATTTTCAAGGAATTTATAATAATAATCCAAACATATATCTGCAGTTATGAAAGTATGTGCTTTCTGAAAGCACACCAGGATTTCTCAGTGTTACACAGTGGAGTTCATAAACATGCAACAAGAAGGAGAATCTCCATAAAGGAATAGGTACATGCAAAAAATTCTGCTCATTATAGTGCATTACATAAGAAAATAAAAATAATGTTGGATTTATAAAAAATTCAAAAGGAAAAACAAAAATGTTAATTAGAAACAGCTTTTCCAACATTAATGGAGGATGTAAGGGAATGTTTGCTACGCGTCATCAGCTGTGACTAGTGACAAGAGGACATGCAGAAAACACCGTAAACAACATGGCGACTAAAACACTTCGTTATTGGCAATCTTTTCAAATAGGCTAAGCTACAGATCTGTCTTTCACCGAAATTAGGTCCCCCCCCCCCCCCCCATATTAGCGGTGCCTTCAACTAACAACAAAATTGTGAATACAGGCATGAAAAGATAAAATGACACCAGCCATTAACATTACATCACCAGTGAAAGCCAAAAGACTCGCATCAAACATTCCTCTTGACCCTAAAAGAATACAAGAATCAGCAACAAAAGCAGATCAGTTTGCTTCCATAATTACAGTATAGTGAAGAGATTATGCTAAAAAAAAAAAAAATTGTACTCACAAAAATATAACACCACTCTTAACTGGCACATATTTCTAAAATCCTATATCACTGCATACAATGACACATCTGGATGCTAACAAACTGATTAATCATTATGACTGTGACATTGTCATCATCTTGAATTTAGAAGCATTAGATACACACAAAAAAGCTGATGTCCTGGTATCAAGTGTTTCAATATTTCAAGAAATTCTATAATTAGCACACTGTAGTTAGCAAACTTTTGAAATTTACTCAATGGCTGGTATATAAAAATGACAGACTAAGAAGATAATGACATGCTTTGTGAATGGCACCTTCACAGTTCGGGTCTATCGTGCACCGCTGTCATAGACATAGAATCTGCAAGTATTATCTCCTTTAACTAGCCTACATTAAACTGTAGCGAATGTGGTGAAATTCAAATGGCTTAATCTATATTACTCCAAAATTCAAGAACAACAACAAATTTAAGAGAAAGGTATAACATGAAAGCTCACTCTGATTTACAAAAACTTGCTAAGACAATTATAACACTCCACACAGATCAACATTTCTTTATGTTAGGAAAGGAGATTCGAACTTCACATTCCATCAACATTTTGGTCATTAGGGACTGAACACAAGCTTTGATTACAAATGGATGGGGAAGGAAATTGGCTGTGCCCTTTTCAAGCAAACCACCCCGGCATTTGCTGAGAAGATTTATGGAAATCATGGAAAATCTAAATCTGGATGTCGATAGGGATTTTATCCGTCATTCTCCTGAACGCAAGTGCAATGTAACAATGGGAAAAATTTTGCAGGCTTCTGGAAAGCTACAATATAAATGCAGCATTTTAATAAGTCCTCTGTATAAAATATAAAATGAGCAATTATTTAATTTCTAACTAAATTCTACAATACCACAGTACGTCAACTGCACTATGTCACATAATTTAATAGACTGAAGACTAGCACAGCAATGTTACAACACGGATGCTCATTTCGGATAAATAATACTGTAATGAAACTGAGGAAGGTGACAATTTCATTTTATTGTTGGAGATTATTCCTACGTCCCCAAACCGGAAGTTAACAATCAATACGAAGAGGACTATCTTCGTCGGATTATCTTCATTCTCGTGTAAGAACATTTAATGGTAAGTGCAGGATGACAAATTACTAAGCTCACACACACAGAGAGAGAGAGAGAGAGAGAGAGAGTGTCTTGAAAGCAATTTCCAAGTAATAAATCATTTTTTCTAACAACCACCGCCATACGTGCTTAAAAGTAATAGAGAAGTAGCTATTTGTTTTAATGTGTGTCCGCGTTCGTTGCAAATATTTGAAACAACTCTTTTAAACGGTCGCGTAAATCTCTCCTAGACTTCAAAATGTGCCTTCATCGTAAAATTTACTATCAGCACGCAATTTCAGCAGCAAACTAAATTTACTGTTTAACATGGCACAACTCACGTCAATTTGAACAATGTCATGTAGCCTACAATCAAACGATTATGGGATTTTACCGGCGGCGCATTGTAGCTGTTACGGCCTTAACGCAGAATGCAACCAGACACGACGTTCACCGTTTGTGCACAGGTGCAGAGCGGAAAAATTGAAAGGACACTTCACAAATGTTAACAACATAGTAATCCATTCGGAATTCTGTAGAACTCTTACCAACTTTTTCACTGAGTACGACTTTGATTAATGGCTGAATGTCAGGGTGGAAATGCTGCAGAATATTTTCACCCATTTTCATTTACTAATACAATTGTCAACACAGTACACCAACACAGTTGTCAAAGTACACCAACATAGTGCTGAAAACGAAGTTTTCGAAGTCACTTATCTCTATACATTTTCTCACTGTTCCCACTTTATCTACACACACAATAATACATCCCCACTTCACATTTTAAACAAATCAACACCACTCTCATTGTTTACTACATCATGTAGCCGATACAAGCATCGCCAACATTACAAAACTAAACTGAACATTAATGGTTAACGTCAAAGTTGTTTTTGAAATACGTTCGGCAGCAAGGAGACAACTACAATTTTTTTTTTTAGTGTTACGGACTGATGAAACCTCTTTGGTGTTCGATAACCGTATCATTTTAGCTGCACATTTATTGCTAATTATCCTGAAGGAAATGGGTTACGAAATATCAAGACCACTTACAAGTTTGTAAATAATTCGTATTAGGGTACCGCTGAAAAACTTGACCTAAGATTGCCGCAATCTTAGTTTCTGTGTTGTGGCCTGGTAAATTGTAGGTGCTCGTGGAAATAATCAGAAGTAGCTTCTTTCATTCATTAACAAAGAATAAATCAAAGTGGGTATTACACGACGATCCGCCACGAACGGTACTGGTCTAGCACGATAGCCAACTAGCGTTAGAGGGGGTTAAACTACGCGCGACAGGATAGAGAGCAGTTCATTAATAGCAGGACTTCCGAAGCTATTTTACGGGGTCTCCAACAATGATGCTAAGTTGAACAATGAAATTTGCAAGAGCGAATTGTTAGTCAACCATCTATTATGTCAAGAAAAGTCTGAACCGTTTTGATGTGAACTGGATACAAATAACTATGACACAACCCCAATCAATCTTAAGTCAGTCAGGCCAGAAACTTCTCTCCATCCGAAACCAAAATGGCGCTTCAGTGAATTTATAAGAAACGGTTATCAGACATACATTTCAGACAATCGATCAGTACCACAGAGAAAATTGTGATTACCTGTATGATTCACATCCTTCTTAGACTGTGGCTTATTCATCTCACAGTGCACATATAATTCTCCGGTCACATTTGAAAAATTACTTATTAAAGACTCTCCGTAGGTGGCGAGACCTTTTTTACTGGTGGTCTGTAAATAGTGGGTCGATATCATTCGCTCTGTCCTTGACATTTTGATAAAGCCACACATGTCCACAGGCTGTTCTAAATGGTGAGCACCTCACAGAGCTCATCATTTGTATGCTGGGTACAGTACGGGCTTGGTAACCTGCATTTCCTGAGTGGGGGAGTGGTAGGTGCCATCAGTCCTCAGTCACCATAAGCTCTAGACACGCTTCAGTGACTACTGCATGGCAAAGTGGTGGAGCATTGGTTGTCAGGGAATGGATCGCAATGATGGTACAAACATTTATAACCTCAAAGTGTGGCACATGCTCTGTGCGGCTGGTCCCAGCGAAGGTTCGAGTCCACCCTCGTGCATGGTTGTGTGTGTTTGTCCTTCGGATAATTTAGGTTAAGTAGTGTGTAAGCTTAGGGACTGACGACCTTAGCAGTTAAGTCCCATAAGATTTCACGCATATTTGAACATTTTTTGTGGCACATGCTGATGGGTGGATGGCTGCTGAGGTGGAACAGTCACTAGTGAACAACATCTAGGGATCCTGTCACACCTCAGTTGTATAGCCCTGACCAGGAAAGTGGGATTAGCAGCTCAGGGGAACACTATGTCATCCACAACTACTCAAACAAGCACTCCCAATGGTTCAAGTCGTCCATTGGGTCCTAAAAACACCCATTGTACAAAGAGAGCTCAGGAGGGCTGGAACCCTGAAATCTATTAAGCGGCTATGTAATGGAATGTTACTGATAGAAGGAGCAACATCACAGAAAGCCACCAACATCCTGAAGTAAGAACTGTTGGGTGAATATCCCATTGTAATTGAACTGTACTGTATCCTTAACTATAGTCAAGTGTTAGTAACATGCAGTGACTTAATGCTTATGGACGCTGTGGAGGTAGGAGGAGTGGTCTGACGAAAGGGTCACTGAAGCACAGAATGTAATGTGTTAAGTAGAAGGAACATAGGAAGATGGAGAATCGTTTAAGCCTGCATTATTAGTTCATTTCCCAGTTTTGTCAGATTACGCTGAAGCTGTGATTATAAGACTAAACGTCAGACCATACATCCCTAACTCCATGAGATGTTTCACATGCCAGAGATTTGAGCACACCACTAAGGTTTGTACAGGTCAGGATATGTTTGATTAAGTGTACTATGGACACCCATGCTGAAGGAACTACATATACCTCCCATGATTTCTTTGTCAGTTGCTTGGGTCGACATCCAGCATGGAGCACAGAGTGTATAGCTTTCAAGGAAGAAAAGAAAATCTGGGAACTGAAGGCGATTAAGTGCATGTCAAAAACTGAAGTGAGAAGGTATACAAATCGCTTCATCCCCCAACCTTCACAACATCATAGCTCCAGCACGCATGACGAAAAATGAAAAAGTAAGTGCTTCCACACAGATGTCATCAATGGATTCTGACACATAAAAATGCCCTTGCAAATGCACCTGCAGAAGTAAAATTTTGGAACAAACTGCTGCTGTATCATACAAAGTCCGATGATAAACAACACCTCAGCAGCTGATGTAGATACCTACTGTATTGGAAGCGAAATGGTCGAACAACAGTCTGCCTCAGCCTAAATTGGTACCATCAAACCTAAAGAAGAAGACAAATGTGAAGCAAAAAGTCAAGAAGGCACAATCAAAGCAAGCTGACCATAAGGTACACAAACACTCACTTGACAATGAAAACATCATACACAATGAGGGATGTTTAAATGAACCCTCAAGTCCTTTCAGTTATTCCCCTTCTGAAGCAGGTTCTCCTATAAATGGAAAAGAAAGGAGAAGGCATAAACCTCAATGGTAAATTGCTCCTGTATACAATGGAGCATGAATGGGTTCAGAACACATGTGTGGGATTTGAAATTATTGCATGTTTCTGTAGGAAACATATTTTAAATTGTGCTTACCACTCTACTTCCATTTCTCAGTTGCTTTCAATGTGCACATTTCTTTCCATGTCACACTTTGTAATGTGTATCTGCTGCCCAACAACATTCTGGATAGAGGTCCTTTCTGACCTGATATCACTACTCCCTCAACCATTACTACTAACGGGAGATTTTAATGCACATGATTTCCTATGGGGCCTGTATCAACCAGACTCACGGATTGAGCTGTGAAAAGCCTCATTGTGTCATAAGAATTAGGCATTCTTAATTCTGGCAGGAGCAAACATTTGAGCACGAGAGTAGCGCCATTCTGCACCAAAGACCTTGCTTTCTGTTCTCCCCTTACAGATGCTGCTCGATGGTAAGTGGTCGATGATTTGTATTCAAGTGACACTTCACTATCTGGATCTGCCTCTCAGATAGATCAGTCCCTGAAAGGAAGCTGCCCTGGCAGATGCTTGGCAAACTGGGCACTGTACATCCAACTGGCTGTTTTCAAATGCCAAGATAGCTTCTAGAACTGGGTGGATCATATTATTGCACCATTCACCATGCTGCTGACACCTCCATCCTAAAGTTCTCAGACCAGACTCAAAGATGACATATCCTAGGGTGGAATGAGGAGTGCCACTCTGCCCATTGGGGTTAGGCACATGGCATTGAAAGAGTCAAAGCGCTAATCATCTGTTACATAGCTTGCAGTCTTTTAGACCACGAAAGCAAAGGTATGAAAGACAATCAAAGAGAGTGAGAAGATATTATGACAAGTGTTTCTGGACTCACCAAATCATTTCCAATAGGTCATACAAGGTCTGTGAAGCCACACCTATCAAATGTGTCAGAGGACTTGTAACTGATTTTCTGAAGCAGAGGTCTCTCCAGTCTACACCTGGAGTTATTGTACTAGCAATGGCAGAGTGCTGCAAGTTAATCACTGCCACTGAAAGCAAGGACCCAACTTTCCACTGCCATTGGCCATTAATACAGAGAGAGGTTTGGAATTTCCATTTCAACAACACTGAGCTTGATTGCAAATTATTTCAAATCAAGGATCCAGTGTAGCATTTTACACTGCATCAAGCAGGAGGCAAAGGAATTCCTCCTATCGATTTTTAATAAAATTTAGTTGACTGTCGACTTACCTGACTTATGGAGGGAGGCCATTTTAGTACACCTTCTGAGACCAGAGAAGGACTGCATGGCCCTCACTAGCTATGTAGGACGCACAATAGAATGCTTGGTCAACCAGCGTTTGACTTGGGTATAAGAATTGTAGGAACTACTTAGTCCTTTTCAATGGGTTTTGGAAGTACTGTTCAACCCTCGACAACTTCATCCTGCTGGAGATGGAAATCCAACAGTCTTTCTCCTAAGGCGACAGCGTCTCCTAGATATCTTCTTCGATACTGAGAAGGCCATCAACACTACTTGCAAGCTTAACAGCCTGCGACAGTACCACAAATGGAGCTTCTGAAGATGCAGATCCATATTTGTATGGTCGTTCCTATGCAGCAAGTGTATGATGCTGAATCGTCTGAATTCTTGGGGATACTGGAATAGATACAATCATGCTACCGAATTCCTCAGCTGCATCAACTTCCTAAGTGCAATTGAGGCTATCCATAATGTTTACTCAACAGAAAAATAATCAGCATCATCATTTCCCACTTACAAAGGGGGGCAAGGAGGTGTCTTGTGCTGGGTATCAGGGCCTGTGGGAATGAATGGTAATGAAGCAGCAGGTGAGGAGCTAAGAATGCCTGCTTGGAACATACAATTTCTCTATGTGCGCCTCTGTACATGCAGTTAGCTTGCTGATGAGAAACAGGATGATGCATCTGTTGGAGGAGGAGTGGTTAGGGATGAGGAACAACAAGGTGCGGTTGGTGTAACAAACAATATGGCCACGGCATACCCCTTTCTGATAGCATTAGCAGGAGCAAGTACTCTTAATGTGCCCCCAAACAGGGCACTATTCTCTGTTGCATGGATTCCTCCTCCGACAAGAGTATCTAGCAGTATGTAGTTCTTACGGTGAACAGATATCTGTACAGCACAATTTAGTAGAATGTGTTTTATATAAAAGTAAATCCAGATGGATGACGAATAAGAGGTAGACCAAGGACCAGATGGCTAGACAACGTGGAGGAGGACTTGTGAAGAATAGGAGTTAGAAGATTGAGAGCCAAGGCAGCCAGTTGAGAAGAGTGGGTGGAGATTGTCCAGGAGGCCAAGGCCCAATACGGGCTGTAGTGCCAAGGAGTAAGTAAGTAAGTAAGTAAGTAAGTTAAGGGCTTGGTGCTTAACTCCATTTTTTTGTAGATGTATCTATTTTTACTTTCCTATAGCTCTAGAGCAGTAGTTTTAACTTCGTTATTATGTATGATATGGTCCTGTATTCATCAATATGTATTTATTGGATTTCAATTATTTCCAAATGCTGCCCCTCTAAGTACAACACATATGTCAACATTCCTATTGCCTCTTCATTTTTATTTACAAGTATTTAATTTCACCCTCTATATTTATCATACTTCTTGAAGGAAGATACTAGTTAAGTATGCTTTAAGATCCATATCTTTGTACAAGCTGCAGTATTTTATTGTTCTAGTAGCTGTTTCAACTGTAAGTATATTTATTCAATACTGCTGTCTTTAGAGAGAGAATTTATGCTGAAAACGGTTAGAGGACACTCCGGAGATCAGTGGGGCATGAAAGTTATTGCCTTGGTCACACTGACTGCTTTTGGTAATCAGTCATGCAAATATCTCCTTACCTGAAACATTTTGAGGCAAACTATGCAACATGTGAAATGACAGAGTGAAAGATAATGTGTCAGTCACATCCACTGTGCATGCAGCTCTGTTAAGAATTATTCATGAAGCTCTGTATGGAAACATTTAACAGTATGCTTCAACCAAGGTTCATCCTGCTATTCAAAAGAGAACATGAGTGGTTCAAGTGGCTCTGAGCACTATGGGACTTAACATCTATGGTCATCAGTCCCCTAGAACTTAGAACTACTTAAACCTAACTAACCTAATGACATCACACAACACCCAGCCATCACGAGGCAGAGAAAATCCCTGACCCCGCCGGGAATCGAACCCGGGAACCCGGGCGTGGCAAGCCAGAACGCTACCACACGACCACGAGATGTGGGCAGAGAACATGATTTTTGCACTAGTCTCAGGTACCTTCTTAGCAATGCACCTGACATCATCTTCAGTTGCATGATAAGGTTTGAAGTTTGCTCAAACGCCTTGCTCTTAATACGTGATGATTAGATATTGTTAACATGAATCATTTCGCAATTTGGCAAGTCAGTTCTATAGAAAAGGTGCCGAAAGTGGGAGAGTTATTATTTTTATTAAATCCAAAGTACAAGGTGGAGCAGAAGAAACGCTGGTTTTTTGAACTGCTAGTATGCAGCGATGAGAGGGGGTGTTGACCTTGAATGAGTGTTGGCAGGCTCCCCGTACAATGCAGTTTCAGTCGCTATGGAGTGTTGGAGCATAGAACATCATGTGTTCATTGTCAAGCAATATTTTAGAAACAATGATTCAGTAGTCTTTACAATCAAAATTTTAGAGTTGGACATCGAGGTGCAGCGGCTGATCGAAATACTGTACTCTGATGGGTTGCAGCATTTAGAAGTCCTAGATCTGTAATGAAAAAGAAACCACCTGGATTGTTGCGTAATGGATGAAATTTTTATGGAAGATACAGATCTGCAGTCTTCATGAGTGATAAAGCACATTTTCATGTAGACAGTTACGTCAATGTTCAAAATTGTCGGTATTGGGCGCCAGAGAACCCACATGAATTACACCAAAGACCTCTCCACAGTTTAAAAGTAACACTGTGGTGCTGCATTTCAAAGATAGGGATCGTTAGACCCTATTTTTTTGCAGAGGAAGGAACTGCATTTGCTGTGTCATTAGCGCGCTACGTTAAAATATTAAACAACTTTCTCCGTCCAAAATTTGAAAGGCGTCAAGTGAACTTGAGAGAAATATGGTTTCAGCAGGACGGTGCTACAGCTCACACAGTGAGAGCATGCATGGAAGACGTTCGACAAATGTTCCCAGGATATGTTATTTCGAGATATGGTGATGTTTACTGGCCCCCTCGCTCATCCGGTCGATATGCGACTTATTTGTGGGGATATTTAAAATCAAAAGTCCACATGAACAACTCTCGCACAATCGATGACCTGAAGAATTCGTCAGGAAACTGAAGCTGTGCCAAATGAAATTTTGGACCGAACCACGCGTAATTTTCAGGACAGGATCCAAATTCGTAACCAGCAAGAAGGACGTCACCTCCAAGACATTATTTTTCGAACATAAACATAGTATGTATCATTCAAAATAGCATTAAAAATCTATTAGTTTATGCTGTTTCTACTATTTTTATCAAACCCTTAAAATATTGTGTCCTGCCCAAGCCGTAATAAGATACTATTTTCTTTCTCTATCAGAATATTAAGGTTTAAAGGTACAATTTAACCACTGAGTCAATGAACTACACTGCAAGTCAGCGAATATGTACGCCCAGGATAATGAGAGTGGCGTATCATTATCATCTGTATTTTGAGCTACGTAAGAATGCGCTCTCATCTTTTCTTTCTCTTCTGTGTCGTGCACCTTTCCAACAACATCTTACACTATCAGACTCCAATTTTCTTCTATTTTGTTCAAATGAACTAAACTTGCATTCCTGCTGGGAATTTATTCAATCATTCTATTATTATAGCCAATTGCGAGTACTAATATGACCTAATCATGAATGCTTTATTCTTTTGCTCCAAAGTTGAGCTAATATTATTGTAATTTCCAACTATGTCGGTGAAATACGGCACAATTCTTTGTTATGTTCAAAACTGTAAGTATTATTCACAAAGTGGTAGATTTCTGTAAAAGTTATTTACTTTGTTAAAAAAATAATTTTTTAATTTAACATTTCTGCATTTATTTCCTAACAGCAGTCCCAAATTTCCAGTTTATAATTGTTATTGATATTTCTTTACTACATTTTTTGTTATGGTGCAAACACGATACTCACTAGATTAAATCAAATTATTCTGAATTTCTCACTAGGTGAGAAGACAAAAATTTCCCTGAGATTACAAGAAACACTAATTAACTGTTTTTCAACACCTGCTTGCCAAGCAAAAAACGTAAAAAGAGTAAAATAAATTAAGAAGTGAAGTGGTAATATTGTGCATTCAATAATGTTGTGTGCATTTTCTGATAAAAATTCTTTTAATTCTAAAGTCAAAAAAGGTGCCATGTGTGTGAAGTTTCTAATTAATTTATTTTTGCTCGCATGTCGTGGTCGTGCGGTAGCATTCTCGCCCCCATGCCTGGGTTCCCGGGTTCAATTCCCAGTGGGGGTCAGGGATTTTCTCTGCCTCGTGATAGCTGGGTGTTGTGTGCTGTCCCGAGATTAGTTAGGTTTAAGTAGTTCTAAGTTCTAGGGGACTGATGACCAAAGATGTTAAGTCCCATAGTGCTCAGAGCCATTTTCATTTATTTTTAATTAAGGATAAGAAGTGATACCTCTGATGATTTCACTTACTAATAGCTGTGGTGAATATGTAAGTATTGAAGGTAATAGTGGATCAGAAAATTTATTTGGGATGCGTTACGTTTGAAGAAATTTTATGTAACAGTCATTCAGTTACTGAGCTATTGGCAATATATGAATATATGATGAGCCTAGGTTACATCCATCTTAATTTACAATAGTTGAAGCATAGATTTCCAGAGTCATACGATAATATCCATCCATATTTATAAAATATACCATAGTCAAAAAGATTCAGTATACCATGTCTCAGTCGTTCAACAGTGAAAAAGATGCATTTCCTATGCTCCAGCCTGTATAATATACAAGAAAATGTAAGGTTAGAAGCACTGACTATTGGAAGCTGCTATTGATCAGTTGCATAGAGTGTTTTTCTGGAAAAGTTACTATAAATGACAGCAGAGACTTATGTATAAATTTTCAGAATGAATCTGCATCAAAGGAGGAATTTCTTAATGTATTGCACAGTTTCAACACATTTTCTCTTATCAGTAGGACCACAAGAATAACAGATAGAATGGAAAGTATTACAGACATATTGTGAAATGTGGTCCACACAAACATAGAAATTATTACTAATTCTGGTTTAGGGATACATGATTAGCATGTTCTCATCTTTACAATTACAGCTATACTTCTGAAACAAATATATGTACATTTGACTTAAAGAAGAAATTTCTCTGCAGAAAATAGTGCTAGTTTTATGAATAGTCTACATAGTGGAGCTAGTTAGAAGTGCATTCACAATGCGCACAGGTTAGGTTAGGTTAGGTTAGGTTAGGTTAGCTTTCTCTTCTGAATCCCTGACCAATTTAGAAATGTGCGTTCCAAAGAAATCGAGCAGAATCCATTCACATCGTGGTCACTAATTTTTGTACCTGGATTACATCAGGCATTTTGAATTCTTGTAGGACCATAAAAAGGATAAGTTCTCAAATGAAAAAAATCCTCATATAATAGAATGTGTAAAGACTTCTAACAAAATACGTTAAAATGCAATAGTAAAAGCAGAACTGTGAACTAAGATAGCTTATTAAAATCTTCAGGCATTTGATCAAAAACTATACAGGAAATTGTAAAAACCGGAATGGGAAAGAAACATATTGAAAAAAAACCTGCCAAATTATATAAATACCTGCCTTATAAATGTTCCACAAATACTAAACTTGAATTTCAGAAATCACAATAACTTAAACACTGTAGGCGTGCATATTGCACGTGGTAGGTACCAATTAGTGAACACGAGCTAGTAAATATGATTAAAAGCTTCAAATGCAAATTGTCAGCAGGTGTAGATGAAGCTCCAGTGTCACTTATGATTCAGACTGCTTTGCAAACTGGAAAGCCACACTGCAGTGTGATGCCAGTTGTCTGAGACTGAGAGAGAGTGTGTGTGTTTCTGTGTGTGTGTGTGTGTGTGTGTGTGTGTGTGTGTGTGTGTGTGTGTGTGTGTGTGTGTGTGTGTGTGAGAGAGAGAGAGAGAGAGAGAGAGAGAGTATGTCATCTATTTTTGATAAAGGCCTTGCTGACCGAAAACTTTATTTGTGACAGTCTTTTTGTTGTGCCTATTTGCAACTGAGAAACTCCGCTATATGGTGAGTATCAACTTTCCTTTTCATCATATCGTTACATTCCATCCTGGATTATCCATTGTTTGATCTGTTTTATTCCTTTTGTTTAGTGCTGAAAACCATGTACATAGCTTTTATCAGATTAACAATTAACTCATTGTCCATAAGCCAATGTGCTGTATTATTGACTAATATGAAAGTGATATTTTCAAGCGCCTCGAAGTTAAATATAAAAGTGCGTTTCCAAGGCCATTGTCACAGTCAATAATTTTTTTCTGGGCTTGTGACCGCTTTGTCAATGGGCAAAACTATACATATTGAGAATGTAGTCACAAACTCAAGAAAAATTTATTGACTGCTTTGGAGTTGTTGGAAAGATTTAGCACGGTTATATCATCTGCATACAATATCTTATTTCCATTTTCATACGTTTGTACATTATTTACAAATAAATGTAAGACGATAGGTCCCATAACAAATCCCTGACGTACACTATACTTAATGCTTCTAACTTCTGATGTGTTTAAGTTGTTAATGGTTTTGTATTGCCTCCTGTTACTGAGCTATGATGTTATCCAGTCTGCTACTTTTCTATGAATACCAGTATTCTCTATCAAATGCTTTGGATAAGTCAAGTGAAACCCCAGACACTATCATCTGGTGCCTAAGACCTGTACAATAAATTCTATAAATGACTCAGTTGCTGATTTCATTGATTTCCCTTTCGGCTATCCAATTAGTACATTATGCTTTACCAGAGAACCAGTCGTTTCTTGAACATGAGCATTTCTAATATTTTCAAGGTGTCTAATACTAGAGATACTGGTCTGTAATTATTAGGATCATCAACTTTTCCCTTTTTGTATACAGGTACTACTTTAATTAATTTAAGTTGATCAGGAAATACACCTTTTGAAAATGAGCATTTGGCAATACCCAACAGTGGTTTATTTATTTCTGATGCCACCTGCTTGATTAGGTAGTTTGATATTCCATTACGTTCCTGCTTCACTGTGGTCTGATGCAGTGGCGATTACATATGGGGGGGCACACAGGGCGTGTGACCCCTCTTGTGGGGATGCCTGCATTGCCACCCACGCCGTCAGTCAGCCCCCACGCTATTTGTTCGTTTCTTTCGTCTTTCGACGCGATTGAATCAAGTTATCGAGTAGTTGTACACTCCTATGTATCACACAGTCATTGGTAAGTTATACTTTTGTTGAGAAGTAGTGTTTCTTCACACTTTGTTTCATATATAAAGTGCACTACTGAGACAATATTTCTAGGATTCGTTTCTGTATTTGCCTCTTGTTTATGGAGGTTTCCATTTTCTCGTTTGGAAATCCTGAAATTATGGGTGCAAACAATTCATAGAGACAAGTGGGCACTTACTGCATACAGTAAGATATGCAGCAGACACTTTACCGAAAACTGCTATCAAGTGAGGCCAGGAGCATCATTAAGACTGTTAAAGAAGATGCCATCCCATCTGTCTTTGATTTTCCTAAACATATGCAAAAAACGATAACTGCAGGTTGACAGTTGGTTCGTAAAAAACCTGCTAGTACTAAAGTAAGTGGAATATATAACAAGCCTTGAATTATAATTGTAGAATTTGTAGGCCTAAATAAAATGAACTGCAATACGCCTATATTTATCATTATTGTTTTAAGCTTGCTTATGATGGTTTTATAATCATGAACTGTTGTGATGTATGCAAAATAACAATTTCCTCCTTTCTTGCAGGAAATAAATCACACATGTGTACAACTGGAAAAGTCTTCTGAAGCATTGCTGAAAATAAAAGAATTCAGGCAAACCTCCCTTCACCAACAAAAATAGATTTAAGGAAGAGAATAAGAAGATTGCAAATGGCTGTAGGCCGACGAAATAAAAAGATTTTGTCAATAGTACAGCTGATCAATGAACTTAAAAAAGGGGCACCTGAACAGTGATGTAGAGAAGCATTAGTAATTTAATTTTAATGGTTTTTCCTCTGCACTTCATCGTTAACAAATTGAAAAACTCCACGTGTGTCAAACATGCTAGAAGACACACAGAAATTATAAAAGAGTTAGCTCTGACACTACATTTTTATTCACCTAAAACATATAGATATGTTAGACCATTATTTAGATTGTCCCATCCAAACTGCATGAGTTCTTGGATCTCATCTGTCAACTGTGAGCTTGGTTTCATCAGTGAAGTGTTCAGTTTCTTAAAAGAAAATGAAGAGAAAAACCCTACTTAAAAAAAGTGCTTTGATTTTTGGCAATAGTAGAAAAGTTAACAGTGGTTATGTAAACTTTGATAGCATTAAGCCAGTAGATTCGCATTAACTAGCAAGAGAAGCATTAGTATTCCAAATTGTTTCCCACAGGAAAAAATTTAAATGTCCCGTTGCATATTTTATGTAAGTAGTATTCAAGCTTAACTTTTAGCTGAATTAATCCATACATGCCTCCTAAACTTACATGAAATTGGTGTAGTTGTACGGTCCATTACTTGTGATGGCCCAGTTGTAAACCTGCAAGCTTTGAAAACCATGGGCTGCAACTGTGAACCAGATAATATTATTTCGTATTTTAAGCACCCTTCAGCTGAATGCAATGTTTATGTAGTTTTGGACGCTTGCCACATGCTTAAATTGACAAATAAATACTTTGGCTGACAATCAGATTTTGCAGAGTTGATGGTGAAGTACAGTGGAGCTACATAGTTAATTTAAATGAACTACAGGAGAGTGAAGGCTTGAAGTTTGCTAATTCAGTCACCAACCACAATGCTAAGCTCCATAATATGATTAATGTCTCTCTTTCTGCTCAAACTCTGAGTTCAAGTGTAGCTGATGCTATTGAATTTCTTGAGTCACATCAACATACAGATTTTCAAGGGTCAGCTGCCACTGTTTCTTTTATCAGAAAAGTTGACAAACTTTTTGATTTGTTAAATAGTAGAAATATTTTTGCTATGGGCTTCAAACAACGATTAAAAATGTTCAACATTAATTTGCTGCCATAATTATTATGAAGAAATGGAATATTTTTGAAGTCTATCTCCATTGATGGTTTACTATTCTACAGCATCCTCGTAACACATTTGCTCCGGGGTTTCTTGCTGTCGATTAAAAGTGTAGGAATGCTGGCTACAGAATTTCTTTTCCGTGACACAGACCCATTTCTGTACTTTTTAAAGTATAAAGTGTCTCAAGATCAAGTGGGATTATTATTTTAATGTATTAGAGGTAAAGGATGCTAGAACAATAATCCAAATACTATTCAGTTCCAGCCAGCTCTCATAACCGTATAATTAAAAAATAGCATAAGCTATGAATGTAAGACAAATGTACTTGATTTTGAATCAAACAGTGTGTTTTCAATTGCTCACTTTAGGTACCGTCATGTTCAAACATAAGATATTAATGTAAAAGATGCTTTACTGAGACAGTGTTTAGATTACTGTAGTAGACTGAATGACGTAAACCTCAGTAATTATGTTAATAATATTTTGTATTACATAGCAGGATTTGTAGTCAAAAAATGCTGAAAGTTTTGAAGTGTCGTGAGTGTGCTAGTTTGTTAATCTTTGATAATGGCAAAGTAAGTGACAACACATATTTTAAGAAGCCTTTGTGTGACCCAACTGCTTTTACTCAGCAGGTTTCTAGGGGAGCACTTAAGTTTCCTTCTAAAGCAGTTTACGAAAATACTGTTTATTATGAAAAGAAGTTTTGTATAATTGTAAATGTGGAAGACTTGAGTAAGGTTTATTCCCAGTTCGTTAATTCAGTGTCTCACCATTTTCCTCTCTATTATTCCAATCTCGTATAGCACATGAAAAGAACAAACACCTATATCTTTCCGTACAAGCTCTGATTTCCATTATTTTATCGTGGTCATCGTTTTTCCCTAGGTAGGTCATTGTCAACAAAATATTTTCGCATTTGAAGGAGAAAGTTGGTGATTGGAATTTCGTGAGAAGTTTCCATCTCAACGAAAAACGCATTTCTTTAAATGATGTCCAGCCCAAATCCTGCATCATTTCTGTGACACTCGCTCCCATATTTCGCGATTATCCAAAAAGTGCGGTCTTTCTTTGAACTTTTCCAATGTACTCCATCAGTCCTATCTGGTAAAGATCCCACACCGCACAACACTATTCTAAAAGAGGACGGACAAGCGTGGTGTAAGCATTCTCCTTAGTAGATCGGTTACATTTTCTAAGTGACCTGCCAATAAAACACAGTCTTTGGTTAGCCTTCCCCACAACATTTTCTATGTGTTCCTTCCAATTTACATAAGTTGTTCATAATTGTAACACCTACGTATTTAGTTGAATTTAAATTTTTTAGATTGGACTGATTTATTGTGTAACTGAAGTATAAGGAATTTCTTTTAGCAACTTATGTGAATGACCTCACACTTTTCGTTATTTAGGTTGAATTGCCCATTTTCGCCCCATTCAGATATCTTTTCTAAATCGTTTTGCAATTTTTTGCAGCTAGTAACTTCTTTATTAGTCGATAAATGACAAGTCATCTGCAAACAACCTATGATGGCTACTCAGATTGTCTCTCAAAACGTTTATGTAGTAAAGGAACAGCAAAAGGCCAATAACATTACATTGGGGAACGCCAGAAATCACTTCTGTTTTACTTGATGACTTTCTGTAAATTAGTACGAACTGTGATCTATGTGACAGGAAATCAGAAATCCAGTCATATAACAGAGATGATATTCCATAAGCACGCAATTTCACTACAGGCTGCTTGTGTGGTACAGTGTCAAAACCCTTCCAGAAATCCAGAAATACGGAATGGATCTGAAAACCCTTGTCAATAACACTCAACACTTCATGTGAATTCAGAGCTAGTTGTGTTTCACAGGAACGATGTTTTCTAAACAAATGCTGAATGTGTGTCAATAGACAGTTTTCTTCAAGCTAATTCACAATGTTTTAACACAATATATTATCCAAAATTCTGCTGCTTATTGACGTTCACAATATGGGCATGTAATTTATTGTTTTTGGACCTAATTCACATTCTGTAAATTCTGCACTTGACCTAGAGGATTGCACGAAGCAAAACTTATTAAAAATATTGCGTCAATTCATGTTGGAGTTAGATTAAGAGCAAATGCAAAAAATGTAACAAATAGGGTCAATGGAAAAAATTGTTCTGTTCGACAGAAGCTGACAAAAATTACACTCCTGGAAATTGAAATAAGAACACCGTGAATTCATTGTCCCAGGAAGGGGAAACTTTATTGACACATTCCTGGGGTCAGATACATCACATGATCACACTGACAGAACCACAGGCACATAGACACAGGCAACAGATCATGCACAGTGTCGGCACTAGTACAGTGTATATCCACCTTTCGCAGCAATGCAGGCTGCTATTCTTCCATGGAGACGATCGTAGAGATGCTGGATGTAGTCCTGTGGAACGGCTTGCCATGCCATTTCCACCTGGCGCCACAGTTGGACCAGCGTTCGTGCTGGACGTGCAGACCGCGTCAGACGACGCTTCATCCAGTCCCAAACGTGCTCAATGGGGGACAGATCCGGAGATCTTGCTGGGCAGGATAGTTGACTTACACCTTCTAGAGCACGTTGGGTGGCACGGGATACATGCGGACGTGCATTGTCCTGTTGGAACAGCAAGTTCCCTTGCCGGTCTAGGAATGGTAGAACAATGGGTTCAATGATGGTTTGGATGTACCGTGCACTATTCAGTGTTCCCTCGATGATCACCAGAGGTGTACGGCCAGTGTAGGAGATCGCTCCCCACACCATGATGCCGGGTGTTGGCCCTGTGTGCCTCGGTCGTATGCAGTCCTGATTGTGGCGCTCACCTGCACGGCGCCAAACACGCTTACGACCATCATTGGCACCAAGGCAGAAGCGACTCTCATCACTGAAGACGACACGTCTCCATTCGTCCCTCCATTCACGCCTGTCGTGACACCACTGGAGGCGGGCTGCACGATGTTGGGGCGTGAGCGGAAGACGGTCTAACGGTGTGCGGGACCGTAGCCCAGCTTCATGGAGACGGTTGCGAATGGTCCTCGCCGATACCCCAGGAGCAACAGTGTCCCTAATTTGCTGGGAAGTGGCGGTGCGGTCCCCTACGGCACTGCGTAGGATCCTACGGTCTTGGCGTGCATCCATGCATCACTGCAGTCCGGTCCCAGGTCGATGGGCACGTGCACCTTCCGCCGACCACTGGCGACAACATCGATGTCGATGTACTGTGGAGACCTCACACCCCACGTGTTGAGCAATTCGGCGGTACGTCCACCCGGCCTCCCGCATGCCCACTATACGCCCTCGCTCAAAGTCTGTCAACTGCACATATGGTTCACGTCCACGCTGTCGCGGCATGCTACCATTGTTAAAGACTGCGATGGAGCTCCGTATGCCACGGCAAACTGGCTGACACTGACGGCGGCGGTGCACAAATGCTGCACAGCTAGCGCCATTCGACGGCCAACACCGCGGTTCCTGGTGTGTCCGCTGTGCCATGCGGGTGATCATTGCTTGCACAGCCCTCTCGCAGTGTCCAGAGCAAGTATGGTGGGTCTGACACACCGGTGTCAATGTGTTCTTTTTTCCATTTCCAGGAGTGTATTATGTTTTCAAATTTATAATGTAATTGAAAAATACAAATTAATGTTGAAATAAAAATTATTTACTTTTAAGATATTTTTCACCCGTTCCACAAAAACTAGATCACAGTATCAGAAGTTTTATCTTTATGTAACTTTTGTTTAAGTAGGGAAGAATGGGAATGGTAACAGTGTACACAAAATAATTTTAATTAAGTAACCTTTTTGTTTTGGGAAAACTTATTTTTATATGAAAAACGGTGTCCACTTTTACCCCATGATATTTCAATTAATGGCAACACTTAACAATGCCGTAATAGTCAGATTGGATTTGTTTAGATTTTTCCATTTGCTGATCAAACTACTGAAGAAACATAAAATCACTTTAATGACTCTTTTAGTTTGAAAACTGGTTAATCGAAATACATTAAATCTTAAAAACCTGCCTGAAACTATTTAGAGATAAATCGTGAAATATAAAAACTGTCTGTACTAGTCCCACCTACTCCCTACATAGTGCATTTTACTTCGAATGAAGGTCGTCAAACTTTTAACGAAACATGTAATAATAACTACAATCAAATTATGGAGTTGCTGTCTTCAAGGAAGTTTTGCTTTACGGTTTTTCAGGTGATAATGTGAAGAGGATATTTTTTAAACAGTAGGCTATGGTTCTTTATTTTCTGTAGGTATTTAATGCTTCCTGTTCAAATAATTGCCAGGCTGATCACTCAGGAATGTCAAAAATACAAAATTCAGACAAAATGCCATGACTTGTGCCCATAATAATGGCAAAATAAAGTTTTACTCGTCTACTTGCAGAACAGCTGTATACTGACAGTTTTTTGTTATTATTTCGTTTGGCATCAAGGATACATTACTTGAATTGAACAGCAATGATGTTACTGGTAATACAATATGCATATACTATGAATAAAATAGATTACATTCATTTATGGTAATAAAAGTCTTAGATTAGATCGATAAATCAATAATATTCATATGGATAAAAACATTAGGATGAGTTACATGTAGAGGAGAAAAAGAGGTTTTTATAAACAGTAATATTGACAAACAGAGCTTCAAGTTGTAATAAAAACTATAGGTTAATATCTAAAGTATCCAGCCAGGAGATTGCTTCCTCAGAGACCTCATGTATGCTGGTCAGAGTTCCAGCATATTTCCGTAGGGGACACTCTGTGACTATGTGGTGTATTGTTTGTCGTTGGTGTCCACAGTCACACTTGGTGCTTTCAGCGATTCCCCACTTATGCTTCAAGTCCTGGCATCTTCCGTGTTTGGTGCGTACGCGATTTAGGGTGGTCCACGATCTCCTGGGTAAGTGGAATCCAGGAGAGACTCATGTAGGATCAGCAGTGAGACCTGCAGAATCGGGATTAGCTGCGAACCATTCTTCCCGCCATGCTGTTTCTGGTTGGAATCCTTCAGAAGTAAGCCTTTTTTCAAGTCTCCAGGAGGGTTTCCTCGACTTAAGACGTTGCCTTTGTGTGGCATCACAGTCCTGGTGTAGCGGTAACTCGGGATTCTTGGAGCATTTCTCTCATTCCCTTTTCAACGCTGCTTGACGTCGTAACTTCGGTGGTGCAATATTAGACAGAACAGGTAGCCATTCGGTGGGTGTGTATTTTATTGTCCCGGATACGCTTCTCATGGCTACATTCAGCTGCGTGTCTACCATGGCTGTGTGAGCGCTGTTCAGCCATACTGGGCTGCAATATTCCCCGACAGAGTATACAAGTGAGAGGGCAGTTGTTTTGAGTACTGATGCCTTAGCTCCCCAGCTTGTTCCGGAGAGGTTGTGTACTATATTGTTTCTGGTTTTCATTTTTAAAGCTGTTTCAGTTAGGTGTTTTCTATATGCTAGATAACGATCCAAGGTCACGCCGAGATATTTTGGGAATCGGCATCTGATTTCTAAAGGAAATTTGCAGTTTATAGCGAGCATGCCTATTAGTCAGATGGAAGGTGGAGCATTCAGTTTTATTTCTGTTTACTTTGAGTCGCCATCCATTAAAAAATTCATCTAGAATTCGCAGATCCTCAGTGAGAGTCATTTCTGAAGTTGTAAAATCGTTAGCCTGCGTCACCAAGGCTATGTCATCAGCATAGATAAATGTTCTTGCTTTTGTTTCTGGCAAGTCAGCGACATATAAATTGAAAAGTAGGGGGGGGGGGCGAATACTGATCCTTGTGGTAGTCCACCATTTAAATTGTATACCTTGCTTACTTGACCTTTTAGGTGAACTTGGAATTTTCTGTTGGACAGCAATACTGATCCTTGTGGTAGTCCACCATTTAAATTGTATACCTTGCTTACTTGACCTTTTAGGTGAACTTGGAATTTTCTGTTGGACAGCATATTATTGAGTAGTTCTGCAATTCTCTTACATGGAATTATTCTTAAGAACTTAAGAAGCATGCCTTTCCACCACACTGTATCATATGCTGATGTTACGTCAATAAACACGGCCATTGTTTTCTTCAGGTCTTCGAAGCCCTTCTCTATGTATGTGGCCAACGCTAGCACTTGATCGCTAGAACTGCGGTCTCGTCTGAAGTCAGCCTGTTCTACAGGAATGTGTTTCAGGATAGTTGGTGCAATTCTATTATAGAGTACTCTCTCCAGCAGTTTATAGCAGACACTTAAAAGTGCAATGGGTCTATAGTCTTCAGGATTGTTACCAGATTTTGACGGTTTCAGGATGGCAATTATTTTAGTTTTCTTAAAAAGATTTGGCAGTCTTCCTGTTGCGAGAATTTCATTAAACAGTGCAGTTAGCCACTGCACTGCATCTTGGCCAGCATGTTTAAGGAACTCCAGGAATATACCATGACAACCAGCAGCTTTACCAGATTTCAGAGTATCTAGGGCTGAAACAACTTCGGCTGCAGAGATTTTCTGTGCAAATTTGGAAGACTGTGCTTGAGACTTTTTAGACTTTAGCTCATGTTTTATTTCTTTGGCTTTCTGTTTGTTGTTGTTGCTTGGTGTTCTTGTTATATTAACAATCCTGGCTGCTATTTCGTTAGGATTTATTTTGTCTGATAAGTTATTAACTTTTGTGGCACTGCCAAGCTTTCTTAATAAATTCCAAGCTTTCTAACTCGAGTGTTTTAAAGACATGTTTTCAGTTAGTTCCATCCATTTCTTTTGCCTAGCTGAATCTAGGGACAAAATCAATTCATCTGCTACCTTGGCGTCTAGAGTCGTTTTAAATTCGTCATACAACTCTTGACATCTAGGGCTCCATCCAGGAATGTAGTTCTCTCTGTAGCCTCTTGGAATATGTTTTCTGGCAATGGAATGAATTAGTCTAACAAAGCGGCCATAGTGCCTAACTTTAGGTGGAATAAACTGAATTTTCACCAGTACAGGTCGGTGTTGGCTTCTAGGGAAATCACTGAGCACCTTCCTGCTGCTCTGCAAGGGTATTCCTTTGTTGTTAGTGGTAACGAAACAGAGATCGGGAGTGTACTCCTGAGCCCATCTAGCTGAGCGGAATGTCCCTTTGTCCTTCCCATCAAATAGTAAGAAAAGGCGTTCCATTTCACCCATTCTGATACTTTCTCACGATCTTCATTCGTGGTTCTGTAGCCCCATTGTGTGTTATAGCTGTTGAACTCTCGAATTACTATTCCTGGATGTAGAATATTTTGAGCAGCTTCATTTACCCATGGTTGTGTTAGGGGCTTACAGATGTTCACAATCTCTATGTTGGCGACTTTCAGCCTGATGGTATGGGTGTTATTTTCCGTTTTTGTTTGGACATCTGTTACCTGTTCAGCATCATTATTGATATATGTTACAGATCCGTAACTTGCATGGTATGTCGCAGCAGCTAACGTGTAGCCAGGGAGCTTACACCTGGAATGAAGTTGGGTTTCGCCTGAGCAGTGGATTTCCTGTAGTAAAACAACGTCCACCTTGTTTTCAATCAATATTTGAGTGAGATACTCACTTTTTGCTCTGCCTGTTCCCTCTATGTTTAGCTGTAAGAGCCAGAGGGTATTCCCTAAGTCCTTTGTCAAGTAGTTGTTGGCAGAACTGTTTTGCTTCATTGCTATGTATCCTCTAACAGCTGGGATATCCTAAGGTAATTTGCAACCACCAGAGGCCCAGTAGCCTATATCTATAGACTATTTAGCCATAACTTATTTACGTTGCCCAGGGTACACCACTTGGAGCCTAGTCTACTTTGTACCCCTACTGACAGTTGAGAGAGATAGATATACGTTCAGCAACATGGCGGCCATTCATGTCGAGCGTCACGACTTCGTGACACGCAGTGCTGCGTCCAGATTATCTTCTTCGAGCTCACTGAGCACACACGTCCGCGTCATCGTATTTCAAACGTTTCTATCTGGCACATAGATAGCAAGGGAATACCTACGAGAAAAGTCGCAGCCATTCTAGTGATCTCGATATTCTGTCTGGCATTTGTTCGAGAAAAGTAGTGAATTTTCTATAGTTTTCTTGTACAGAGAACCTTTGATGCACAGCATTATAAATAAGTACTATTTGCCGAATAGGAAGCTAGTTTACATTCAGAAGCAGAAACATTTTTATTAAGACTGAAGAATGAGTAAGTAAAAAGTCGTAGTTGTAGCAAGGGCAAGTGTAAAGATTAGCCAAGAGTGAGAGTTATTAGTTGATTGTGAAGTATTAATAATAGTAATTCATAGTAATTTCTCAGTAAAAATACTGTTATTATCACGGTAAATGTGAAGGTAGCTCAAGATATCTTTAGCATCCCCTCCTTGAAGTTTTTCCTTATCCACCACTGGTCTGATGAGTTCCTTGGTTATTGGATGCATGTCTTAGGTTTCCTACTGTTTCTGTGTACTAATTATTCACGATGTTCGCAATTTCAGTTTTGTCTGTAATGATAACATTACTCACTTTCATACTTTCTGTTTAATTTGTTATCTGTGTGTTTGTTGATTCTGAGATAATGTCATTAATTCATTTGACTTTTTCTTGTCTTATCAACCGTCTGTACGTCCTCTGATACTGTTAGTAAATTTCAATACTTTCCCCCTGTTCCATTACTCTGAAAGGTAGCCTTCTGTTCAATAATTTCCTTTGTTATCCGCTGCTTGTTTTAGAGGATTTTTCTTTTCTTTTTCTGTTTTTGGAAATGCTACATTGAAATAATGTGTTAAGGTTTCGTGAAAAGCATTGTATTTTTCCTCTGTTCCCGGAGCTTGACAAAAGTCTGTTCAAAGTTCTTTTCTCAGCGTTACTTTAAATATGTTGATTTTTTTTTTTTGATTGAAAAGCCTAATATCCCTTTGTACATGTTGTCCAAAGTGTACAGAAAGTCCTGTTCGTAGAACTTTTGTCTCTGCCTTCCTAATATATGACCACTAAACCTATCAGTGATGTGCCATTCAGTGTGTTTGTTGAGTAGAGACTGTGCTTAACAGAGAGACAGAGAGAAGGCGGTATCCACAGGAGAGGATGTGCTTGAGATGCCTTCGATATATCTGGCATTTGACTCTCGGTAATTGGCCCAACACGCTCACTCAGAGCAGCTTACAATCACTTGCCTGTTTCTGAGGAATTTCCAGCTGCATATGAATGATGACTATCTCATGCTGTGCTCGATAAAAGCATTCTAACTGATGCAATGTATTTTTGAATAGTAAACAACTAAGGCTTAAATTTAATTTATTATTGTTAATTCTTTTTTTTATTCCAGGGTCTGTAATGCTTCAAGAATTACTATTTACCATCACATCTGATGTTACAATGCCAATAAAGTAATGAAACGAAAACCTGGAATAAAATTTACTGATACTGTTTGGAAGTTTGTGTCTGGAACTTTTGTTATTTCAAGATTGTGCTCTCTAGTAGACTTGCATACCAAACCTGTAAGTAGCGAAATTTTATGCACAGAATAATTAAATGCAGTATGAAGAGCAAACCAGTAATAAATGTAATAAAGTTATGACTCTACCAGTAGGCTTACACCTTCATAGAAACAAAACAATAGTAATGGCATAAGGGATGAACACCAGATACAGGCAGTAGAGATGAAGCAACGGACGTTTGTTATCGGATAAAATAAGAAATGACTTAGGCAGAGAAGATCTTGGAAGTATTTTACCATCAATGTTAACATAATAGGTGACAGAAGGATGTGGAGGAGCATTTAAATATTATAGGAAATATCAGAATATCAAAAACAGTTACAACTACATGCCATTTGGGTGGCCTGTCTTAGCTGTATTTATTTATTTAGTCCAAGAATAATTGTTTAGCAAATTGTTTATCCACACGATATAGGATAAAGGTAAACATAATTGTCACTGCATAGTCAATGCTATCAAGGTGCATAATGATATAACATGACATCCTACACTGGTTCTATATTTGATAGCAGAGGTTAGTGAGTGAGAGTAAATGATAAACAAAAGGTTAATTAAAGTGTGCAATGACATAGTACAAATGAACAATATTTGGTATATGAGTTTCATTATTTATCAGTTATTTTTTATTTATTTATTTATCGCCTGTAGTATCACATTCATGACATTGGACTTGTCAAGGTACAGAACAGTGTAAAATATTACATATTTACATCATGTACAACATCTTATTATTGGTATCAACATGTCCTTATAACAAAAACATTATTCTGCTTAATTTGATTGAAAAATTATATAAGTACATACAGATAGAATAAAAGCTAGCGAAATCCCTTGGTTGATTTTACTAAAACTATTAAATACCAGTCCTTTAGTTAACTAGCCATAGTAACATATGGCACAAAAGCTAAGTGCATAATTAGATACATACATGGACGAAAGAAGTTTGGTTTTATCTAGGAATGGTTGATAATTATGGATTCTTGTTTAGAGAGTTATGAAGCAGACCTGCAGATTTGAACAAAATTCCAGGTATTCATTAATGCTGTAGAAGCTGTTGTTTAATAGTAGATATTATGATGTTCCAGAAATTGAGAGACAGAGTAGAAGCAGTGGTCAAGCAAGAACAGTTTCACCTTTACCTTAAGCATATTTAGCGTCGGTAGGTATTTTAATTAATAAGGCATATGGATATACACACATAAAAAAAGTTTTGAGTCACCTCAGTTCCGAGAGTTCTGGAACCCGTACAGAAAATTGGAGTAGAGATCAGTATAAACATCATTTCCACGCTTTTTATTGCTCACGAAAACCACACATTCCATGTTGGATCACCAAACAGTGATACCTTCAGAGGTGGTGGTCCAGATTGCTGCACACACTGCTGCCTCTAATACCCAGTAACATGGACTGACGCATGCTTGTTTTTGTCATAGCATAATATCCACTAGTTCATCAAGGCACTGCGGGTCCAGATTTTCCTACTCCAAAATAGCGATTCGGTGTAGATCCCTCAGAGTGTCTGGTGAGTCATGTCCTCCATAAACAGACCTTTCAAATCTATCCAAGGCCTGTTTGATAGGGTTCATGTCTGGAGAAAATGCTAGCCGCTCTATTCGAGCGATGTCGTTATTCTGAAGGAAGTCATTCATAGGATGTGAACGATGAGGCACGAATTGTCGTCCATGAAGACTAATACCTCGCCAATATGATGCCAATATGGTTGCACTATCAGTCGGAGGATGGTATTCCCCTATCATACAGCCGTTACGGCACCTTCCATGACTACCAGCAGTGTATGTTGGCCCCACATAATGTCATTCCAAAACAGCAGGGAACCTCCACCTTGCTGCACTCGCTGGACAGTGTGTCTGAGGCAGTCAGCCTGACTGGGTTGCTTCCAAACACGTCTCCGACGATTTTCGGGTTGAATGTGCATGCAACACTCATCAGTGAACAGAATGTGGCGCCAATCCTGAGTGGTCCATTCGGCATGTTGTTCAACGTATCTGTATCGCGCTGCATGGTGTCTTGTTTGCAAAGATGGGCCTCACCATGGATGTCGGGAATGAAGTTGCGCATCATTCAGCCTATTGCGCACAGTTTGAGTGGAACACGACATGCTGCAGCTTCATAAAAAGCATTATTCAACATGGTGGTGTTGCTGTCAGGGTTCCTCCGAGCCGTAATCCATAGGTAGCATGGATCCACTGCAGTAGTGGCACTTGGGCGACCTGAGCGAGACATGTCATCGACAGTTCCTGTCTCTCTGTATCTCCTCCATGTCTGAACAACATCGTTTTGGTTCACTCAGAGATGCCTGGACACTTCCCTTGTTGAGAGCCCTTCCTGGCACAAAGTAACAATGCAGATGCAATCAAACTGCGGCATTGACCGTCAAGGTATGATTGAACTACAGACAACATGAGCTGTGTACCTCCTTTCTGGTGGTATGACTGCAACTGACCGGCTGTCGGACCCCCTCCATCTAATAGGCGCTGCTCATGCATGGTTGTTTATATCTTTGGGTGGGTTTAGTGACATCTCTGAACAGTCAAAGTGACTGTGTCTGTGATACAGTATCCACAGTCAACATGTATCTTCAGCAGTTCTGGGAACAGGGGCTATGTAAAACTTTTTTGGTGTGTGTATGAGTCCAGTATGATACACTTCTCTCTTGTGTAAGTTTCCGCTTGTTGTTTGTATGTGTATGTCCAGCTACTGCCAGTTTCATATGCAAGTACATCATATTTATGTTGTTTGAATAGGTTTTATTTTGTAAGAGGATGCCTTTGGTAAAATTTAGTATCTCATGCATATAAAAAGAAGGCAAATACATTATTCTCAAACTTTCAAAAAGGTGTCTGCAGGAGCCACTGCATTTACCTTTCATTATCAGTATGATATCTTTTACTGTATTTTAATTTTTTAAGGTGGAATTCTTCCCAAAAATTATTCTGTACATCAGCAGTGACTGATGAGCAGCTTGTGTTTTGAATGAGAATGCTAACAGCATATATTAACGTATTCAGTTTTTGTTTATATCGGTAACACACATCTCCCACATCAGATCTTTCTGAATATGTATGCCTAAAAATTTAGTATGATTGACATTTGAGAAATTTTTTCCTTCAATGATGAAAATAGGGTTGTGAGATGGGGGTTTTGCATGACATGAAAGTTAACTGCCACAGCTTTTTCCAGAGTTTATATTGTGCCTGTTGATCTTGACCCACTGTTAAACTATGCATAACTGATGTAGTTTCCTTCAGATTTTCCTCGCTGTGTGATTTAATTAGAATATGAGTGTCATCTGCAAAAAGTACTGTGGTTTCATCATGTATTTTATCAGCCAGGTCATTTACATACGGCAGAAATAGAACAGGTCCCAGCACCGACCCTTGTAGGATTCCATACTAGATTTTTTTGCTCATTACTGCAAAAACTAGAATTCATGTATGTTTCACTGTCTTTGTATTTTATTTTTGTAATTTTTTGATAATTACTGAAGTATGACTGGATCCATCTTTCACACTAACCTTTAATTCCATAATTACTAAACTTATGCAACAGAATTTCATAATCATTAACATCAAAGGATTTACTAAGATCAGGAAAGATTCCAGATACAAGTTGCTTATTGTCCAATGCTGTTCGGCCTGACTTTCCAGATCTGAACCTATGTTCCCATGTTGTGTGTCATTTATCAGCCTTTTTATTTAAGAAACCTGTTAATCTTCTAAGGGACATTTTTTCTATTAGTTTGCTGAAACCTGAGCAAATTGAAACCGGAATATAATTAGAAATTTCACATTTTGCACCCTCCATATGGAGAGACATTACTTTTGCAGTTTTAAGACTGTTTAGAAATACACCAATCTCAAATAATAAATTTACTACATCTGCTAATGGTTTCACAAAAAAATGTTGCACTAGCTTTGAAATAGCATTTGTTATCTCATCAGCAACCACAGAACTTTTATTAATCAATCCTTTAATGGTTTCTGACAATTTATCAGGTGTTTTTGAGAGGATCCATGAATAGTGTATCTGCATGAATTTAGTGATAACTGTGCTCTCTTACTGTCCGGCTGTTTCCCAAGATGTGCGTTTATCAGCTGGTGTGCTACATTTTAGAAATAATCGTTGAATGCAGTAGCCACTTGTCTGGCGTTAGTTACCTTACTGTTATTCATAATCGGCTCTATATTACTGTGAGTAACTGACCTTGTACACATTTCTCTTCTTATACTTTGCCAGGTTGCTTTAGTTTTATCCTTGAATTACACATTATTTTGTCATTTTATAGGTATGTGTTTTTGAAATAACTTGTGTTAGTATTCATTTGTATCTTCTGAAATAGGTTGTAAAATTGGGGCTAATATTTTGCTTGAAGTATTCATAAAATCTCCTCTTATTTTGACATGATATCCTTATCTCTTTTGTAATCCACTTCTTTTTTTGGACAGAAATAAATGTTGCTGTCTTCTTGGGAAGAGCTATTTTTAAAAAAATGCTTAGATGTGACCATAAACTCATCATATTTTTCATTACTATTACAGATTTAGACATTATTCCAGTTTTCACCCTTCAGGGAAAAAATATTCCATATTTTTTGTATTGATATTCCTTACAGTGCATTTCATTCCATTGAGTTTTGAATTTCCTGTGATATTATAAATTTACTAAAGACATTCAACATAAGCTCGACTGTAAGCTGAAAAACAACAACCTCTGGATATATCATTGACCAAATTTTTATAAGTACACGCAATTTATTGTGTTTTAGGAAATTAGTATTCAAGTTACCACATATAATTACAGTGGAACCTTGCTTAACTAGCAATTCCAGTAATGTGCAATTTGCATAATGAGCAAAAAAATTATTTGCTGAATGAGCGATGTTTCGCATAATAAGTGAAGATAACTTAGTGTGATGTCACCAGTCATTTGCGGCAGGGGATACATTCAACAATATGAACATCTTTCATTGTTGGCACCTGCATATGAACAATGTCTTTACTACATATTGCAGTTTGGTGTTAGCACTCTTTCTGCTACCATCTTTAGTGTAGTTTGTGATCACACATGTTTCTAAACTTTTGTTCACACAGTGTTTTTTGTGTGTGAAGTTTAATAACCTGAAGCTAAAGTGCAAGAAACCAACCATAAGAAAAAGAAAATTACCTTATAAATGAAATGTAAAATCACTGAAAAACGTGAATGTGATGTGAGCATTGCTGATTTAGCATGCACATACAATCGATCTACACCAATTATTTGCACCTTCCTCAAGAACAAGGACAAGATTAAGGTGATAGATGCTTCAAAGGGACTGACAAGAGTATCTAAACAATGGTTGCTCCTTATACGGATCAATCAAAAGCAGTTGCAAGGACACCATTAACAAGAACATCATTTGTGAGAAGGCGAGAATTATTTTCGCTGACCTTTTAAGAAAATACCAGGATCTTCAGCAGCCAGAGACTTGTTGAAGGGAAGCCATTGGTGGTTTGAGAAGTTTAAGAGAAGAACTGGCATCCACAGCATTATGAGGCATGGCGAAGTAGCCAGCTCTGACACAAAGGCAGCAGAGAAGTTCATCAGTAGCTTCAAGATGCTCATAGATTCTGAGGGTTATTTGCTGCAACAGGGTTTTAATTGTCACAAGATGGGCATATTCTGGGAAAAATTCCGAAGCTTACCATTATAACAGCAGAGGAGAATGCATTGCCTGGTCACAAGCCAATGAAAGACCATCTCACAGACCTATTCTGTGCCAATGCAAGTGGAAATTGGCAAATTAAACCGCAGCTTGTTTACTATTCAGAAACTGCATGAGAATTCAAGAAGTGTTAAGTCCAGGAGAGTGGGTTAGATGTGATGTGGAGGTCCAACAACAATGCTTGGATGATATTTGATAATTTTTGTGATTGGATCATTGAAGTGTTTCGTCCTTTGGTGAAAAAAATATGTGCTTGAAATGAATCTGCCACTCCATGTCTTGCTTGTTATGCTTGCTTGTTCCTGCCCATTCTCCAGGCCTACAAGAACATCTCCTTGAAGAATTTCAATTCGTCAAGATCCAACACCACTCCAATACTCCAGCCCATGGACCAGAAGATTATTTCTAACTTTAAGAACCTCTACACTAAAGCACTCCTCGAGCACTGCTTTGAGTTGTCTGAAGCTACCAATCTCACTCTAAGAGAGTTTTGAAAATATCACTTCAACATTGCTGCCTGCATCAAGATGACTGAAAAGTTGTGTGAAGGGGTTGCCAAAAGAAGTCTCACTTCTGCTTGGGAGAAACTTTGACCAGATTGCATTGTCGAATGTGACTCTGAGTCGTTTTAGTAAGTACCTGTAGAGCATATAGTCAGCGAGATCGTGCCTTTGACCAAATGTTGGGACTAGAATTGGATAACAATGATATCGATAAGCTTGTAGAAGATCACGCCCAAGAAATGACTACCGGAAAGCTTATGGAGTTGCAGTGTATTTCACATCATGAAATTGTGGAGAGAGATCTTCAGAGGAGCAGGAGGTGCTAACAGGAAAACAGCAATCTTCTGTTGCAATAAGAGAAATGCTGAAAGCATCGGAATCAGTTGCGTCGCATATTTAAAATCATCACCCCAAAAAAGCCTTGGCTACACATCCTACAAATTTATTTGATAATAATTCTGTGTCACATTTTCGCGAACTTTTGAAGAATCTGCAGAAACAAATGACATAGCTTGCTAGTAAAAAGAAATTAGTCATGTATCATGAAAAATAAAGTATATAATACCGTATGTATAATTTTATTTGAATAAATGGCATGAATAACATAGCAACATACCAACTACCTACATAAACTCAACAAATAGCCTTGAGTAGGAAAGATCTATACGCGATCATGAAGAATTCACAGGTATGCCGTGTTGTCGGAAGCTGTAGTCAATGTCAGAATTGTTGATGCAAATAGCTTCAATTCCCTAAATGACAGCCCATTTGATATGCTAATGGATGGCGCAAAACAGTGGCAGAATAACAATAATAACCATTATTATGCTAAGAACAACTGTGGCAACATCGAGTGGAATAGTGGTAACCAATTTAATAATCATTCTGGAGAATTCAGAGGTAATAATGGTAATTTCAAGAATGGTAATGATCATTTTGATCACTCCCAAAATAAGAATCAGAATAGGAACACGAATTATCGATATTCGAAAGGGAATATTGTGGGAACCAACAGTCAAGTGACAAGAAGTTTCCAGCGAGTTAATGTTGTAATCACTAACAGAAAGAGAAAGTATGGGGAGGGGGGGTGGCAGAAACCACTGAAACCTCAATTCTATGACAATAAAGGTAGTAACAATTATGTTCCTATGAATCAAAAGAAGCAATCTAACTGGGCAAATTGCCTGATGCATAATGTAAGTTGGAGAAATTCAAACCCTCCAAGTGCATCTTCCAGATCCAATAGACCCATTCCTTTATCAGATGAAAGAGATATATTTATAGATAATTTTTATCCAAAACCGAGGAACGAAAGTCATATCATTGTGGTGCATGAACAGCCGAGAAACCAAATGAAAGTCAGTCAAACCAATGCTAGTCATTTTAGGCTTTCCTTAGGTGACTGGTATTGACGAAGGATGCACACGTCATAGCTAATAAATATATTGGACTACAATAAGGAGAGTGATATTCGTGAGGATCTTATGTTAGATGGTTCAAATGGCTCTGAGCACTATGGGACTCAACTGCTGTGGTCATTAGTCCCCTAGAACTTAGAACTATTTAAACCTAACGAACCTAAGGACATCACACACATCCATGCCCCAGGCAGGATTCGAACCTGCGACCGTAGCAGTCCCACGGTTACGGACTGCGCGCCTAGAACCACGAGACCACCGCGGCCTGTCGGAGTGGCCAAGCGGTTCTAGGCGCTACTGGTCAAAAAGTGAAGCCTTGGCCAATGATATAAAAAAGATGATAGATTGGGGAATAATTGAAACTTCGACTTCTGAATATTCAAGTCTATTGTTAGCAGTAACTAAATCAAATTGCGATATTCGCCTATTTCTTGAAACTCACGACATAAACAAAATTATAAAACCCGTAAGAACCCGCCATGAAAACTTGGAAGAACAGTTGCGAAAATTTGATGTGGTGAAACTTTTAACCTCCCTAGACTTCTAAAGTTCCACCTGGCAAACGAAAATCTCAAAAGAATCGAGAAAATATATGGCATTTATTTTCTTGGGATGGAGTTACCACTTTAAGGTAAAGCTGTCTGGTCTCAGTAATAGCGGAGATGTTTTCATAACCGCTTTGGAAACAGAGCTCGGACCTGATTTCTTTGAGTGTGTCACTGTGTAGATGATCTACTGATCACCACTGAGACCTGGAGCGAGCATGTCGAGTTAATTGATCGAGTGTTTAGTAAATTTCTTGAGTATGGAGTCACAATCGATTTAACAAAATTTAAATTCCATAGGAATCAAATAAAATTCTTAGGATTAATTAGGGATTATACCAAACCCTAAAAAGTTGGATGCCATTAAAAATTGTCTGTAACCACAAAATAATTCATTTTTTGGGCCTCGCCTCTTTCTTTTGGAAGTTCTGGTCACAACAGTTATTAAATAAAGATTGTCTGTTGGATTTATTACAGAAAAACATTCCGTGGCAATGGAAGAAAGCGTATAGTAAAACTTTCGATGATATTAGAAATGCCTTGATAAATACTCCATTATTACGTCATCCTCAAATGGACAAAGACTTCTATGTAGTCGCAGATGCATTTGAAACAGGATTCGGTGCTACACTGTTCCAAATGGAAGAGGAGAGCGATGTGGAAACGATAAAAATCATCACATTTGCAAGCCGAACCTTATCTGGTTGCGAGAGATCATACAGCACTGCGGAGCTGGAAGTGCTTGCAATTATTTGAGCGCTTAGAAAGTTTCTGTATTTGGTGTATGGGAAACGAATTATAGTTTACTGCGACCATAAAGCGGTGACATTATGACCAGTAGGATGCTGCATGGTCCACTAACACATAGGGCATTGTTGCTACAGGAGTATAACATAACAGTTAGGCATGTCAGGGGAACGGATAATGTCGTCGCAGGTGCTTTGTCAAGGCTACCAACTGAAAAGTTGGATGAGATGGAAGGAGAAAGGGTAATGGACTTCAAAGTAATGATTTTCGAAACACTTCTGTATCGAAAAGAATTTAAGGAAATCTGTTCACGAACAGGACAGATGCAAAAATTAGATGCTAAATGGAGAAAAATTAGAAGCAAATTAAAAAAGGGAAGTCAAAGTAATGTTAGTGACCATTACCAGTTGCAATCAGGTGTTCTATTTTATCGAAAGACTGAGGAGGATGCTTGGAAGATGTGCATTCCATCACAATGTGCTCAGACATTGCTATGGTTCACGCATTCTAGATGGGGACATTTCGGAGCCCACAAATGCGTGATGAAATTACAACAACAATGTTTTTATCTAGGTTTATTAAGAAGAGCTCAGGAGGCACTCAGAAGGTGTAAAGTTTGTCAAAAAGCAAAGCTTGTTAATTATTGTAGTAAGGGTGTATTGCATCCCATTATACCTAGAAAACCACTGAGTATAGTCTCGTGTGATGCGTGTCGACTGTTTCCCACAGCCAAAGGTAATTTTAAGTCTATATTCGCGATGTATGACCTATTTCAAAGTATGTGAAACTTTACACTTTGTGAGCGACTAACGTGATGCCCATGTTGAAAAAGATTACCATTGGTTATTTTGTTAATGAAGGAAAACCGGTAATGCTTATCTCATATTTCTGGAGTAAAGAGTGGAAAGAAACAATGAAAGTACATGGAATTCTTCGTATATTCATTGCTTTAACGCAGCAGGAAACCCGATCGAAAGAGTGTTTCGAGGAGTAAATAGATTTGTAAAAACTTACGCACTGAATCACCACCATAGGTGGATCGAATTAATTGAAGATATTGAAAAGATATAGAACGTTATACCACAGATGTCAACTGGGCATTCGCCCAGTGAGACTCTACTTAATAAGCGGGATAGTGATAATTGACTTAGTAATTTACCATGTATGCAAAATGACCCAAAGGATTGTGACGAAATTATAAAGAAGGTATACCTGAAATTGCAACATAAAGCCAGTATTCATAAACATCAATTTGACAAAAAGCTAGGCTTAGGAGTCACTTATAAGATTTGTGATAGTATTCTATTGAAGAATCATCACAAGTCTTCAAAGCTAAGAAAAATAAATCGAAAGTGGAACAATCTTTAAAAAAGGACCATGTAGAAACATTAAGATCCCACATGAAGGAAGTTACTTATCAGAGGATGAAGAAACCAAGAGGATAAAGGGAGTGTACCTCCATACTGAGTTAAAAAGGCATTTTAATTAACTGTAGATTCAGCGTTTAATTACGCAAAGGTGTAAGCATGATGCAGAAATATGTTATAACAATGTTTTTGAAATTTTTTGATTATTTGTACGTAGAATTAGTGGACAGTGAATTAGTTTTCAGTAGTTCTTGCTAAAAAGGGTTAATGATATTACGATTGTATGCAGTACAATCTAAAAAAAAAGTAATAAGGAACAGGAGATCTGTTGTATCTAGTTAATTCATTAAGAAATGTTATGAGCAACAAGTTCATAACGATAATTAATTTGTATTCATAGGTATTAAATTAAATAGAAACCGTTATATTGATATTCTCATGTTAGAGTTGAGGTTTTCATGTTCTCATGTTAACACTCCTCTACATGTTTTTGTTTAACGAACTAGTTTAGAATACACACATGAGCACTATGAAACATCTTACCATAGTCATTCGTGAATATGGGAATGTATTTCACAAAATCACTTGTTCTGAGTAATGAGATGCTAAAAGACGAATCCTGTGATGGAGAACGGAAGGGGAATCTATTCGACTGTGACAGCTAATACAAATACATAACGACTGTTTAGTGCTCTCCATGGTAAAGAGATCACTGCGACTGTTGCTTAGCAGAGAGGGATCTTTGATGTGTTAAAGACTCCGTAAGGTGAACGTTGGTTAAACGCAAAAGTGAGGGAATATCGATATAAATATGATCACCACAACAATAATTGTAATAAAAATTAATGAAGCCAACTAGACATTAATAACTACCTTGACGATGTTTGATTTCATGTCACGCAGAAGTGATTTAGATATTTCAGCTCCCTCAATAGAAGCGATCAAGACCATCTTCGGACAGATTGTGCTGACATGTTGGTACAGTCTGATGGGAGCACAGCTACTGAGCAACTAGAGCAACCAGACGAAAGTGCATGATCGGATCGTACTTGCTACCATATGCGGTCCGACCACAGTCTAACATAACAGTCGTGACACTCACTGCTGTAAAAGTTGTTGCCGTTTGACAGATGGAGCGACACTAGCGCTCCAAGCGGCATGTAAGGTGAACGTCAGACGCGTCGTAAGCATAATGTTTGTTTACATCCATTTCCTACGTGATTTCCGAATTATACGAGTTATTTTCTCACCTCCAAGAGTTTGTGTGGTATCAGAAGGCATATACGTTTATAAAATTGATTCTAAAATATGCGCAAGTATGGACAAAAAATATAAATTGAGTGGCAAGCTACAACACATCCGTGAAGAAACACTTGTGACATTGGACAGAATTGCAGCTTACCACGTTGATATCAAAAGAATGGAAACACACAGATTCACTTGTAAGAAGCACAGACATGTACCTCTGCATGCAAAAGCGATCGACAGCTCGTTATCGTTCTGTAGGCTTACTGTGTTTGTCATTGTCGCCTGTTTCCACAAGTACGACCTTCATCTTTATATTATTCTAAGTGGAACAAGCAACTGCTAAATAGTGGGAGACATATGCTGAAAACATTATAATGAGCTGATTACATTACATTTCACTAAAAACCAAATATTTGAATAATTTTCAAACAATGTCTGTAGGCACTTTCCTTGTCCCGCAATAGTTTCGCTTCTGCACATTCTGACACTGCACACGCTTTTGTAAGACACGAACAGCTGCACTTAATTTAACCACTTCATCGTCAAAGCAGGTCTGTGTTGATGATTCACACGAATCTGGCACTGAGAGTCGAACTGGCTGCTTCTGTGTCATAGGACTGTTTTACAGCTTTAGGTTAACTGTCGAATCTTTGTGGGAGTTTCTTCTTCATCGTGAGTTGAGGGGGCTTATTTGGAATGTCAAATAGTGTGGGTACTGCATTCCAAACGAGTTTGTTATTGTCTGCGTTCATGAACTGGTTTTGTTCGAAATGTAGCGAACAAAACCTAACACTATTATACATGTAAACTGGGTCTTTCTTCATAAGGTCTTCTTGTCTGCTATTAACTAGCCATTTTCTGCTCCTAAAACGAAACGTTCATCATTTACACACATATGGTTTGTAAGTGAATCCTGACGATACAGTTTAGTAGTACCTCCCAGGATCCTTAGGAAACATAAAAATAGACAGCTGTGGTGTGTTCTTCCTGTTGTTGCTGCAATTTATTGCGCTACAAACGCTCCCGATGGTAAAAACCATTGTATAAATCAAAATAAACAATCACTATTCGCTTTCACGATCGCGCCGAACTCTCAGTTCAACCTACCGGGCGCTGCTGGCAACAAAATAGAGGCGAAGTGCCGCGACTGTTTTGTTAGACTGTGCTGTGGGTCCGACGCTGTTTAAGTTTCAACCTGGTCGATCGATGAAGGTACTGGCATCAACCGGTTTACCGGGCCATGTTCGCAGCTTTCCATGGTCTGGTGCAGGTGCCTTGGCAGTGTGGCAATGCGCCGAAGATACAAGTGTGGCGTTAAAATGAAGTGATGAAATCTATAACGAACATGAAATTTAAGTTCATTATTGATGTAAAAATAACACTTTAATTATTTGATTTTTTTTTGCATGTGTATATGTGTGGACACTAATAGGGCAATAAAAAAAGATACTTCACTTGGTTAGGGACGTTAAAGTGGGAAGTCATGTACCCATTTCATCGTCCAGGGGGGGCATATATAACACCCCAAGGTAGCAAAAGAAAAAAAGGGTATTCTGACCTTGATGGGAGCTACTGGCAACAAAATATTAACACTGTTGAAAGTTTGACTAACAGAAGTACTATGTAACTAACAACGTTTATTACAAGGAGAGAACTAAATGGAAGACTATCAGATGATACGAAGCACGAAACTCTAAATAAAGTATTCAAGATATATGCCTTACGAAGATTAACACCCAGACAAGATAAAGTGCTCAGAGATAGTGTTGTAGCCCCATCGAGTTGTAAGTTCGCTGCGACTACAAATAAAAACTTCAGTGGAGATGTTAATTCGCTCTCTTGTACACATTACGATAACAGTAGCCTATTGACCGCTACTATAATTGTTTCAGACCGGTCTGGGGTTTTAAAGTTTTTCCAGTATCATCTTGACTTAGCCAGACAAGGGAACAGTTATGCGTGAAGGAAAAGTAACTCGTGTGATACTCAATCAATTCTGTGACTTAATCGTCATGATCTGTGATAGTAACGAAAATTGAAGTATACAACAACATACCAACCGCCGACATAAACTCTACAAGTAGCCTTGAGTAGGAAACATCTAAACGCGAACACGAAGAATTCACAGGTACGCCGTGTTGTCGGAAACTCCAGTCAATGTCCGAATTGCTGATGCAAATAGCTTCAATTCTCTGAATGACAGATCAGTGTGCTTTCAAGGGCAGTGGTTTAATAATTCAGAAGTTCAATAAACTCAGATATAACATTAATGCTTCATGTTGGGTACATCATTTAATGGAACTTTATTGTATAACTGTGAAATAATTATTTCTTGAGACAACGCCGAAGTTAAAAGTGATTTAGTGACATTATTAACACGGAACAGTAAGTTTACATCGAAATACGACACCTTCTGTATGTTGTTTAGAGAGTACCTTATCTCTGGATTTACGCCGTAGGAGTTGCTGAATTAGCACCATGGCGACGCTATAATACTTCACAAATCAACATCCTCGCAATTGGCGTGAATGGTGGAACTTATAATTCAAAATATCATGTTATCTACGTTTGAACATTCATTTGCAAACTGGGCATAAAGAACTACTGTTATCAAGTTTCGAAGGATATTTCGTTTATTGTTTCAGATAAAGGGAACTGTTGCGGTACCGAGTGGTGCAGTCGCTGTATGTGGCACTAAAGACGGACATCCTAAGAACACCACTACTTCAATTATAAGCGAGGGCTGCTCATACATTCCAGCGGGCTGCTCCATCAATACGTGGACGTCTGTTAAAGGGAGATAGTATCTGAAACTAACCAAACAAAGCAAGGAGTTTGTTTCAACAGTTACAGATCATAGTTGTCGCGATCGACGGACGCCGACCTGTGTCCATCAGACTTAACAACCATCCCCATCGAGCCGACACACACACACACACACACACACACACACACACACACACACAGCAGGCAGATGGACAGATCAAGGTAAAAGAAATAGATCCACAATCACGGTTCCAGTATTTAATGGTGCGGGTGTATCTAGTAGGGAAGTATTCACCCCAGGTCGCAAAATACATGTGACACTTGTAACTAGGCTACCCACAATGCACGAAAGTGGCTGGGGAAGTATAGTGGCCAGGCAAGATACTACATGGGGCCCTGGATCGCTGGAGCAACATGGGTGTCACATAAACGAAAAGCAAAAATGGGTCCGATGAGGCCACAGAGAAACATCATTGGATGGAAGGAATTGGCGGGAAGGACGTCACTGGATGTAAAAAAAAAGTGGTGGGAAGGCCATCAGAGGATGTGCAGAAGTGGCCCAGCTGTATGTGAGTGGGCTGGTGGCATTCTGCTGAGTCCCAAAGAGGTTCAGCTGGAGTGAATGATTCAGTGGGATATCAGTGATGCATCGGTGGTCAATGGAAGGCAATTCAACCGACAGTTGCTGTCTGAAGTGCCACACCACCAACGGGCTCAGCCAGACTAAGAGCTGGCTGGCATGATATTAGGGAGAGGCACTGATAGCCTTGGCTGGAGTACAAGGGCAATGGTCAGGCAGGCTATGTTGGCAGTCGTGTCCAGACACCAGATGAAGACACTGGGAATGCAAATGGAAAACTTTGCCACTAACAGTTGTGGTGCATCACCTATGCGATGGAGGCCGGCCATTGCTGCAATGACTCAAAGAAAGCCCAGAGCAAAGGGAGCAGCATTGAGCTTATGGCCATCATAGGGAGGGAGCAGAGAAGTCCAGGAGATGGAAATAGAGCATCAACATAATCACCAAGGTAAGAGGCTAAGGCTGCACCACCCACCTACTGTGGCGAGGACTCGGCTGGCACCAAGCACAATGCTGTGGCAGTGTGGATATGGCAGACACCCAACATCATGCCAAAGTGGCAAGGGCACAGAGCAGAGGAATGTTCTGACCAAAGGATTGCAGGAAGCGGATCATTCTTGGCCCAGAGCAGGGACCTATCTGCCTGCTGGTGGATGTGCTGTGGCATATATAGGCAGATGAAGTGGACAGATATACATGCGATATCACATGAACACAGATGAAGGAATAGATCTGTGATTGCATGTCCATCATTGCATGAAGTGCGCACATCTAGCAAGGATGCAGGCATCTGTAGTAGGGAAATGCCTGTAGTTCTTATAACAAAGCTGCCGGTAAGGCACATTAGTCTAAACACTTCTCAGTTTGGCTGTTGTAAAGGATTCCTAACAGAGAAAGCCATACAGGGTGTGTATAAATTAGTTATAGAAAATAAACTTTTAATTGTGGAACTTACAGGACAATTTACAGCACTGAATGCAATATATCTTCAAACTATATTCCCACCTAACACTGTTAGTTCTCAAGGTTCCCACTCCACTAGATGGCATGCACAAATGTGCTATTCCAACAGTCATCATGGAGTTGTATAACAATACAGAACATGTGTAGTGTTGTTTATGATTTCATGAGTTCAAATTCGCTACTACAATCCAGAGAGAATTCACACAAACTGTTGATAATTGGTATAGTCATTTTACTGAAACTGGCTGTGTGTCACATAGGACAGCAGGTCAGGGCCAGCCAGAAGTCTCTGACACAGCAATTGAACAAATTGGACACTCTTACATTCATGGTTCAGATAAATCACAGAGATGAGTCACCTCAGAATTGAATATACTTTCTGTTACAATGTCGAAAGTACTACAGAAACTCCTGTCATTCAAAAGCTTTAAAAGAGAGAAACAAAGAAAATTAGCTGTGTTTTGAGTAGAAATATTTAGCAAAATTCCGAATGAAGATGATTTTCTTAACAAAATTGTGTTCAGTGATGAAGCCACCTTCCATACCTGTGGTAAATTGAACTGGCATAATGTTTGGATATGGCATAAGCAGAAACCACATCATGTAATCAGACATGGGACTCACCTGTGCTAAATATTTTTTGTGTTGCGGGTGTAATAAGATTTACAGTCTGTTCTTTTTTTTTTGTCATGTTACGAAAGGTAGCCACAATGAACATTTGTAAATAAATCCTGAAGATGTACTGCATTCAGTGCTGTATCAAATATTTCTGTAAATTATTTACCTTTATCACACTTAAAGGTTACTTTTGTGTAACTAACTTATGAACATACTGAATATGATGTCACAAATGAAGACTTTGCAGTACTAAGTAACAGAAGTTATCCTGTTGGCATATTTCCTGACCTTGCCATAGCCTTTGATTATGTGAACAAGTAACATACTAATTGGGGAAATCAAACATTGTAAAGTTAATGACATTCTTTCCATAGAAGGATTATTAACTTTGCAACAGAAAATTACAATGCTACTTACACCAACTGAATAAAAGTAAACATGTAAGGGGGGAATTTAAAATGTAAGAGACCCACAGATTTGTACAGGGTCTCTTCTCGTTATTGATCTACTTTGAGAGATTGTTAAAAAAAAAAAAAAAAAAAAACTATGAATCTGTGCCCTCAATTACATTTGATTAGTGTTCTCGTACCATCAGCAAATACTAACTATACCAGTGAGTGGCCCTTATCAATGACACAAATCACAGAAAAGACATACTGTCCTGCCCTGTTCAGTATCTACAGGATGAGATTTCTTCATGAGAGTCTCATACAAGGCATGTCCAGAAAGTAAGCACCGTTTCAATCTACCATCCCTGCAGCATTAATTTCACAGTTGCCCGCATTCGCATTCATCTCCCTGGTTCACTGTCTTCCCACCGACACCATTACAGCAGGGCTATGTAGTGTTTACATTTGTTAGTGATTATTCAAAATGCTTAAGAAAATTTCAGAGCCAACTAACTGTGAAGTTTGTTCTGTAATATGGTTTTTGAGAACAAAGAATTTTAAGCCAGCTGGAATTCAGCACCAACTTGTAGATATTTATAGTGCAAATGTAATGATTGATAGAATGGCGAGAAAGTGAGAGAGACAATTCAATGATGGATGAACCAATGTTCATAAAGCAGCACGGAGTGGACGACCTTCTGTTGTCAGCGATGGTTTGGTTGAGCACGTGAATGAGAAAATAAGTGAAAACAGACAGTGCACAATAAGAAGGCTTTATGGTGAGTTTCACAATTTTCAAAAACTGTTTTGCATGAGACAATCACAAATCACTTAAATTTTCACAATTTGTGTTCCTGTTAGGTTCCAAAAATGCTTATGGGTATCCACAAAATGGAGCGGAATACAGTGGCAAAAGAGAAGTATTCTTAAACAAAATTTTGGAAATTGTGGCTGGTGATAAAACTTGGATTTGTATATCATTCCAGAATCAAAACAAGAATCAATGGAGTTGAGGCATTAATGATCCTCTAAAAACACAAACTCAAAATAACACCGACAGCACAAAAATCACATGCACTGATTTCTGGGACAGATGGGCATTCCTTCCCAGAGCTGAAACCACCAATGCAGTACAATATTGTGAAACACTGAGAAAACATCAGTATGGAATTCAAAACAAAAGGTTGGAATGCTGTCAGGGTGTTGTGTTGCTTCATGACAATGCATGTCCCCCATTCTGTTGGTGTCACTCAAAACCTTATTCAGCAATCTGGTTGGGAGCAGTTTGATCACCCGCCACACAGCCTCAATCTCGCATCTTCTGACTACCACTAACTCTTGAACTTTGAGTATGATATTGGAGGAAGGTGCTTTAACAGCAATGACAACCCAAGAGACAGTGTTCAGCAGTGGCTGTCTTCACTGGTAGCATCTTTTTATGGAGAGAGCAACTATGTAAAAAAACAGTTTAAGAAGTGCTGTTTCATGTAAAAATATACTCTGGTTTGAGAAAAATGTTTTTATGAATTTTTTTCCAAAACATTACTTACTTTCCAGATACGCCTCAATCTTTTATTTTTTAAAAATTTATTTACATTTCTAGTTCCGCAGGATCAAATTGAGGAGCAAATGTCCAAGGTCATGGAACAAGTCAGTAATCTGGTTAGTTCCCTTTTGAGTAACAAAGGTTTTAATAGCCAGTGACTGAATTCCCACAAAATAATACCAAATGACAACAGAAAATACAAGTACCTGAAGTATCCTGCTTTGACTGCATCTTAATCTGTAGTTGAGGCTGGTATCCATAAGACAAAAGTTTTGGAGCTAGGTTTATTTGACATGTCAGCAGTATGGCAAGACCAGTTTAGACAGTTGTTAATGAGTAAGCCCAAGTACATTCAAGAATAGTAGTTGCCACAAGATTTTTGGTTTATTAATTATCAAATATGTATCACCTGCAAAGAGAATAAACTTGGGGACAGCAGAACAACATTTATGAAAATGAGAAATAGCAAGGAACCCAGTAAAGTCCTTGTGGTACTCCAGAATTTGCCATGCCCATTATGATGAAGCTGGAATTCCATTTTCATTGTTGATTCACATGCACTGTTTTTTATCTGTGAAGGTTTTGCCCAGGAAAATTTAATGGTCAACACAATCAGATTGATCTGTTTATTTAATCATACATGGCACAATGTACACTGTCATTAGATAGGTTGCAAAATACTGGAAATGGTGCAATTGCATCATTTAGTGCTTCCAGTATTTGATTAATGAATGAGAACATAGCAACAATGTTTTACAGGCCTATCTGGAAATCAAACTGTTAATTATTAAGAATATTATGGATGCTTGGCAAGAGTACAATTTTTTGTATTTGTATTTTATTCGTCTCATAAGGTACATTTACAGATCACCCTATAATGCTGTACAGGAGACAGTCAATACATTAGATATTCTAGTACTTTGGAGAAACTTGTTAGGAGTAGATAGGGCAGTAGCTGTAAATATCAGTATTTCTTCTTCTTCTTCTTCTTTTTTTTTTTTGCAAAGTGGTTTCATGATACCTGAACAGTCTTAAAATTGGCTCAAAGTTTAAATCTTAAATCTCATGAAAACCTGTTTCTTTGCACTGCCAAATAAGTAAAATGACTTACTGTTATCAAAGTGACATGAATAGTCATAAACTAAATGAAACACAATATGAAAAATTACATGGTGTCTGTGTGGGTTCATTTATATTTTATGCAACCTCCTTTTGATCTTCAGCTCAGAGTAGTCTCCGAACTCCTAGCTTGTTGAAGATTCTTCTTATCTGTAAAATAACTTAATTTTCACTAAAAACCAGGACTTGGCAATTCTGATCTTTTAAAGCTTTTATTGCACTTTAAAAAAAAAAACAACACCTATTAAATGGTAAGTATCTTGTTACAAGAGACCCCTTCTGTGTAATGCCTAACAAGTTTTTTTAGTACATACGGATATACATTACTGATATAAACTTATGGTCACTGGTATTGCTTGACAGTGTGGCTGGCTCAGAAGACTTCCTGCTGTCTTTGGCTACTTTACCCATCAAGACTTCACATACATATTCAACTCTCTTGTAATGGCACGGAGATCATGCAGATTCGATACAAATAATAAAATACACAAAACAGGACTATCCCCAAATAAATCTTTCTACATAATAATTACAATTTTATATTCTGAATGATTATCCTAGACAACAAAAATGCATGTAATTCTACTAACAAAGCTTGTTCACTTATATTCAAAATTAGTACAAGATTTCATTGGCACTAAATGAAATTAATTATTTCCAGACTTTGGCTACAAAATATCTGGGAAATTCAGCTAGTTAGAAAGCTAGAATGGAACAAAGATACAGATAGTCTATCCAAACTGCCAAGTTCAGTATGTCTTATTTATGAGTGTCTCTCATTGTGTTGATTTGAACAGCAGTGTGTAATCTTATTTTGCATACTTTCTCTCCTTATTGTCTTATGGAATTAACTTCTGGAACAACGCAGCCAGAGTTTATTAAGTGCTGAATAGTCAGGAAACTGTACAAACTAGATCACCAAGAACCATGGAAGAGTCTTTTCAATTATCTTGGAACTTTTACACTTACTTCCTTGAACATTTATTCTTTAATATCATTTGTTGCTAATAAAACAGTTGCAATTGAACTGTGATTTAGATGACTACAATACAGAGCAGTCAAATAATGTCTACATAGATTTTGTCTCCTTGTGTAATGTACAAATTATGATTCTTGTGGATGGATCAACAAGAAACTGCGATCTAGTATAAATATAAAATTGAGAACCTCTGTAAATTCAAAGGAAAATTAGGAAGTTACCTTCAGCTAAACTTTTTACAATTATCTGATTATCTAAATTCAGGGTGTGACCCAGATGACAAGATTCTCATTTACTCATATTTGCACCATTTCTTTGATGACAGTCCCATAATCCAATGGCATAACACAGGATCCTTATCTTTTAAAAATTGAAAATGTGTCCTTAATTGGTTTCATAAAGGGATTCCTCCTTACAGGGAAAGCCATACATGATGTCATAAATGATGACTTGGCAGAGCTAAATAGGAGAAGCTATCGTGTTGGTATATTTTGTGACCTGGCCACAGCCTTTGGCTGCGTGCCCATTGCCTACACTGCACCCAAATAGGAGCATTCTTAATGCATTTGGACTAATGCCATGTCTAATGTGGAACTTAGTTCAGAAATGCTGCCTCAACACTACAAGCAGAGACATTCTCTTCTGGAGACATGAGACTGGCTCAAGCTATAAAAGGCCACATCCTACAGGAACCCAACATTTGCGTGAAGGAAATGAGTGGGACGCTCACTGAAACATTGCTTCAATATGGCATTGCCTCTAGACTGATAACCGAAGAATAATTCATCAACACTGTTGCTACTTGTCACGAAAGTGGTCTGCCCCTGCAGGTTTACCTGTCTGGCCAAAGTGAACGCTACTTTGTGGTCCACACAGCACTGTGAGATTCAGTTCAGCGTCCAGTTGATGTGCTGATGGCCATACTCTCATTCAGCACTGTAAATGCCTTTCTTCTATAGTCTTAATAGATTTTTGACACACTCCAGCTTGTCTGTGACCATGTGTTGTGAGGAATACTCTCCTTAAGGACTGTTTCACCAGTGAGGGAGCTGTCTTAACAGTGGGTGACTCTACATAGATAAAAATGCCAGGCACCCAGGTTATTGTTATTGTTGTTATTATTATCTTTCTAAAGTGATCATCTGAAGAGCACATTTTACATCTCCAAATGGTACTTGTAGCAGAAGGTTTCTCAAGGATGATGTATCCCAGAAATCTGGCTTTTCTTATTACAGCTGACTTGAGATTTGTTACCAGCACATGTTGAAACAGTTTGATTATGTCCTTATAGAAGTGAACCTTACGCAGTAATGAGGAATCTTCTAGTGATTCCTGGAGCAAGTTCACAAGCTGTATTGACTCTATAACATGGAGAAGACAATGAACTATGAGAGGTTTTAGCATCTTTACCCAATATTTGGTTACATTATACTTTGAAGAATTGATTGTGTTCAGTATTGGACATTTTTTCTCTTTGGATATTTTTTGAGACCATAAAGAAATGGTGGCAACAATGGTCTAGCTTATAACATTCTGAAAGTCTTCTTGTGTAAGCCTGAGCTGTTGAGGAGTGCAGCATACACTCTATGTGGATGATACCTTTGGACACACAGTGATCAGTAGTTGGATGTCTTCTTGGCACATCTCAATAACATCACCCCTAAAATTCAATTTATGATGCAGAATGAGAGCAATGGAAACTTAATTTTCTAGCTACATCAGTGAACAAATGAATAACCATTACTTTGGGCCATAAGGTGTACAGGTAAGGTGCATATACCAATCAGTATCTCAATAAGGAATCTTGTGTCACCCAAAACAATAAAAGAGAGCATCATAAAAATTTTGGTGGACTGGTTAAAAAAATCTGTGAGCTAGTTTTTTTTACTAAATGATCTTAATCATTTATGAATGGCTTGAAGGGAAATGGTTACTCCAGCAGGGAGATGGATCAAGCACTTCACCCGAGAAGACAGAAATCAGGACTAATGGGGAACAATGGCTGCCAAATGGGTAATTTCATTTATTAACAAGATTATGGATTGCATTGAGAAAGTCCTTGTCAAGTATGGGGTTCAAAAGGTCTTGAGATTCACAGAAAGATAAAAAAAAATGCAAAAGATGTACAGCATCCACTAGTGACATCTGTGGTATACAAAATTCCATGTGCCTGTGGGAATATGATGGACCAGAAACTAAGTGTTAACACCCCACTTAACCGAATACAAAATACTGACAAAGAAGCCATAATTAAACATGTTTTCCAAGATGGAAAAAATGAAACAAAACTCAGTGAGTCAAGCGTTTAGCAAAGAAAGATATTATCATATGTTACATTTATAAAGATTTACAAAGTCATATTAATTTTTAAGGAAAAGAAGAAACTCTTAGGTCAGATAAAACATGGATGTTAACTTCACACCAATGCAAATATGAGTGATTAGTTTTAATTAAGAATGATAGTACCGATCAGAGACAGTCTCGCAATCAGCATCATGTGAAGAACGGCGATGTCCTCTATGCAGCTCTATAAATTTGGGGGCTCCTTGAACCCTTGATGAGGCAGTTCCATCCGGGCAGCCATAGCGAATGCATCATTGCTGCTAAGCATTCCGCAACTGACAAAGGCCAAGTAGACTGATCGTCCGGTGAAGAGTGTGCACTTGCAGTTGTTGTGTTCCTGTTTTCACAGTGATAAAGCAAACTGTTGTGTTGGCATTGCACACACCACTATGGGTAAGTGCAGTTACAATGGAAAGAGGAAGGCATGTAAATTGATGGAATGTCCCTCAGGGGCTTGACCTACGGTGTCAGCTGAGTGACTGAATGATACAATGGTTGATGACTGACTGACTGTCTGTCTGTCTGTCTGCGTGCCAACCAAAAAAATTAAGGTGGTCATCAGGGCAATGCAAATGAGGATAACTTCTCTGCTGAGATCACTCCTGCTGCATCCACACAGAAGGCTGCACTTGACAAATGATACCAGGATCATCGCACAGAACAACTGCGACCTCGTAATGCCAACTCCTTCATTTTACATCCAATAACAGTGTCCATGGCTGCGAAACATGGACACTGAACTCATTTACAAAAGGGAAACTTAGGACAGCACAGAGAGCTATGGAGAGATCAATTCTGGGCTATACAAGGAAGGACAGGAAAAGGGAAGATGACATCTAGCCTGTGACGAAGGTTAATGACATCTCAGAGACAGTAGGCTCCTTGAAACGGCAGTGGGCTGGCCACATCGCAAGAAGAAAAGACAACAGATAGACGAAGCTAGTACTGGAGTGGAGTCCGAGAGAGCACCAGAGGCCTAGAGGAAAACCACCAGACAGATGGGACAAAGAAATCAAGAAGATCACTGGTAACACCTGGCAGAGAACTGCCCAAGACCGTCCCACTTGGAGAAGAATGCTTTACACAAATGTTTGTTCTTTGGACTTGGTGATCTGGATACATTGCCTATGAATGTAAAAGTATGCCTCAGAGGCTTTTTTTTCCTGTGCTATGAATTTGGAAGGCAGGGGCGACGCAAAACTTTTGTTGAGATGTGTACCTCTTTAAGGCGTAGGACTGAAAGCCTACCTGAATCCACAACTCGAAGAGGTCACATCATTTAATGATTGAATTGGCTGATGATGATGATGATGATGATGATGATGATGAACAGAGTGAGGATTGGATGGGTCCGGATAACAACACACTGCTGGAGGTGCAACTGATTTGCAAGTATGACTCGAAGGGCCTGAAGCCTCTTCTCAAGAAGTATATCACCATGGAACCAGAGAAGACACAAGAGAAAGAGAAGAAATCAACAGTCAAGGCACTCCTTACGGGGCTGCCATGGCTGTGCAATGAAGAAACAGTCCACAAAGGGCTGCAATGTGCCTGGTTTAGGGAAGTGGCCATAAGGCTATATAATCGGACAAATAAGAAAAGGTTGCCATCATTTATCTTAGCTGTGGACATGGCTGAGTTCGAATGACTGATCGTTACTGACCATGTCTGAGCTGAACAAGGTCTTAAACTTTCAGATGTTGGTGATAACTTTCCCAGTGGTGCTCATCACAGAGCCACAATGCTTTAAGTGCCAAGAGGAGGGTCATGTGGCAAGGTATTACCACAACCAGATGGTCTGTGGTAAGTGCTCTGACAAACACAACAACAGCACTTGTCCACTGGTCCCAGAAGAACACCTGGCATGCTCCCGCTGCAGTGTGCCGCACGTTGCGAGCTGGCACAGCTGCAAGGGTTTCTCGGGCCACAGCATTGCTGGTGAAAAAGGTGATATACAGCAAGGACTCCAACACACTTCCCTGGAGAACTACTTCTGCATCTGATAATGATTCTTCACCCAAGATAACATGCTACATCATTCCTACCAAAAAGTCCTCAATTTGGCCACAAGTTCACTTGATACACCACATGATCATACTTTTGACAATAAGCTCAATTAGGTGCTGTGTCAAATGCTTTTCAGAAATCACAAAATACTGCACCTAACTGATTGCCTCAGCCCAAAGTTTTCATTATGAGACAAGAGAAAAGTGAGCTGGATCTCACATGATCAATGTTTTCAGAATCCATGCTGGCTGTCATGGAATAGTTCATTCTGTTTGAGATGCGTATGTTGGAGCTCACAATATGTTCCAAGATTCTACAACAAATAAATGTCAAGGATATTGAATGGTAGCTCTGGGGAATACTTCTACTACCCTTCTTGCAGGCAGACACATGATCGCTTTCAGCCATGCACCATGTAGGTGCATTTTTTTGTCCGAATCTACAATAGGTTATAGTTAACTGAGGGGGCTAACTCAGTTGCAATTCAGTAAAGACTCGGACAGGGATTCCATCATGACCTTGGACTTCGTTCAGTTTTAACGATTTCAGCTGTTTCTCAACACCACTGACACAAATACTTATTTCATTCATCTTTTCAGTGGTATGAGGATTAAACTGGGGAAATTCTTCTGGGTTTTCCTTTGTAAAGGAAAATTTTAAAATGGAGTTAAGCATTTCAACATTTGCTTTGCTACCCTCAATCTCAGCTCCCGTCTCATTCGCTAGGGGCTGAGCACTAATTTTGGTGCCACTAACAGTCTTTACATATGACTGGAATTTCTTTGTGTTTTGTGAAATGTCATTTGACAACATAATCATTGAAGGCTTCACACATTGCCCTCTTGATAGCCAAATGGGTTTTATTCACCATCTTTAAAACTGGTATCAGTTTCAATATGGGAATTGTCAAAGAGGACAGGTCTATTTGTTTCCATTGGATCGAATATATTTCCGTCATGAGTGGGATTCCGAACTATCTGTTTTAGGTAGTTATCAGAGAAAGCATTTAGCAATGTTTCACAGGTTGTCTTACAATACCCAGCACTAACAAAACTGAAATTTTCCCAATTGATTGCTGGATGGTTAAAGGCTCCATTGATGATTGCAGTATGATTGGGGAACTTATGTATAAGCCAACAGAGGTTATCTCCAAAGCTTTTGGTTACATCAGGAAATGAGTCTGGTGGGTGATAGAAGCATCTAATTACCATTTTACACCCACCCCTGATATTTAGTCTCTCCTAAACAATCTCACATGCAGCTGCAGTTTTTACCTTGCTGGATTTGAGCTTCTTACCTACTGTGAAAAATACCTATCCTTTTGATATACCTTTAATGTTCCCCAAAAATTCACTGCTATCAATTTCAGGTTTCAACCAGCTTTCTGTACCTAGCATTACATGAGCTTCACTGCTTTTCAATAGCACTTTGAACACTGGCACTTTGTGGTGAATGTTTCAACAGTTAACCACTAGGGTTTTAATACTCTTACCTATACAAGGCATTTCTTTCAATTTTATGCTGACACTTTGTGTGTTTCCTGCAGCTATTGTTATCTGGGTTGGATGGAGCATCACCACATCTAAAAAGCCCTTGAGTGTACTCCACACGATCATCTGCCGCCTGGGTAGCAGGCAGACCCTACAGGTCTCAACTCCATGGTTGAAGTCCAGGAAGCTGCAGCCTAGTTTGTCACAGAATCTTCAAATTCTCTGGTTCAGTCCTTCCACATGACTTGGGACCAAGAGCCGACGATCAGCTTGGGGACAATGTTGCAAATTGTGAGCTTCATTGAAGCTTCTTGTGTAAAGCTCTTCTTAACGTTCTCTACCAGTCACTGAAATGATCTAAGTATGACATCAGAGCCCAGATGACAGGCATCATTTGTTCCAACGTGAGCCACAACACGTAGATGTCATTGTATATGTAAGAGGCACATAAGGTGTCATATCCTTGAAGAAAAGCATACCAAGAATGAAGGAGCTTGTGAAACCACACCACACAGCTGAGTGATATGGATGTTCTTGCACATGTGGTGGAATAGAACCCCGTAAGTGACAGTTCTGTGCATTCATGGCACCATGCAGAGTAAAACGTACCTTGTCCATTCAAAGAATATTCCCCATCCACATGTCATCCATTTCCATGCATGCCAAAAAATGGAAGGCAAAGTCTTGGCATTGTAGCCCATCTTAGGGCTTCATTTGGTGCACATTCCAAAGCTTATAGATATACCAGTGTAAATGCATCACGAAGTCTTTTGAATTGTTGACCAGGAGAGAGAGAATTCCCATGACACAGCTCTAGCACAAGCTGCAGAATCTGAGGCATGTGCTGCATGGTCAGCTATAGCTACATGAACTTTAACAACTACCAGAAGAATGAGCCATCTCCATCTCCATGCTGCACAAGCTAATTCACTTGTTTCTTTCAATTTCTTGATCATATTCTTTCCCATTTATTGACATGTCTCCTCTTTGCAGCTGTTTCTGTCATCGATATTCCTGTAATGCAGTGATGCTGTTCTGATAAAACAATTTTACCAGCAGGGCATGCTCTTTCTTCTCAATAACCATTGCATCTCATGTGGAATACTTCAACCTTCTTAACCATTTATACCAGCAGTCACTTCACAATAGAAATCATCATGCATTGCCAAGCAACAAACAAAAAAAATTCACATTCTATATTTTCACATGTTAGCAGAAAGTGGAACTATATTTTTTCCAGAATACCCTGCAAGTACACTGATTAATGAACATACCTACAATGTTTTAGCATCATGAAATGTATACAGCCTGAACTGCAGCACTTGGAACACTGTCAGTTTAATTATAACCACCCAGTATAAATCATTGTTTTATAAGAGAGGCATGATGAGTCACATGTTATTTGTACTTAACATCTGCCTTCTGAGGAAACATTAGCTGATATTTTCACAAATCCCTAAATAATGCTAGACATGAAACATGTGCATGTAACTGTAGCCTTATGAAATATGTTAGGGAGTGAGTGTTTATTTGAACTTCACATTCTGTGTTAGTATCAATTTATGGGAACATGATGGATTGTGTAAATTAGTATCAACAGTTTTCTGTTTACTCTTCAATTTTTATTGTTGCTCGGTGGTTGTCGTGCATTTTTATACATATAATGTAATTATACTAAAAATGCTAAAAAAATCTTTTCAAAATGATGTTCATTCACAGAACAGATGTTCTTTTCTTACATATGAAAATGATAGCCATTTGTGATACAATTATCCTCTGATAACTGAAAAGAAATTTCAGTCCAGTTACGGTTCATCTGAGTAAATTCTATCACACATTAAACTACATATGTTACGGAGTAGTGCTCTATTAGCAATAGGCCACTGCAATTTAGGCACTTACAGTTGACAAAAACTATCAGAGGAAATTATTTGAGTTATCTGTTGTTCAAACTGGTTGCAGGAAACCAACACCACCAATAACAGATGTCATCTAATATTTGAACTTCAAGTTTATGAACTTAATAAAAACATTGTGACATTGCATTTTATAACCATCGATCAATTCTCAAAAACACAAGTTCCTCCCTCATGTTTTTAAACTACCATATAACACTATGATTGTGCAGAAAAGAGAACTACCTTATGTTGTTGTTAGAGAAACAGAGTAAATCAATTAAATATCAATAAATCAATTAAATATCAATAAATCACGGAAATGACTCTAATCAAATTTAATACCTGTAGTTTGTAAATGTTCCTATAGTAACTGATGGAATGGGCATGCAAAATGAAACACATTTACTATATTTTTAGCCTGATGGATGCAAGATAATAAAAAAATTGATTTAGAAGTATTTTATGCAGATCTTAAAAATGTGTTGAGGGAATATACATGAACACAGAACACTAGTAGTTGCAATAATCACTTTATTTGCCCCCCACCCAACCCCCCCAACACACATACACATCCCTGAGTCATTTTATTGTCTTCAGAATAAACTGCTTTTAAGATTGTGCACAGTTATTTACATGAACTGTGGGTATGTTTTAATTTACAAGAAGTGCTTTTGAATGTTAGTTCCATGCTTTAGCACATTAAATAGAAGTTAAATTCAACACATTCTTCAACAATTTATATATTTCATTTTTAGTCCTGACACAGATTTAAATAATAATTCTATTTTCTTTGGCCTGTTATTCTGAGTGAATTTTGTCTTTACAGAGTACTATTGACTGCATACTAATATAGACCTATGTGATGTATAGTGACCAAATCATTTACTTGCTACAAAACAATCTAGAGTTATACATCAAACTCCTTCACAAACATTTAACTTCACAATCAGTAAGTTGCTTTCATGTATTTCTTTGAATAAATTTCTCTTTTAACAAGGCTTGCAATAATATTAAAATCCAATTTAAACAGTACAGAGGTGCAGCATTACACTTTCACCCACTTTACAGTATCAGATAACACAGTAAAAGAACTACAGTAATTAATTCTTCATTATAAACTTTTCAAAATATATTAAAAGTCAATATATTTCATGAAGTATAATCTAGATCAGTGGTCTCAACCTTCTGGTACTTGTGGATCAATAGAAGATAGGAAGAATTTGTGGGGACCACCAGATAGAAACATCTCGTTCTTTTAATAAGAGTCAGGAAAATTCAGCAGATAAGACTATAAAATTATGAGACAGAATTGGTGACCAGGACTTTGCTTCATGTGGCTATATGTTTAGTACTGCTGATAGGCAAAGTGTAAGACACGATGCTTGTTTTCAGACTTAATAATTCCTTTCTGCAGGAGGTGTAAAGGATAGGTTGGAAAAGATTGAAGAAGATGGTCAGGTCACTCAGACCCTGTTATGAGGATGGGGGTAGAAAGATTTGGTCTTCCCTTGTCCCTTACAACAAAGTCTTTAACATTCCCCAACCAATAGATTTCTCCTCCATGAGGAAGGAATTAATAGTTCTCAAAGTTAGTGTATTACCAGTAATAAATATTTTGCCTTGAGAAGGTAATTACCAACCAGCAAGTCTGTCTCATAGTTCCTAATATTTCTTATTCAAATGCCTGCTCTAACTGTAGCAACGAAACAAGGATTTCAGAATCTCAGATTTCATAGTCATACCTTCATTTTAGTTTTAAATTGAATTTTTTACTGCCACAGAATTGCTCAATGTATCCCCCCTACAACAGTCTTTTTAAAATAAACATGATGTTCAACATTATGCAGTCAAACTGCACTCTACAAAACTTCCTCTTTAGAGCAGATAAACATTCTGTACACAATGAAAGCCTTTATCCCTGTAGAACTCACTAACGAACTAAAAAAAATTGCTGTTATCACATAAGAAAGTTGAAAACATTGTAAATAAATTTAAAAAATAAACTGCTACTAAAAAAAGAGAAATAAATTAAATAAATAATATGTGCACAGCTCTTGCATAGTTACAAAACAGGCACTTATAATCACCAAAGGTTTATGGAGTTGAATCATCATCTAAGCCCATTGTCAGTACCTAAGCTGCACCCACTCGTGCTAGACCTACAATATCCAGCAAGCCCTCACTCGACTGGTGATTGGTGAATACCGATGTGGAAACAAATCACTATGCTCAACACTGCCCCCTAGTCTGCTTGTTATGATGTTGCTGACAACTAATGTGGATGTCCTGGTTTGACACCCTCTTAGCATCTTAGTTTTTACTGTGCTGTGCCAAAGACCTTTATTTTTACCAAGCTCTCTGTTATGAAAACTTACCTTCCTGTACCCAACATTAAGGACCTTTTGATTGAAACAGTGACTATAAATATAATATTATGTAAATGAATTATGATACTCATATGAAAACTAGTTGTTAGAACAGAAAGTATCCATATAGTCGTTTTCTGGTGTTTCAGTGTATCATCCTTCCAGAAGCACTTTGAAATAGCTCAGAATGTTTTTTATCAGTGTATTTGAGTCTCTACATGGCTTACACAAACTGAAAAGAATATTTACATGTTGTGGAAATGAAATATTAAAATTGTTATACGCATCTGTCAGACTGTTTACCTTTTATGCTTGTGATTTCTTACGTCTTCTGTGAAAAAATATGACTGTATGGAAATCATGAATAATGGATAAATATTTCATTGGAAAAGCAAATTAATGAAAATGGGAAAGGTAGAAACTAACAAGGCAAACGAAGCCAAGCATAAGTTTACTTTCTGCTCAATTAACACATCTTTCTTCATGAGGACAGACATTTCTTTGCATTATGTAGTTTTTGTATGGGTGAGAGATAAGTAACATTTGATGTATGATGAGAGAGCAACTTTTTCTGTGGTTTACACACTAGCTCAAACGACCTTGGATACAACCCAGGTTCTATGTCAGTACTATCAGGGAAATTTTCTTGGTGAGGGAAAGCTATAAGTGTTTGCTTAGTCACACGAGGATAACTGCATAGCTCCAGATCTGAAAGTAAATATAAGCAGAATTGGGAGTGATGTCTTACCTGATCTCTTTAAAATTGTGTGACAGAAAATGATAGTTAGGATTAAGAACAGGGCTTACAGCTAAAAAGCTCTTTGAGCCAACAGCTACAAGGTAGGAAAAAAATCTGTGCAGTTTGTAAGCAAGTGATAACATTGATGGGCACTAACAGTAATCACAACCTGAGGTCAGTCACATTTATACTTATTAATGAGCAACCTCTCCTGATTTTGTTAATTTGGAAATCTTGCAAGTGTATGTCAGAGAAGGTATGGCAAGAGTATCTTTGAATGTCTTGAAACAAGTTTACTTTTTTATTTTGTTCATTATGTCACAGTCTTACAACCTGTATACTCTTGCGAGCTGGGGGGGAAAAAAAAAAAAAAAAAAAAAAAAAAAAAAAAAAAAAAAAAAAAAAAAAAAACCACACACACACACACACACACACACACACACACTCCCTACTAATAGGCCTACAAATTTTACATTGTCATCAGATGCCAATTAAAATGTAAAGTGCCATACCTCTTCTTCCAATTTATCTTGATACCAGTAACATACACCAAGGGACGGGAATCTGTCTCACTCTAGAGCCTAGAGAAAATTTTTAAGAATTTTCTAAAGCATCTTGAGAAATGTTGACTGGGTATGCAAATAAATGTACTGTTAGTGTAAGAAATACTTGTATGTGTGTGGTTACTGGATTAAGTCATGTATGGGGGAGTCATGGCTGTTGCCATCTCGAATGCATATGCTATGCATACAAAACAGTCATGAGAAGCAATCAAAAAAATGAACAATTGTGGCACATCTAAATGGAACATTTTGTTATGTAAAAGTAACACTTTAAGCAGTTGTCCAGTTTTTTGCACATTTCATATGTTAAAGAAATTCTACAGCATCCACAGTCTGTGGCAACAGTTCTTGTTTGCATAGTGATGCATCTCCTAACCACCTGTTTTCATCTGCTATTTGTAACCTATGATGGAGAACTACTACTTGATGCCTAACCACTTCCAAATATTTCATAGTTCTTCCACTGGCAAGTTCTTCAACATGTAAATCGTGCACGTTGTTTTTCAGTTTTCTATATTAATACATCAAAAACATATACCCCACATCAAAATATTTTCTGGGACATTCACAAAATATTCCAAGGCCCACAATTTCCTCTTCAGTGTCATTAATATATACTGTAACTATTGTGTTCAGTACAGCACCCTCTTACTCCAAACAAATCTTGCAGTTCAAGTGAAAACAAATTATACAGTTCAAATAAAGCAATCGAATTTTTCTCATGTGCATGGCACTGCACATCTACCAGATTACCTATACGAATAATTAATGGAAAATCTCATATAAAGATGTGAAACAAATACCAACAAAGAGATAGAGGGGCTGGCCAGTGCTTACCTCACCTCAGTACAGCCGATAGATACATAAAAAACAACCGAAAATTTACGTTCCTATCTTTTGGAATAAATGTTCCTTCATCAGGGGGGAGAGAGAGGAAAGAAAGAGAAGAAGGGAAAGTGGATTTAGTTACTCACAACCCAGGTTATGAAGCAACAGGGAAAGGAAAACAGGGTTCCCTGTTTTCCTTTCCCTGTTGCTTCATAACCTGGGTTGTGAGTAACTAAATCCACTTTCCCTTCTTCTCCCTTAATATGATTTTTGTCTGCCTCTGCCTCATTTTAATTAATTTAACACTACAGAATTAAAAATATTCTCATTTTATATAGAGAAGGTACTACCAATTTTGAACTGTTTCACAGTAACACACAAGACAAGGTAAGACATTTCTTCTGAATGACAGGCTGCTCCTTGTGAAAGGTTACAAATTTAACTGTGTAAGTGACCATGAATATAGAATTTTAATCCCTTCCGTGCTCAATTTTTCAATCAGACTTTTCCTATTTCTCCGTGTTACGCATTTTTTAATAAGAAATAATGAGTAAAAAAATTATGGCCAACAACAGATCTTAAGATTTTCAGTTAAAGTGGCTATGTTAATCTTTGTTTTAACAGCTTTCAAGTAAAATTTTCCTTTTTATATGGGAATTTGATGGCATCCAGAATACACAACACTACTGACAAGATATATACACAATTTTGTGGGATCTTTTTTCTGCATTAGACGTTCAGTTTAATTGACATTTAACAGTAGACTTTTATAAAAATCAACAAAATTAATATACAAAATACTATAACAATAATATACATTTGGTTTGTTTCAGGCACTGACACAATTTCCTTCACCTTCACAGCAAGTTGATAGAAATACTTTGAGACAATGGAAACTGTCACTTTCAATTACTTTTATGTTTCAGTTTGATTATATTCCCATGAATGATACTGTAAGCATGATTTCAGAGCATGTTAGTTCCATGGCTATTAACATTTCTGAAACTCCCAGCATTTTCTCCCTTCATAATTTATCTTATAATGGCACAACTCTCAAGACTAGTGTGCCTGTGTTTTGTGACCTTTGCATGCAGCAAGAAAAAACTGTCAGAAGCATATCAAACATTTTCATGCACAGTTTTAGTCTGTTATGAACCAGCATAGAGCAATATTTGCTATCTATGTGTTTACAGCTGTAAAAATATTCAGGCCTCAACACAGCATCTGAAAGAAGAGGATAAGACATGTCAAATCAACAGTAAGTTAATTATTTTTATATATTTTTTGCAGTGGTTGCACTCAAAAACAGGACTGCTTCAGATATAAAAAACAAAAAGTTTATACCTTAAAAACAAAGATTCCAAGACTTACCAAGCGGGAAAGCGCCGGCAGACAGGCACAATGAACAAAACACACAAACACACACACAGAATTACTAGCTTTCGCAACCGATGGTTGCTTCTTCAGGAAGGAGAGGGAAAGACGAAAGGATGTGGGTTTTAAGGGAGAGGGTAAGGAGTCATTCCAATCATAGGAGCGGGTGCGCATGGATATATATATATATATATATATATATATATATATATATATATATATATATATATATATATATATATATATATATATATATGTGTGTGTGTGTGTGTGTGTGTGTGTGTACACCTGTCCTTTTTTTTTTCCCCTAAGGGAAGTCTTTCCGCTCCCGGGATTGGAATGACTCCTTACCCTCTCCCTTAAAATCCACATCCTTTCGTCTTTCCCTTTCCTTCCCTCTTTCCTGAAGAAGCAACCATCGGTTGCGAAAGCTAGTAATTCTGTGTGTGTGTTTTGTTCATTGTGCCTGTCTGCCGGCGCTTTCCCGCTTGGTAAGTCTTGGAATCTTTGTTTTTAATATATTTTTCCCATGTGGAAGTTTCTTTCTATTTTATTTACAAAAAGTTTATACCTATATTTATATTACTTCCTTTATTGTGGTACTGACAATTATGTTGCAGTCTACTTTATTTAATTAACATAAGCAAATTTTCATACTGTGAATCATTTAAAATCTCTTCACCATAGGAAATCAATAGTAACAGGGGCCACTTTCCTCTGACAATTTACACAATCATCTATCTCAACTCCTCACACTTAATTCACATTCCCATAAAGTTTATCAAAATTTATACTGTATACTGATCTTTAAGTACGTAAAATGTTGAATACTAAATTTTGGAATAGATTATGTACTGCCTCTCAGATAAATCAGAATTTACATTTATAATCCAATTCTGTATAAAAAATGCAGTTCATACATATATATATGACACTAAAAATTACAACTAATCCCTTTCACATGCATTATACATTGTCTTTCTGGTCACCTGCATTAGTAGAATAAGAATAACAAATACCTTAACACAGGGATCAGCAATGTACTGCATGTAGGTCACATTTTCCCCCACAAGGTGTTTACGGATGGCCTGCCAATCAGTTTACTTATACACACTAAAACAGGTAATAAACAACTTCTGAGACTACAGCGTCTTATAAATTATGTAAATGAAAGTATTAAAATCTTAACAGAAAGCTAAAATAATTAGAGCACCGGGAACAGAGACACATGCAATGGATTGTAAATGGAAACATTACTTTCAAACATGTACGTATTTCATTGTAAATATGTAAATAACTAAAGAGTAAAGGAGACCACTCATTCAATAACAGAACCATTGATTCATTGACAGACACACACAAAAAGAGAGAAATTGCTAACTTATCGAATAAAAGCTCAGCAAATGATTATTTCTGAAAGTTAGAAAGTTTTCTCTCTCTTTTGTGTGTGTGCCTGTGACAACTCAATAACTCTGCTACTTGGTAAGTGTTCTTCACTCATAAATTATTTGCATACTGGCACAACTTTCCTTATTAGTTCACTGGATAAAGGTCATTTTATGAGCAAGTTTAAGGAAAAAAAAATAACAAGTGATTAAATATTAAAAAATTATTTTTCCTGTATGATCCCCTACAATAGATTATTTCAATTGTGATTTGAAATATTAACTTCCAGGGCTTCTGTATATATTTATTATTATATTTCTTCAATTTGTATTATCAGTATTGTAGCTCATTAATGGAGGACACAATTCTCATTGTTTAAGAGAAATGAGAAAAGAAATCTATCCGTTTTGAAAATTCTGTTAATTTATTCAAAAAAAAAAAAAAAGAAAAAGAGCCTTACCCTTTTTACACAGAATTTTACTCCACCTTCAAATCTTTCAGATAGTAAACTTGACACTGAGCCATGATTAGAATAGTTTCATCCAAGGTACTAATTCATTGAATCACTACTGCCTTGCCTTTGCACAAATTTTAGAACATCTTACATCCAGAATAGCTTTCAGGAACTGTCAATTCTATACTGACTTATCCATTGCCAAATCACAGGCACTTAAGTCCTTCCAGTGTAGTGGCATCAGCATTATTCTAGTAAAGGAGAGTCTTCACCTCACCACCAGTTCTCTCAGAATTCTTAATCTCACGAGTGAATTTTCAATATAGCATCAGTAATAGGATATAGTAAGCCATCTAGAAGGCAATGCTTTCAAAATATAACACACATTATTGTATCCAAAACTTTTCAGACTATGACAAGAGCTCCAAGATAAGAACAGGAAATCAGTTTTTGTGACATCAATTATGGCAGTGTGTGATATCATTGCAATGTTGCACAATTCCCAGTAATTTTACACTTCATCTGTCCCCTGTTCTTACTTTTTTTTGTTTAGGAACCCTAATATATACTGTGAAATATGTTATAATCAGCTATGTGTTTCCTACTGCCTTGTGCCACTGCTGAGCTTGGAACAAACTCAAAGGGATTTACACTCTTACAACAACTCCCAGCTGGACAGTGCAGCCCATTGTACTTCGAGCATGGATGAGTCAAAGCCCAGCTAAAGTGCTCACCAGTGATGTAGTAGGGTGCAGCAGTTGGCATTCAAACACCCCAACTAGAAGCAGATCCCAATATCTTGTCACATATCACCACTCTAGAGAGAACATTTCTCCCAGCTTTCTCTGTTCCTGTACCATGAATCTGGTATCCCAAGCCACTAGAGTATGCCATTCTATCACCACAATATTACCAATACTAATGTATCAACAACAACGACAATAATTTTGTTCGAGTCTCGGTCGGGCACACAGTTTTAATCTGCCAGGAAGTTTCATATCAGCGCACACTCCACTGCAGAGTGAAAATCTCATTCTGGAAACGTCCCCCAGGCTGTGGCTAAGCCATGTCTCCGCAATATCCTTTCTTTCAGGAGTGCTAGTTCTGCAAGGTTCGCAGGAGAGCTTGTGTAAAGTTTGGAAGATAGGAGACGAGGTACTGGCAGAAGTAAAGCTGTGAGTACCAGGCGTGAGTCGTGCTTCGGTAGCTCAGTTGGTAGAGCACTTGCCTGCGAAAGGCAAAGGTCCCAAGTTCGAGTCTCGGTCGGACACACAGTTTTAATCTGCCAGGAAGTTTCAATTTTATTCATCTCTGTGGTTTGTTTGAATTGGCCTTATGGGATCATGATAAAACTGAATTGTCATCAAACCCTGGATTTTTCAGAGAACAGATTAATTTTAGCACTAAAATGGATGCAGTATAAAGACCATTTGGATAAGGCATCTGTTTTCAAAGGAGCATCCAAAACAAAATGAACTTTTGCAAATTATGTTGGAGGAATACCAAGAAGAAATTTCATCACAAAGAATGGAATCAGAATTTTTAGGCATTATAGCAGACCAGTCTAGTGGTACATCAAATGTGTTTCAGACGGTTGTTGTATACCATTGCATATTAAGATATAAACCAATAGAACTGTTCTAGAGTTTATTATCTTCTACCAGACATGATACACAGATGTTGGCTGTGAGTTTGTTAGAAGAATTAGACAGGGAAAAAGTAAATAACACTCAAAAAAAAAATTATTGCACAGACCTGTGATGAGGTACCTGTTAGGGCTGGTTCCTCTAGTGGTGTACAAGCTACTGTGGACAAAAATTTATTCTAATGCGAAATATGTACTTTGCTACATCCATCAAGTTAATCTTATAATGAGCAAGATGGCACCAATCGATCGCAATACAACAATTCTTTTGAGTTTGAAGGAAATATGTAAATTTTTCTCAAAAAGCCAAGTGCAGTACCAACCCTTGATGAGGCAGTGGAAAACTGTTTGCTTCGATCTTCCCTACTAGGTGGAATTTTCAGTCTCAGTCCATAACTACAATTCTTGGCTACAAAAGACATTACTGAATCTATGAATCACATACTGGAAGGTGACTCTGTAATGAGTAGAAGTACAATCTGTCAGGCTCTTGGTCATAAAATAAAGTTCTTTCCAGTTGCAGCATTAATTATTGGTTGTAATTCTTTGGGAAGTGTTAGCATTAGTCCAAAGTTCTGTTTGGTCAGCTACATTATGGAGACATTAATGTGTACTCTGATCATTGGGCTCTTTCCACATTTGAAATAAATTTTATCAAGTTCCAAGAAGAAACTGACATAGCCAGTGATAATCTACTGAGTCCTCAATGATGGCCGTGCGGGGTAAAAAAAAAAGAGCTCAATGAAAGAAAGGAAGTTGGACAAGACTTAATAGAAAACAGAAGCAAAGAAGGTGTGTGATGTGATGATTTCTGAGGGTAAATGATTGTTTTAGTTTCTCAGGTCCTCTTATAGCTTCATCATTGTTTTTTTCCAGGAAAGTTCCCCTTGTACAGTGCTAACATGTCAGTTTCCTGATGACATGTTAAAGAAAATCTGTTCAGTGTATGCATTTTTGGATAAGCTGAAAGTACATCATGAATGATCTTCTATCTACCTAACACAAATTTAGGCCATTGCTTACTGCTGTAAGCTCAGCAGAGTTTATGATAACTAACAGCCTATGCGAGACCTTCACTGAGTGCTCTAAACTGCTGAAACTAATTCTCACAATTCCCACAATACTGTTCAAAGTAGAAAGCTGCTTTTCAACTTTTGAAAAGAATAAAAATCATTTTTACACAGCTCTACAAGCCAGGGAAGATTGCTGACTTCGGCAGTGCTTTCCATTGAAAGTTATCTCGTGATGGAGATCACGTATTTCAATCAGTGGAAGACTGACAAGTTTGCATTAATAAAAAACAGAAGGGCAAATTTTCAGTATAAGTGATATAAGAATAAATGCACTTATAATGTACAATTTGTCTCTTATTTCTGGCCTTTTAAATGACAAATATATCTCAGTTCTATTAGGAATGTAGCTCATTTTGTAACAATAATAAATCTGGAATGATCTTTCCCATAGACGTATCTCTGTCATAGATATGTCTCTACCTTGTCACCGGATCATACATTGGATCTAAAAAACTGAATTTTGTGACCTTCACACACACCATGATTTCTGAGTGTGTGTACATCATAGTACATGTCAGGTAGCCAGGCACCAAGATAAAGAATGTTTTCCCTTTTAAGACCATCATATAAAAATGCAACATTGAAATTTTGGTGCAATGCCCAACTTGGGATAGTCCTAACCATCACTTTCATCCATACAGTTTCCAATCCCTGTATTTTGTCTAAGAAATAGACGAGTTTTTAAAAACTGTTCCTCAGTTTTGAACAGTAAGATTCACCAGTCAATCCTATAATTGCATGCCTCCCCTCCCTTAAATAATTTAAACCAGCAAAAAGATTCATTTAATTCTATTTCATTTGTGTTGATTGTAGTATTACATTCCCTAAAGTTTTCATATATTACAACTTTAATTTTTATGCTTACCTGCTTGTCATCCAAGTTTTAATGTTTCATCTATGTCTAATTAGCAATAATTGCTTCAGAAAATCTTTTGCTGAATCGTAGGTAGCGAAACTTATTCCTACAGCAACAGGTCCTTTGATCCAGTTCATACTTAACCCCTTGAAAAAACCCTGGCGTATTCCCTCTTCCCTGTAAAATAATGGAAACAATATTCACTTGAAAAATTAAGGTAATGTTTGCAGAATTATTTGTGATCTATACTACAGTAGATAAAGAAAAGAGCTGGTCAGGGCTGACCAATGGAATCCTAAAGAAGTAAACTGCAGGACTGGTTTTTGCTGTGCATGAACAAGCCATGTTAACTAATCCAACACAGTAAGATCTGAGAAACTGGAAAAGACTCAGAGTGCAGACTCTGCAAATAAGCTGATGAAACAACTCATCATATCTTGAGCTGTTGCAAAACAGACTACTTAGACTAATTACAAACACCAGCAAAATGATGTAGCATGAATGATCCACTGGAAATTAAGCGATAATATCCATCTGGTGGTGACAAGGAACAAGGGGGGCCACAAACCAGAAGTTGTGAAAAACAAACATGTTAAATTACTGTGGAACTTCCAAGTTCCGACACATTAAATGCTGGAATGCCCTAAATTCTGGAACACAATACTCCAGACACCACAACTGTGGAAAAAGAGAAAGTGTGGATCACAGATATTGCTATCACAGGTTATGGCATCATTGATGAGGGGGACAAAAAAACCTGCAAACTTGCCATATATGAGAAACTGAAATACATCAACTCAGGTGCAAACCAGAGGAAGTGGTTCCAGAGGTTCTTGGCACACAGGGAGCACTGCCCCAAGATCTTCATGGGCACTTTAAAACTGCTTACATTGATAAAATATCTGTCTACCATTTACAAAAATCACTTTATTGGGAACTCCATGAATTGTCCACCAATATATAATGGAGTTCTAGCCACTTGGGAAGTGGCAGACTAGTGATAGAACTTTTAGCGAATTCATTTGCTGTATTTACTGTTCTGTTTGAAAGCTTGAAATTTCATGACAACATGACTAAACAATACCGAAGATAGTTTCTGATATGGGTCTCATATTCATGAATTTTCCCATACAAGAAAATTTATGACACACACAATGCAATTTAAGAAAGAAAGCACTAGTATTTTTTCCAAGGTATAAACTATAAAGAGAAAAATTGTAACTACACCTTAAATAAAGCATTTTGGATTAAATTGACAAGGACACATCAAATTTACAAGTTCTGTAGGTACAGAATTAAAGAGGCAATGTAGCTAACAGAAAATGTAAATAATGCACTGGTAGAGTAAGAGTTCTAGTGGAATTCTCAGTTTCAGACCATTATTTTTCACTATACATCAGGGTCTAAGGCTTTATGACAAAATACATGCTAGTCTGAACATATCCAGCAGCATTTAAGCGCTGTGTCTGTGTATGTGCGGATGGATACGTGTGTGTGTGTGTGTGTGTGTATACCTGTCCTTTTTTTCCCCCTAAGGTAAGTCTTTCCGCTCCCGGGATTGGAATGGCTCCTTACCCCCTCCCTTAAAACCCACATCCTTTCGTCTTTCCCTCTCCTTCCCTCTTTCGTGAGGAAGCAATCGCTGGTTGCGAAAGATTGAATTTTGTGTGTATGTTTGTGTCTGTATCGACCTGCCAGCGTGTCTATCGACCTGCCAGCGCTTTTGTTTGGTAAGTGATATCATCTTTGTTTTTAGATATATTTTTATTTATAACATCATTTTGGCTACTGCTGTCATCAAACCAGAACTTATAATTCATAAAACAATGTTCAGTGACACTGTTAGTTTTTAACTGATACTGACACTGAACCTTGTTTTACAAGTTCTAACTTTGACGACAGCAGTAGCCAAAATCAAGTTTTAACATATTAAAATGATCTAGATGGTTTTATTCACAAAATATTCACAGTGATCTTACACTCATAATTGAATTTATGTTACAGCTTAAGGGGCTGCACAACAAATTAAAAAAAGAAGTCTATTTTAATACTGTGGTTCAAGTCCACTTCATAATAACAAAAGACATTGATATAATTATTTTTTGTATTATTTTGTTTGTAGTGAGAAACAAACTTTCAAGTCAACACAGCGCATCACATAAAACACTTGCTGAAGAGTATATATTTAGGACAACTCCAACAAAACATATCAAAAACAAAATGAAAGATTTATCTTATTGCTGAATGTCATGTCAGCAACTGCACAGCATTTTCCTTAAATAAAGATGAATCAAAATCTTCACCACTGCAGAGTCTGCAGCTGCACTGAAATTTTTTAAATGATTTTGTGGCAGTTTTAGCTGATTTTTCTTTATTTGAAATGTTAGGTGAACGCATCAACAAATCATTCAAGAAATATAATAAAATTATCTAAATTTGTCATAAAAACTTCTCAAGCAATCTGTTTTGTTAAATTTGCAATGCCAGTATGATTTTATTTTATTTTATTTTAGTCATCTTTTGTAGTATGATTGATTGAACTTAATGTACAATGCAGTGCTGACTTTGGACAATTTGTGAAGCCAGGAAAAAGCTAACATTTTAATGCTGGTCCTCTTTGATAAACTTTTGCATTGCCATTGATTACAAATTATCTAACAACAACAACAAAATGAACATTATCCTCATTAAAAAATCTATCCTGCTTTATGATTAGCCAGCTTATTATTTGCCATTCTCTTTATACCATATATTACTGCTGTGATGCATACAGTCCTTGGTATATTGAACTATGAACTTTACTTTTTCGAAACCTTTAAGGAAGTACATAAACATCCGACCTTTCCATTTCAGATATGGAAAATCATATTAGAGAGATTAGGTTAGTATTTTCCCAATAGATCGTGAATAGTCAGACTTTTGATGCTATTAGTTAAGTGACCAAAGACTTTTGTGGCAGCATAATTTACCCCCTTCTGAGCCAAACTTAGATTTAACCTTGAGTAGTGACGATCATCCTTTCTCCTAGTGTTCTACTCATCTACACTTCTATTACTTTTGAATTAGTTTGGATTGTTAATAACAAATTTCACAAGTGAATATATATTGTGAGGCTACAGTGAAGATCTCCAGCAATTATTTTGATTACACACTTTTGTGCAATGAACACTCTTTTACTCGATGACGAGTTATCGCAGAATATGATGCCATACAAAAGTAGGGAATGAAAATAGGCATGTTAAGCTAATTTACTGAGATGTAAATTGCCAAAATTTGCAATGACCCTAATAGCATAAGTAGCTGAACTCAAACGTTTCAGCTGATCTTCAGTGTGTGTTTTTTTCTTCCCCAGTCAACCCCTCATCAATGCATGCATCTAGAAATTTTGAATATTCTACCTTAGCTACAGATTTCTGTTTGAAGTCTATATTTATTAATGGTGTCATTCCATTTACTGTGTGGAACTGTATATACTGTGTTCTGTCAAAGTTTAATGAGAGCCCATTTGCAGAGAACCACTTAATGACTTTATGAAAAACATCATTTACAATTTCATCAGTTAATTTTTGTCTGTTGGGTGTGATAGCTGTACTTGTATCATTGGCAAAAAGTACCAGCTTTGCATCTTTGTGAATATAGAATAGCAAGTCATTAATATATATATTAAGAACAGCATAGGACCCAAGACTGAACCTTGCGGCACCCCATTCTTTATTGTTCCCCAGTTTGAGAAATCACACGTTTTTTGAATATTGTGTGAACTGCTTATTTCAAATTTCTGCACCCTTCCAGTAAGGGTATGATTTAAACCATTTGAGTGCTGTCCCATTCAACCACAGAACTTGAGCTTATCTAGAAGTATTCCATGATTTACACAATCAAAAGTCTTTGAGAGATCACAAAAAATCCCAACGGGTGACTTCCAATTACTCAGCGCATTTAACATTTCACTAGTTAAAGTATATATTGCATTTTCCATTGAAAAACCTTTCTGGAAACCAAACTGACATTTTGTTAAAACTTTATTTTTGCAATGGTTTGAAGCTACTCTACAATACGTTACTTTTTCAAGCTTTTTTTGGATAAGGCAGTGGTTTAATAATGGCATACTTCAGTCTATCTGGGAAAATACCCTGCTTCAGAGAGTTATTACATACGTGGCTAGTAATCCCGCTTATCTCTTGGGAACAACCTTTTATTATCCTGCTGGAAGTGCCATCAATTCCATGTGAGCTTTGATTATTGAGAGAGTTTATTATCTTCCTAATTTTAGAAGGAGAGGTGGGTGGAATTTAAATTGTATCAAATGGTGTGGGTAAGGCCTCTTCCAATAACTGCCTTGCTTCTTTTAATGAACATTTAGATCCTATTTTCTTTACAACATTTAAAAAATGATAACTCAAAATTTTTTCGACTTCCGGCTTCTTTTTTGTGAAGCTTCCATTGGCTTTTATGGTAATGCCATCATCCTGTACTCCCTTGTAATAATATTCCAAATTGTTTTGATTTTGCTATGAGAGGTATCAATCTCAGACATGATGCACATGCTTCTGGACATTTTAGTAACCTTTCTTAATGTAGCACAGTAGTTTTTATAATATTTGGTTGTTTCTGGGTCGTTAAACACACTTCCCTATTGTGGTTACAAGATATTTTTATTCCTTTAGTAAGCCAAGTTTTTTGCATGGTTTCTTATAATTAGATTGAACTACTTTCTTGGGGAAACACTTTTCAAATTCTCTTACAAGTGTATCATGAAATAAGTTATATTTTAAATTAGCATCGGGTTCCTTGTACACCTCATCCCAGTCTAACTGCTGACGATCTTCTCTGAAATTTCTAATTGTTGAGCCATTAATTGAATGCACAACTTTGGAGGCTAGTTTTGAATTACTGAATGGAGCTACATCATATGCTGTAACTAGCTGAGCACCATGATCAGAAAGGCTATTCTCAACAGGACAAGAATTTAAGTTTTTAAACTTATCTTGGTCTATTAAGATGTTATCTATCAATGTGCTGCTCTATTTTACAACCCGAGTAGGAAAATTAATGACATATGTCAAATTGAAAGAACCGATCATGACTTCCAGGTCATGCTTCCTATTACTCTCTTTCAGTGAATCAACATTGAAGTCCCCACAAATAATAATTTGCTTTCCCCTGTCTGACAGATAGCACAACAAGGCATCCAAGTTTTCCAGGAATAAATGAAAGTTTGCTGGGGGTGACCTATATACTGTTACAATTATAAAAGAGCCCTCCTTCAGTTTAAGTTGACAGGCACATGCTTCTAGATGTTGCTCTAGAAAAAACTTTTTTGTATCCAAGCTTTTTACACAGTGGTAACTTTTAACATATATGGCAACTCCTCCTCTCACCTTATTCTCTCTACTCATATGTGCAGCTAGTTTATAACCAGTGATATTTACCTTTTCCATATCAGACACAATGTGATGCTCAGACAGTCATAGTATATCTATTGCATTATCAGATTCAATGTCTTCTAAACAAACCAGGAACTCGTCTACTTTATTCTTCAATCCCGGAATATTTTGGTGAAAAATGGTAACATTATTTTTTACTTTACTTTTGTGAGAATCTACTTTTTTCTTTAATCAAAAAATGGTTCAAATGGCTCTGAGCACTATGGGACTTAACATCTGTGGTCATCAGTCCCCTAGAACTTAGAACTACTTAAACCTAACTAACCTAAGGACAACACACAACACTCAGCCATCATGTTTTCTTTAATCCACCAATATTTTGGTTAAATATGGGAACATTATTATTTACTTTCCTGTTGTGAGAATCTTGTGAGTTTTGGAACTCTTTAGCACCTGCCTGCCTGAACTTCTCATTGGACACTGATATTAGTCTAAAAGGAGTACATCCATGAGTACTAATGTCCCCCCCCCCCCCCTTATGGATTTCGCTAGCAACCCTGCCAGATTACCCTTCCCTTTCCTATTGAGGTGTAAGTCATGCTTGTGAAATCCCCCCCTATCAATAGCCTCGAAAGGAACCAGTCCAATGTCTGACAGAGTGACCACCCTACGCAACTGATCCAACTCCATATTTACTCTCCTGACAGAGCGGTTCAACTGGGGCTGATCATGTCACATGAAATCAGGCACCAGCGCTACATCGGTATGGGTCATTGCAGAGGCTATTTTCACCAGGTCACACTCAATACTGTAGCCCTGATACCTATCAATACTGTTTCCCACTCCACCCACTATCATCACACGATCTTATTTTGAGAAACCCTTGCACAAGGAACCTATATCCTCTACCACCTGGCTAAGACATGCACTTGGCTTGAAAAAGTTTATGACCTGGTACCTATCACCTAATTTTTCCTACAAAATCTGGTGCACACCTTTTCCATGGCTGCTACCTAGCAACAGAACTTTCCTCTTACTTTCTACTTTTTTGAAACAGTTGGTTTCCTAGTGAGATTCTGTTGCATCTTAACCACATCTACTTCTTCTGGAGCCTCTTCCGTATTTAACTGTGGCAGCAAGGCAAATATATTGGTTGTGCCAATTTGGAAACTGTCAGACTCTGCCCTCTTTCTGTGGCCCCTGTTCCCAGCTACCACTTCCCATTGCTGTTTACCCTCCTCCCCCCTTAACCTCTTCAGTTCCCCCCTCGCTCTGTCCAAATCCGCCTGTTCAGCTATAATCCTATCTCTTGAGCAAACCCTGCAAGAGAATGTAAGAGTCTTGCTTGCTTTCTCAACTCCCACGCCGCTATAATTTCCACAATGAAACCACCTATCACAAGAGCAGCACAAAACCCCTCAACTACGTTTCCTACTGCAGCTCACACACTTAGTATCCATGGTAGTTTGGAAATTAGTCAAGAGATTTACTAAGTGATAATGATAATATATTAAATACAGATGCAAAAAGACACTAAATATGTTTTGGAAACTAACATGTAAGTAAGCTATTACCAAATGCACTTAAATTTGTGGTATAATGCTAAATATGCACGATCAAAAATTAGGCCTAAGCAACAGTAAGTAAACAAACTTTACGCGATTACTAGAACACTATGCAAATAAAAGAAAAAAATTTAATTGTGGGCTTGAAGAGTACACTAGAGAATGTATTTAATTATTTAAAATGTTCAACTACAATTAATTACAACCTAAATTACTCATCTTTCACGAGGGCTCTGTCTCCATGTGTGAGGCCTTGTGCAGGGCTACCAACACCAATGAGACTGCAGTCGTGTGTGAGTTGCATTTGTGTGAGTGTGTATGTATGTATTTGTCATCTAATGCTGTATGACCTCCTATATGGTCTGGCATGCCAGAGTTCTGCCCGTACATTTCACTATGACTGCCTGACAAGACTACTCGCATTTTGACAACAATAAATCAAAATTACCATCTTTTAACTCGTGGATATTTTGGGGTTCAATGATATACACCAATGATTTAAGATGCTGCAAAGAAAAAAATTGCAAAGGGCTAAGTCACACGATCATGATGGTCATTGTTGGTCAGTATTATGCAAGAAGAGGCGATTCTGAAACTGCCCGTGGAGTAACTTAATCATTTTGGCACCATCTTGCAGAAACTATAACTATTGAACATCAATTCCATTAAAATGAGGCCATAAATTTATTATCACATAATATTTGTTTCCATTAACTGTTACAGCTTGTCCTGCTTCGTGAGGAGGGGATGCGGTGGGGTGGGGTGGGAGAGGGGGGGTGGTGGGGATTGGGCTGACTATGCTGTCCACCGAAAAGCCACAGCAAACTGTGACTCACTGTGGATGCATGCCCTCTCTTGAACCACAGAAAGATTCTCTGACCTCAGATGCTGCAGTGCTGTTTATTCACAAATCAATTTAAGTGCAAGCGCACTTTGTGACTAAAGATTATGTTCCTCACAAAGTCATTTCCTCAGAAACCATTCAACAAAATATCTTCTCCTCACATGATCAGTATTTTCAGCAGTTGTGTTAACTGGATTCTGTATGGGTAGTAATATGAGATCATACCAGAGAATTCATCATACTGAAGAAAATTCTCTCCCAGATTCTTGGGAATGGGGAAGAACTGACTTCACTCGACAAACAGCCACATTGTCACAGGCTTTGACAATGTTTCATACAGCCAGCCGGTGTGGCTGTGCGGTTTAGGCACTTCAGTCTGGAACAATGTGAACGCTACGGTCACAGGTTCGAATCCTGCCTCTATCATGGATGTGTGTGATGTCCTTCGGTTAGTTAGGTTTAAGTAGTTCTAAGTTCTAGGGGACTGATGACCACAGATGTTAAGTCCCATAGTGCTCAGAACCATTTAACCCAGCCAATGTTTCACACAAATCTGCCAGAACGAATGTGCCCAGAACTCAATGTTCACTGCTGTTTCATGGTCTCACAGTTGCTGCATAATTTTCTCTGTTCTGATAAAATGTTTTCACTATTAGCACACAGTAGTGAATTTCTCCTTAGTTTGACATACAATGAAGAAATACTAGAAATTCAGACTGAAGTAATAATCGGAATGTTTATGGAAATTGAAATGATACACAAATCACGGTCAAGAGGCAAACAAAAGTATACTACATGATTCAAAATCAGCTTGCATTTTGGAGGATACAAATCTTGTTGCGAATTTAAAATTTCCATTTTGACTGCTGCCATGTATTCATAGCGGACTAAAGTATTGTTCATGTAATACTTTAAAAGTAATCAACTGCTCTTATACAGATTTTCAATTGCTAAAACAGATATTGCAGGCAAAATTAAACTTAATACTGAAGAAGTAATTCATCAATGTCAGGTTAAACAAACAAACAGTCACAAAACTGATTAAAATTACAGATCAACAGCATCTTTTTACCTGAAATATATTTTTAAGATGTGAGATACTATGAAAACTTCTGGCAATAAGACAGCAATGAATTAAGTTTGATTAAGTAAAATTAAAAAAAAACTTATTTTGTCACCTGTATATTTTTTGGAGTGTTCCCAAAATTGTTTGATACTGAGTATTAGTTAATGAAGACGTCTGCATTCTTCTCCGAACAATGTCGAGTGGATATGAAGATGACTGACCCAGCATTCCAGCAACTGCACCAAACAACAAGCTTGCTATGGCATTAGGACTGGAGCTGCCTGTATACTCTGAAATATAAAAATTAATGTATATATTATTTCTACTGACTATGTGACAACATACATCTTAAACAAACCACCACCACCACCACCACCACCACCACCACCACCACCACCACCACCACCACCTTCTTTCCTTTCTCAGATCTTAGGTCTGGTTAAAAATGGAAAGTGACAAGGACCTTGATCAAGCGTGACTTCCTTTTAACTGTATGGTATATGTTACATTGCATTTAGGAACTTTCGGGTAATTGAACATGTATCAATAATTACAGATTTCTGTAGTTGTATATATAAGTTTCGATGTAGTTGTATTGCGTTGATGTACTGGTGGATATTGTGTGGTATGACTCTTGGAGCGGATAGTATAACTGGTATAATGTCAACTTTATCCTGATGCCACATGTCCTTGACTTCCTCAGCCAGTTGGATGTATTTTTCAATTTTTTCTCCTGTTTTCTTTTGTATATTTGTTGTATTGGGTATGGATATTTCGATTAGTTGTGTTAATTTCTTCTTTTTATTGGTGAGTATGATGTCAGGTTTGTTATGTGGTGGTGTTTTATCTGTTATAATGGTTCTGTTCCAGTATAATTTGTATTCATCATTCTCCAGTACATTTTGTGGTGCATACTTGTATGTGGGAACGTGTTGTTTTATTAGTTTATGTTGTATGGCAAGTTGTTGAGGTATTATTTTTGCTACATTGTCATGTCTTCTAGGGTGTTCTGTATTTGCTAGTATTGTACATCCGGTTGTGATGTGATCTACTGTTTCTATTTGTTGTTTGCAAAGTCTAATTTATCTGCTGTGGTATTGGGATCTTTAATAATATGCTTGCTCTAATATCTGGTGTTTATTGTTTGATCCTGTATCGCAATCATGAATCCTTCCATCTCACTGTATATATTGCCTTTTCTTAGCCATGTGTTGGATGTGTCTTGATCGATGTGTGGCTGTGTTAGATGATACGGGTGCTTGTCATGTAGTGTTTTCTTTTTCCAATTTACTTTCTTCGTATCTGTTGATGTTATGTGATCTAAAGGGTTGTAGAAGTGGTTATGAAATTGCAGCGGTGTAGCCATTGTATTTATATGAGTGATTGCATTGTGTATTTTGCTAGTTTCTGCTCGTTCTATAAAGAATTTTCTTAAATTGTCTACTGGTCCATAATGTAGGTTTTTTATGCCAATAAATCCCCTTCCTCCTTCCTTTCTGCTTAATGCGAATCTTTCTGTTGCTGAATGTATGTGATGTATTCTATATTTGTGGCATTTTGATCGTTTAAGTGTATTGAGTGCTTCTAGGTCTGTTACTCCATTTCATCATCATCATCAGTTATATAAATAAGTTAATGTCTTCCCTGCTTGAAAGAAATTAGTACTGGTGATAATTTCAATGAAAAATAATGGTTTTTCACCAATAATACATTTTCCCCTTTCCTTGATGGATTAAAATTTCAAATGGGCTAGCAGGTTATATATAAGCAGTGTACAAGCAAAGATAAAAATCAATTGTGTTGCCTAATTAGATTGCTCCAAAACTGCTCTGTATCACTGCACTACCTATAGAATGATAAATGGTCATTGTTAGAGATAACTGTTCTGTTACTCAAGCATTAGTACAGAAATCTACTCAAAATATGGGTTTACTCTTTCTATTACATAATAGAAATTAACATTAGAATTCATGACTCATTAGTACTAGTACATAACATCTGATCTGTGAAATACTTTCGCCTTTTACAAACAAATACTTCTTATAAAACTCTCCCTCTCTTTAATCCCCCTGCCCAGATTCCCTCTCAGTGTGGGGGGAGGTGCTAAACAGAACACACATTTTGTTCCCTGAAGAGAGGTGGGACGGTAGGTGGTGGGTGGAGACACTAATGAGGAAGAGTAAAGCAGTTTTTTTGTCATGTCAACTTTATGAAATTTCACTTAGAATTATTTATGTGAACATATTGCTTGGCATCAGTTCTACCCCAAAAATATACAAGGCTATTACAGTTACGAGTCACAAAAATGCAAAAAATATTTCAGATGTTATTGGAAGCTTTAGATAGTTCTGTAATACTGATTTAATTAATTTATTCTGAAAGGACCTTTCTTTCAAATGTTATCTCAAATGACACCTGCCGTTTCCCAAACAAGTTATTCACTTCAATCTGCATTTACATCTACACTCTGCAGACCACTGTTAAGCCCACAGCAGAGAGTACATCCCATTGCATTCATTATTAGTTCCCCCCCCCCCCCCCCCCCCCCCCCATTCAGTTCATGTATGGAGTGTGGGAACAACGATTTTTTTTAAATGCCTCCATGCATACTGTAATTATTCTGATTCATCATTTTGATATATCTTTTTCCCTGATACAGACCTATTCCCCCTCCAGCCTCCCTTTCAGATGAAGTAATTCTGGCATACATATATAAATACACAGGCATCCATTGCAGAGACTAGAAGTTTACATTCAGCAGTTACTCTCATCACACTTCTCACTATGGAACTTCATCATGTCCAGGTAGGAAGCATAGTTATGTCAGTGCATGCAATCTTAAGTGCAGTCTAGTGTTCACTACTACATGACAAGTAGAGATGATTTCAATTTGTTAAAATTACTGTATTAGGCAGGACACTATTTTTATATAATGAAACATTTTCTTCTTACTATTTTATTATTAAACATTTTTTTATCTAAATGGAAAACACATTTTATAAAACTTGGCCATGAGCAACAACCACTATTTACATTACTGGCATTGCCCAGGCATGTGTTTATTCCAGTCTCCTATTATTCCATCCCCCCCTCCCCCCCCCCCCTACCACCTGCTCCTTCCCCCCTCTATTTCCTGCTGCCTCCTATCTCTACCTACCCCCTTCTCTTTCTACGTTATCATCCCCACCCCAATAGGAGGTTGCCGTTTCTTACCACCACATTATTTCTTTCCAGATAGCAGGTAATGTGTGTACCAAATTTGGTTGAAATTGGTCCAAGGGTTTTGGAGGAGCTTTTTACCCATGGTTTTGTCCTCACTCACAAAAACCACATACATTTAATGTCTTTCACAGGTATTTCACCTGTATCTCTAGCAAATTTCACCCTGCCCCTGACCCCCCCCCCCCCACCCACACACACACACACACACACACACACACACACACACACACACACACACACACACACACACACACACACACACAGCTCAATTCTTATGACTTCTTATCTCCTGACCTGTGTGTCGCACAACGATATTATTTTGCAGGTACAATCCAATGGTGTATGTGGATACTGTCTGTGAAATGTGTGGCAAATAGAGTTAGTAGTAAAGACAATAAATGAAGAGGTCATGCGTGATGCAGTAGTTTTACTGTATGAACAGCAAAAATGTAGGAGATTTTTATTTTTACTTTTTTTCCCCTCCCCTTGTCATTTTATGCTGGCTGTCAAAGAGAGTTAGTTCAAAGGTTTGAAGCTGCAACTTGTGCATCTGTAAGATCTCACTGAAAGAACTTTCAGAAAATTGTACAAAGTTCAGTTCTATGCAAAGTTGATGGAGAAACTGAAATCTAACATTCAGTCTTTCATACATTCATGCTTTAGGACCATGCTACCAATTGGTTACACCACATATTCAGAAATAGAGGGCCTACAGAAACTACTTTAGGCAAATGATACACCATGCTCCAATGGAAATACTATTAGACTTGACTTGAATATGTAGTGAATTAAGCCCATTTCCTTGCTCATGTTTATCACAAATCTCTCAAAACAAGAATAAAGCAATGCATCCTCTAAACAACAGGCATCCATAATGCCATTCTGTTACAGAATGCCATAGCTTATCCCAGGCTGTAACATGCTTTAAGGAAAAAGCATGTGTGCAGAAACCACCACTCATATGAAATGCAGCTCTTTCTTTACACATGATGTGTTACAAATAATAATTGCAGGTGAAAATGTAGATTTCATCTTCTCAAATTTCTGAAAAGTGATTGACATCACATCACATTTGTAACTGATAAGCAAGAAGAGAATATATGGGTATCTTTTCACATCTGTTATTGTTTGAAAAATATGTCATATTCGACTGTGAGAGTTTACCAGTAATGACAACAGTATCTTCTCAAGAAAGTGCATAAGTAGGGCTACCATTATCAATAAATGTAAATAATGTATCATTTACTGTGGAAGAAGCGGCTTTCTGGCTATTGTTGGATCAAAATTAAAATGATGTGATTTTGAAAATTAGCAAATTTGTGCTATTAACAAGACCTGGGCTTCAGCAATTATCAAGTTTCTTTGATTGCTTCAGCTTCATTGTTGAACATTATAATACCAGAATCAACATCACTAGTTCTTTAAATTCTTTTTATTGTATATTATATATTGATTAAAGTACTACACTACTGGCCATTAAAATTGCTACGACACGAAGATGATGTGCTACAGACACGAAATTTAACCGACAGGAAGAAGATACTGTGATATGCAAATGATTAGCTTTTCAGGGCATTCACACAAGGTTGGCACCGGTGGCGACACATACAATGTGCTGACGTGAGGAAAGTTTCCAACCGATTTCTCATACACAAACAGCAGTTGACCAGCGTTGCCTGGTGAAACGTCGTTGTGATGCCTTGTGTAAGGAGGAGAAATACATACCATCACGTTTCCGACTTTGATAAAGGTCGGATTGTAGCCTATCATGATTGTGGGTTATCCTATCACAACACTACTGCTCGCATTGGTCGAGATCCAATGACTGTTAGCAGAATATGGAATCTGTGGGTTCAGGAGGGTAATACGGAATGCCAAGTTGGATCCTAAAGGCCTCTTATCACTAGCAGTCAAGATGACAGGCATCTTATCTGCATGGCTGTAACGGATCGTGCAGCCACGTATCGATACCCGAGTCAACAGATGGGGACGTTTACAAACCAACAAGCATCTGCAAGAACAGTTAGATGACGTTTGCAGCAGCATGGACTATCAGCTCAGAGACCATGGCTGCAGTTACCCTTGATGTTGCATCACAGACAGGAGTGCCTGCGATGGTGTACTCATCAAAGAACCTGGGTGCACAAATGGCAAGACGTCATTGTTTTGGATGAATCAAGATTTTGTTTACAGCATCATGATGGTCGCATCCGTATTTGGCGACATCACAGAACGCACATTGGAAGCATGTATTCGTCATCGCCATGCTGGCGTATCACCCGGCATGATGGTATGGAGAAATGCGTACCATCATGTTTCCGACTTTGATAAAGGTCGGATTGTAGCCTATCGCGATTGTGGGTTATCCTATCACAACACTACTGCTCGCATTGGTCGAGATCCAATGACAGGCTCTAGGCACCAAATGGCACATTGGTTACATGTCTCTGTCACCTCTTGTTCGCATTGATGGCACTTCGAACAGTGGACGTTACATTTCAGATGTGTTACGAACCGTGGCTCTACCCTTCATTCGATTCCTGCGAAACCCTACATTTCAGCAGGATAATGCACGACTGCATGTTGCAGGTCCTGTATGGGCCTTTCTGGATACAGCAATATTCAAGTGTTGCCCTGGCCAGCACATTCTCCAGATCTCTCACCAACTGAAAAGGTCTTGTCAATGGTGGCCGTGCAACTGGCTCGTCACAATATGCCAGTCACTACTTTTGATGAACTGTGGTATCGTGTTGAAGCAGCATGGGCAGCTGTACCTGTACACGCCATCCAAGCTCTGACTCAATGTCCAGGTGTATCAAGGCCGTTATTACGGCCAGAGGTGGTTGTTCTGGGTACTGATTTCTCAGGCTCTAGGCACCCAAATTGCTTGTAAATGTAATCACGTGTCAGTTCTAGTATAATATATTTGTCCATTGAATATCCATTTATCATCTGCATTTCTTCTTGGTGTAGCAATTTTAACGGCCAGTAGTATACTTCCATTTCTGAATGAGGGTACAAATGTCTGGTGTGAACAGTGACTACGCTAACACATATTTCAATTTTTTAAATTGTTGACTTGAGCATCCATCAAATACAGTACTGTGAGGTCCTTCCTCTTCTCCATACAGCATTTGTAATGCCATGCAGCATCTGTGACATAGGGATGTCTACTGTGTAACTATCTGTCTACGCTGTCCAAGGAGTACCTCAAACAACTGACCTATAAATAAGGTCTTTCAGGATTATTTTGGTCCCATTTAATTATTACTATTACTATGACTATACAAAACTATTTGTTTACACACTTGCTCATTTACAGACTATGACAGCACAGAAAATTTCACAGCTCTAACATTTATGATAAAATATCTGAATTTAATTCAACTGCATTCTATGCCCTCATAAGTGTTGGCAAACTGTCCACTGGCAATGATTTCATTTAAAGAAAGAAAAGTAGCTACGGGAAAGGGACCACAATGAGTTATAGAACAATTTTAACAGTATTTTATTATTAGCAGTGCTCTTTAAATACAGATGTACTTCAGCTAATGCCTTTAAACAACAGAAATAGCGAATCACAAGATTAGTGGCAAAGCTTTGGAGCATGTACACATTCCTAGACCTAACATTAAAAGCAATATGACATGGAATGAGTGCATGAAACTCCTTGTGGTAAAGAAGGGGAGGATTCCGAGAAAATATAGCACATAAGCACATTCCAGAAAATATGTTAATGAAGCCTATTCCACAATACTGCTCCAATATTTAGGATAATTATCAAGTGCACCTGTCAGAAGATGTTGAAGGAGTTCAGAGGCTTGCTGATTGGATCATGGAAGGCTGGTATAAAAAATGGAAGTTCAAGTGCCAAAGGAAGAAAAGTAATGTTTACACAAAATTATGTTTTGTAAATCTGCAGAACTGTGATTCCAGGAAACATTTGAAACAATTATGCTGAAGAAGATAGAGCACAAAGCTTGAAAGGGGAAGGAAATCGACAAAGCTTGAAAGGGGAAGGAAATCGACAAAGCTTGAAAGGGGAAGGAAATCGACAAAGCTTGAAAGGGGAAGGAAATCGACAAAGCTTGAAAGGGGAAGGAAATCGACAAAGCTTGAAAGGGGAAGGAAATCGACAAAGCTTGAAAGGGGAAGGAAATCGACAAAGCTTGAAAGGGGAAGGAAATCGACAAAGCTTGAAAGGGGAAGGAAATCGACAAAGCTTGAAAGGGGAAGGAAATCGACAAAGCTTGAAAGGGGAAGGAAATCGACAAAGCTTGAAAGGGGAAGGAAATCGACAAAGCTTGAAAGGGGAAGGAAATCGACAAAGCTTGAAAGGGGAAGGAAATCGACAAAGCTTGAAAGGGGAAGGAAATCGACAAAGCTTGAAAGGGGAAGGAAATCGACAAAGCTTGAAAGGGGAAGGAAATCGACAAAGCTTGAAAGGGGAAGGAAATCGACAAAGCTTGAAAGGGGAAGGAAATCGACAAAGCTTGAAAGGGGAAGGAAATCGACAAAGCTTGAAAGGGGAAGGAAATCGACAAAGCTTGAAAGGGGAAGGAAATCGACAAAGCTTGAGAGGGGAAGGAAATCGACAAAGCTTGAAAGGGGAAGGAAATCGACAAAGCTTGAAAGGGGAAGGAAATCGACAAAGCTTGAAAGGGGAAGGAAATCGACAAAGCTTTTTCAAAGGAACAGTCCCAGGTTTTACTGGAGTGATATAGGAAAATCATGGGAAACCTTTTCTTATTTGGCCACATAGGCATTTGAACCATCATCCTCCAATAGAGACCAGTACCTGTGCAACCTCACTAAGGAAAATTCTGCTGCCCCCAGATAAGGCTAGTGAGAATTAGACATGAGAGCCTGTCTCATATTAATGTAAAGAGAGAGCATGATTTCATCACTCAATTTGCAAATGAAATAGGACAAGGAAAGACTACAAAGCAAGCAAAACATATTATCTACCATGTACTGTGCAATGGTTTGCATAATTAATGTGTATAAAGGCAGTCAAATGAAAACAAGACAGATGGAAAAAGTAAGTTAACAGTTCATTATTTGAAAAGTAATTGCAATAAGTGTTAAAATAATTATTCCTCCGAGACAAGACACTCATTGCCACCATGGAAAAATGTGCAATTGCCTATGGAACCATGATTGGGCCCGTCTACATGCTGTGATGGTTGTTTCAGTACTGCTGCAGACACTTCCTCCCTTCACTCCCGATCTCTCCCCATGCAATTTCTACATTTTTTGAACCCTGAAGAAAGATATTCGTGGCCGTAGAATTGCTTTTGGTGAAGAAGTGCATGTCTTGATAGAATCACAGTTCTGTAGGCAATTGTAAACACTTTTCTATGAAGGCACTGACCACCTTGTCTCACAGTGGGATAAATGTATAAACAGTTATGGCAATTAATTTTGAACTAATGAAAAGTACTTACTTTTTTCACGTATTTTATTTTCATTAGACTGCTGTTACAGGATTGGGTTGAAAATATACAGAAGCTGTAAAATAACAATTAAAGAAGCATTTATATTTCAATGGAGACACTATCTTCAGGCAATGGCTGGCAGTTCTTACCAGTGTTGCACTATTTCATTCACATTAAAAACCCACAACACAGGAAGTAATTTGAGTCATGGTGTGTATTCAACAGTACGGTGTAGTGATTTTCTTCTTGTGATATCACTGTGGGATCTTAATCCAGTTTAAGAGTCTTTAAATTTCTGTTTTTAATCAAAAAAATAATTTAAAGTCTTCCCTGTTCAAAAACAGTACTGCTTAAATGAAACTTCCTGGCAAATTAAAACTGGCAGAAGTAAAGCTGTGAGGACGGGGCGTGAGTCGTGCTTGGGTAGCTCAGTTGGTAGAGCACTTGCCCGCGAAAGGCAAAGGTCCCGAGTTTGAGTCTCGGTCCGGCACACAGTTTTAATCTGCCAGGAAGTTTCATATCAGTGCACACTCCATTGCAGAGTGAAAATCTCATTCTATGATCATGTGACATTGTTGCAGGTTATTTGCTTGGTGCTCATGCTGCTTCATGTCAATCACGCTGAAAAAACATCTCTCTGGGCATCTGAAGATCTAAGCCAACCGGAGGCTGCAAGTGTATTTCGGCATAACCTCAACAAGATACTACAGAGAGTGTGTGCTACTGTGGATCATATGCATACCTTCTGTTACGTTGTGGCTATAATGGATTCAACAGACATAAAGAAGTATGGCCATTTTTCAATAATTAGTAATGTTTACATTTTTAATGATACATTATTAACACTTCAAACATACTTTACCAAGAAAATTTCATATGATCAAACTAATGTATGAACTGTAAATATATACATAATACAATTTTTTCCAGGTGCTTGCAAACTACACGTGAAGTATGTAATCAGATCATGCACTCCACCTACTGGGAATGATATCGTCAAGTGTATTCATTACAGAATTCTAAATGCGTTACTATGTATAATATTACTGAATAAAAATATTAATATATTAATAAATGTACTACATTCTGTTTAGCTTATCTAAGTCAGACAACAGCTATTAACATTTTTATTGTTGTTACTATTTCAACTTATTTACAAAGAAAAGCCTGTTGATTGTTTTTAGTAACTTAATGGTTACATAATGAAGTCTTCATTTCATACAGAAATGTTCTAAACAGAACATATATAATCTAAGAAGAAAACTTAACAACCCTATGGGAGGTGCATGATGACAGATGGGTACAAATTGGAAAACTCTCTTGACATTTTTCATTGTTTATTTCTAGACTTCATTACATAACTTATACAAACACCTAACAGCAGGTAAGGATGATTTCAAACATGTGAGGTCAACATTCATTATCACTACTAGATAATTTTCTATAGAAATGCATATATTAATATATGGTGCGACATTTTGATTGCATAGGAAATTATTTCATAAATTAAGGGACACAGACTGCTCAAAAGTCACAGCTGACACTGGAAGAACATTAGCAGCTGTAAGCAATGTTACATGACATAATATGAAACCAGAATTAAAGCAGTTCTATTAACGAACTGAAGCAAAAAATCCTGCAACGATTCTTTTTTGTTTTCATTTCATGAACCTCTGGTTTTAATTTTATTTATAGTTTATAAATACATCACAAAAATACAAAAAATCCATTTTTCATTAATTTTACAAAAAAAGAAGCTACACGATTGTGTGAGCAAGAATTTATTTACATAATATATGCTGTACAGTTCTCAAGTACAAAGGAGCATGATTGACAGATTAATTGAGTATTTATCTCATCCAAATATAATTACACACTTATGTGCCTACTAGAATATAATCATAAATAATTAACTTAAGTCATAGGTTAAAAATAGGCAAGAAATCATTAGTAATATGTAGGACATTATCATCATAATATTTGTATGTGTGAAACATTTTATTTGCACTACAAAAGACAAATATACATTATGTTTTTTGCAATCGGTTTTGGTTCTACTACATAGTGAAGTTAATCTACAAATTGACGGAGAAGTTAGATCATCAATGCCTGGGAAATGGTCATAAACACCTAATGCCATGACATAAGGAATAGGGTCAGGAGGTTTGCAATATTTAGATATATTACATGCCTCAGCCTCAGTTTCATCCTCTACTTTGATATTACACATTGTTAGGAATGCATCAAGAGATACTTTCACTAACTAGGATTCTGGCACAGCAAGAAACATTTCAGATTCATTTCTGCTTTGAAGACAACTCTACTCATCATTCCTTTCTTTTATATCACTTACTGGCAGTTGTAACAGACGATCAACATTAGCATTGTCGCCTTCAAACAAATCACTGACTTCTGATCTTTTGTTCAAAATATTCAGGTGGCAAGTGAGATTGTGGTAGGTGAAAAACTAGGAGGAAAAGTCTGAATTTTCATGGATACAGATCTTTAAGTAAGCATAATGCTTGCATCATTTGGCAACAATATGACCATAAAGTTGCCCTGTTGTCTTATTAGTGGTGTGGAAACAGAAATAGTAATGCCTGCAGGAAGATCTCCATTAAGCTAAAGATTGACAACAGTTATTACAAATGTGATATGGAAGTCACAAGGAAATGCAGTTTTGACTGATATCATCCTTGAGAATGACTTTCTATGCTGTTATCAAAGTGTGATTGACTATAGGTCACATATGGTTTGATTTGGTATGGCAATTCTTCATCTAGGTGGTGACCACACATCACACAGGTGTGAAAATTAACAAGAAAGGCCTGCTTCTTTAGTTCTGACTGATCTGTGTACTACAGTGTTAAAAGTTGATGCTCCTGCAACTCTTAGTAGTGGTACTGGAAAGGTTCTCTTACTGACTGTCTAAATCCAAGAGCCTAAAGAAACAGTCTTTTTGGTTGACACTCACCCAGAATGATATCCTTGACGGAATACAGGTTCAAGTAAAGAGAAGTTTATGCACAATAAAACAGTAGAGGTGAAAGTGTACAATCCAGCATTCATAGATAATTTTTGGATATGGGATGCAGTGGTAGTTCATGGCAGTATACTGGCCAGTATACAAGAAATATCCAAAGATTATATACCTTTTGCCAAAGAGAGAAAGATTAAAAGAAGAAGCCAAGCAGGGAAACACACACAATCATGCCATCTCTTAAAAAGTAGTTGCATAGAAAGTTATTACACCTACATGAGCTGGAAGAAATTTGTTGTGTCCAATCCTGGAAGAGTATGCATGGTGTTTAGAAGAATACCAGTACACGGCCACTACTTACCCATTTACTATGAAATTCTTACTGGAAAAGCCAGACATATTGCACAGAAGCCATTTAGTATTCCTTTTCATCAACAGTATTTTGCAGAGGAAACTATTCAGCAACTACTTGAGGCAGAAATCATCCAGCCATACACCAGTCTATGGTTGCCACCTATTATGGCTGTATTGAAGAAACCAATTAATGATGAGAAGGCTTATTGCTTAAGTGTAGACAGGAGGGCAGCAAACACAAGTACTACTCTTGACACTTGCCCCTTACCATACATTGACAAAACATTAGACACAGGTTGTAATATTGGAAGTTTTTCACTACTGTAGATATGCATTCAGGTTAGCACCAGATTCCAATAGTCATTCAAGACTGTCCGAAGACAGGCTTCTACCAGTTCTTAGAGATGTCTTTTGGGCTGATCCCAGAGACTTGATGATCCATTATTATAGAGATTAAAGCCCACCACCTGTTTGGTCTATTCAGATGACAGTGTTCTCTTGAACCATTGAAGAGTACATTGAGCAATTGAGAAATGTATCAATGAGGTTGCCAAACACCCATTTAAGTTTGAAGCTGGGAAAATGCTCCTTTGAAGAGTTACAAGTTCAGGACGTAGAACACATTATTAGCTATGCCAGAGTAAAGTCAGATCCATGGTTGACAGAAGCCATAAACAATTTCCCTGCCCCTACTAATGTAAAGGGATTACAGAGTTTCATTGGGCTGATAAATTATCATCAAGATTCGTTAGGACTGTGTTACCATTACTAAACCTTTAACCAGATTGTTGCTGATAGGAGTAACTTTTGAATGGACTGCAGAATGTGGAACTGCTTGGCAAAAAATTTAGAGGGGTATTGAGAAGTTCACCTTTATTGGTATATCCTGACTCTGGAAAGCCATTTATGCTTTCCTGTCACACTTCTCATTTTACCATAGATGTTATCCTAAGCCAGTACCACAACGGTGAAGGGAAAACTATTTGTTATGCTTCTTGTCAGCTCAACAAGTCTGAAATTAACAGTAGAACCTGGGAAAAAACAGTTGTTATTCCTGATGTTTGGTGTTAAATATTAAATGTTAATTATGTGGCAGGAAATTTATCATGGTAACTGGCCACACTGCCCTCCTATGGCTCTTGAATCTAAAAGACCCCAGCAGCTGTTTGACACATTGGTCTTAAACCAGTGAAGTACTCACATTAAATAAAATAAAAAAAAATTAAATGAGAATGCAGATGGCCTCTGTACAAAGGCCTGAGTGATACAAGAGGACAAAGTGCTCATAACAGAATTGAAAGACACTCAGAGAAAGGATTCTGATTGTAAGCAATGTGTTGTGTTGCCAGATTTTGTGCCTGAAGATGGTATATTTGTGTGACTGAACCACTCTTCGAAACTGGCTAGTACTACCAAAGTCATTTCAATCTTTTATCATTGTGCAACACTGTGATAGCATCCAATCTTGCTGTAGTGCCAAAAGGACTACCAATGCTAACTGCTATTGGTGGCAAGGTCAGCTTCATGATGTAAAAAAGTATATAAGCATGTGTGCATGGCAAGCACAGAGGTCACATCAGGCACTACTTTGAATTCAGTTACAGACCTTGCCAGAGGCCTCTAGGCTCTTTGAAATACTGGCCTCCGATACAATGGGTTCTTTCCTCTCTGAAAGAGTGAAAAATAAGTACAGTATTTCCATTATTGATCATTTTTATTGCTACTTAGTGCTAGCACCAATTGTCGGTATAACAGCAGAGACCACAGCTAAAGCATTTGTGAATCACATGGTGCTACCTTTCAATGTCCTACACCAAATTAGCTGAACAAGAAACAAATTTTATGTCCTTGTTATTTGTACAAATATGTAAACTCCTCAGAATTAAAAAATGGAGCGCCATCCCCTTCAACCGTCAGGCTAATGGCTGTATTAAACATTTACCATCTCCTGAATGTTATCCTACTATGTGAGCAAAGCACATTCTGATTAGGAATATATCTGCCCAATGTCCAGCTTGTTTACAACAGCAGACTTGGGTCCATGGAGCACACACGGTATTTGGTGGTTTATGGCTGCCTGATGAGCTCCACTCAGATATTTTTAAACTGCCACTGGATACCGATTGAAAAGAATTAAGAAATTTGACATGGCATCTTAAAATGATTTGGAGAAGAGTTCAACATAAAAAATATCAATGCAACTTCATGACAGGTACAGGGGTAGGAGGACAGCAGCGATGCATCCATATTGACAAGGATAACAAGGTGTTGCTATGGAACCTAAAAATTAAGAAAGGGAAAATTAAGAAATTCTTTCCAACCTACAAAGGTGCCTACCATATCACATGACTTATGGGACAGGTCAACACTGAATTGCAGTTGGTTCAGTAATTTTTGATTTTCATAGGTTGAAGCCCCATCATGGGTAGGTTGCACCAACCCCATCTACTGTAACAGCACAGCCACTGTGAGATGTAACATCCCCTGCCCAGAGTATGCAGAAGAAAAGGACTTTGAACCGCAACAAAAATCTCGATCATGGTTGTGGTTGCAGACATCCGTATGCCCTGCAGTCAGGAGAGTAGGTCCACTCTACTGGTTTGTTTAATTGATTCTGCAGGAACTTTCAAATTGTGAGATGTGACTAGCAATATGAATGTTCTTGCTGGTCACAGCAGTGCTTCCTTTCAGTTTGCTGTTGTGGTCTCCTCTACTATATTGTTATCTTTCATTCTGTTGTGTTAACAGAGAACTCAAATTGAGGGATATAACTTCTTCAACTTCCCAATCTGATTCCACCAAGGATCAGTATGGTGATTTGTTGATCGTTTCTCTACAGTTGTGTAAGGTGTTACTGAATGTTGTGCTGAGCTGCCACTGCTATGCTATCTGTATCAGTCTCTTTACCTTCTCATTCTCTAAGATGGGCAACAGTTTCTTCACCAAGTATCTTACTGTGCCTGCCACCATGTGATGCTCGCCTGTCATACATCAATTATTTTGCCCTTATGTTATATTTTTATTTTCAATTATTGTGTGTATTTCACTGTGTTTGCCAGAGTTGCAAGAATAGTGATCAATCTTCTGTCTGCCTGATTATGTGGGTGCATGTTCTGGGAAATATTTTCCACTGTCCCTGACCAAGGTTCTCATTACTCCTTATTATTTGCCCAGTAGTCATAACAGTCACATCAAGATGACAGAAAAATCTCAATATGAAATATTACAAGTTGCAAACTAGTTTAAGACATAAAAACATTTAAAGTAACACATGGGTTTATTTCCTGGACACATTTACTGGTGGTAAGGAAAATGGCAGAATCATTACAAGCCTAATTATAGTTACACACACAACACTAGGAGAGAAGTGTTGATCTGTTTCAACATTATTTACTCCTTTTTACACTTGGCGAACCTCTGTCCTGCTGCCAGTGGAAGAAAACCGAAAGACTAGCAGTAGTTGTAGTAGCTCATGTTAATTCCTTTATGATACATCCCATGGGACAACTGTCTATTTCTTAATGAATACTATCAAGGGACACACACATATTCCTCTGCAATACTTAATTTGTGATCCATTGAGGACTCAGAATATGTCCTTTCAACTGATCCCTTCTTCTAGTCAGGTTGTGCAACAAATTTCTTGTCTCCCCAATTCTATTCAGTACCTCCTCATCAGTTATGTGATATACCCATCTAATCTTTTGTATTCGTCTGTTGCACCACATTTCAAAAGCTCCTATTCTCTTATTGTCTAAACTGTTCATCGTCCATGTTTCACTTCCGTACATGGCTACACTCCATACAAATACTTTCAGGAAAGACTTCCTAACACCTAAATCTCTATTTGCTGCAACAAATTCCTCATAGTCATAAATGCTTTTCTTGCAGTTGCTAGTCTACATTTTATATCCTCTCTACTTTGTCCACCATCTTATTGTGCAGCCCAAATATCAAAACCCATCAACTACTTTCTGTCTTATTTCCTACTCTAGTGCTCAGTTTCACCAGATGTAATTTGACTTCATTCCATTATACTTTTTTTTTTTAATTTGTTGATGTTCATCATCTATCTTCCTTTCAAGATTGTGTTCATTCTGTTAAACTGCTCCTCCAAGTCCTTTCTTGTCAATGACAGAATTTCAGTGTCATTGGAAAACCTCAAAGTTTCTATTTCGTCTCCCTAAACTTTAATTCCTGCTCCATATTTCTCTTTGGTTTCCTTTACTGCTTACTCAGTCTGCAGACAGAATAACATCATCAGGTATAGGCTACAATCCTCTCACTCCATTTAAAACCATTGCTTCACTTTCATGCCCTCGTCTCATAACTGCTGTTTGGTTTCTGTAAAGTTGTAAATAGTCTTTTGATCCCTGTATTTTACTGTTGCTAACTTCACAATTTCAAAGAGAGTACTCCAGTTAACATTATAAAAAGCTTGCTCTAGGTCTACAAATGCTATGAACATAGGTTTGCCTTTCCTTAGTATTGCTGTCCACGTTCCTCAATTTCTCCAAAATTGAGACTGATCTTCTCCGAGGTCGGCTTCTGTCAGTTTTTTCATGGTTCTTCTGTAAAGAATTCATGTTAGTGTTTTGCAACCATGACTTATTAAACTTATAGTTTGGAGATTTTGACATGTCATCAACTACTTTCTTTGAATTTGAATTATTACATTCTTCTTGAAGTCCGTGTCTTTCACCTGTCTCATATCAATCAAGCCAAGAGAAAGAGTTTTGTCACAGCTGGTTCTCCCAAGACTATCCGTAGTTCTGACAAAGTCATCTGCTCCTGGGACATTGTTGTGATATATGTCTTTCAGTGCTCTGGTAAATTTTTATTGCAGTATCATATCTCTCATCTGACCTCCATCTGTGTCCTCTTCCATTTCTGCTATGAAGCATTCAAGATCTTCCACTTCCATAGACCCTCTATGTACTCAATCCACCTTTCAGCTTTCCCTTTGTTGCTTGAGGCTGGTTTTCCACGTGAGCTCTTAATAATATAATAGAGCCGAATGAGCCTTTGACCAAGATAGCATGCCTCACACACCTGATCTGCAGGACAACTCAATTGTAAATTTGGAGCTTACAAAAATAAACAGACAATTTTGTGAAATATACAAGTTTTATCAAATGTAACGGTCTTTGAGCTTCGCAACTCAAGAGATCTGTACACGAAACATGGTAAACACTATAATAGCACTGGGAAGTCATCCATCGGAAAAACACTGACAAAACTAATACAGAAAGACGACCACACTGCATGAAATACCATTGCTATACAGCCAGCTTCGATCAAGGAAATACGAAAACACCGTAACACCTCCATAACAAGAAAGTCAGTCACAGCCACAGCACAGGATCATCACTTTAACAGGAAGAGACAGTGCCAGAATCATCTTCAGAAACACAGCACGAAAATGTGAGTATCCAACAGAAGAAACAGTGGCCAGCGCACTAATCAGTAGGATAACTGTATCACCTCATCACCAAAAGGATTTTTTAGACCAAGGCAACAGAAACGTGAAGACTACAAGGTAAGCAGTGCTCAGTGCTTCTCAGTCTTCCACCAAAATATGCAATGCATAAGAAACAAAGTGCAACAATTAGAAGTGGAACTGCAGTCCACTGACAGCTCACTTGTTTGCATAACAGAACATTAGTTTAATGGTTCAGAATTAACAAATGTAGCACTAAATTCATACAGTCTAACCTGTCATTACAGCAGAAACACTATGAAATGTGATGGATCATGCATATACATGAAGGAGGGGATTATGTAAAAATTAGAAATGATGTTACAGCATTACATATTTATCGTGCTCCCAGTGGTGACATCGACACATTCACTACAAAGTTAAACGAAGCATTAGATATGGTCTCCAGCCCCAAAAGCAAAATCATCATTTGTGGAGATCTAAACATCAACATAATTAACCCAAATATGTCGTGCAATAGTTTTCTGAACATTATGAACACCTATGGTATATCACCATCAATTAACACTGCCACTAGGATAACCAGACATTCAGCATCAAGTATTGACCATAGGCTAACAGACAGAGAAAGATAGGTGTGACATTGTAATAGATGACCTTGGCATCTCGGACCAGTCCAGTAAGTTATTAAAATTAGGCATAGAATTAGATAATAAAACTAAAATACACAAGTACGGTAGGATTTTCTCTCACTCAAAAAGAGCTCTATTTACCTCACTAATTAACAGTGCAACATGGGAGGAAGTGTACAGAGAAACTACTATAAATGGGAAGTTTCTGTCACTATTTAAATTCAGATTTGAAGAAGTGTTTCTTGAAGTTCTAGAACCACTAAATCATGCAAAAATAACAGCTGGGTAACCAATTGGATAAGGAAGTCCTCTGAAACCCTCAAGCACCTTAGCTCAATGAAAAACTACTGTAACAATTCAGCATTTCATAACTATTATCATACATACAGAAATATCTATAGAAATGTACTGTTAGTGGCTCAAGTGGACCAGAATGACAAATTTATAGAAAAAGCTAATAATAAAATCAAAGTGGCATGGAAAGACAACCATACAGGAAACTAATAGGAAAACATTAAAGCCAGTAAACATACGGTTTCAACACAATGATACCAAAATAAATGACCCCAAATACTAGCAAATTTTGCCAATTAGTATTTCAGCAACATAGCAACCAAACTACAACAGAAGTTCACCAAAACAAAGCATTTACAAATTCTGAACAAAATACCACACACAATAACACAACAACCAACCACAGCAGAAGTAGTATGCAATGTTGTGAGTAATCTAAAATTAAAAATTCTGCAGGCATAGATGAAGTACCTGTGTGCTTACTGAAGGACTGCGTAAACTTCATCAAAGACCATATAGTGCACATCATCAATGAATTCTCCTTCACAGGTTGCTTCCCAGACATACTAAAGCATGCAAAAATCCTACCTATATACAGGGTGGTCCATTGATCATGATCAGGCCAAAAATCTCACAAAATAAACATCAAACGAAGAAACTACAAAGAACGAAACTTGTCTAGCTTGAAGAGGGAAACCAGTTGGCACTATGCTTGGCCCGCTAGATGGCGCTGCTTTAGATCAAATGGATATCAACTGCATTTTTTAAAATAGGAACCCCCATTTTTTATTGCACATTTGTGTAGTACGTAAAGAAATATAAACGTTTTAGTTTGACCACTTTTTTGCTTTGTGATAGATGGCACTGTAGTTGTCACAAACATATGGCTCACAATGTTAGATGAACAATTGGTAAAAGGTAGGTTTTTAAATTAAAATGCAGAATGTAAGTACGTTTGAATGTTTTATGTCAGTTGTTCCAATGCGATACATGTACCTTTAGAAACTTATCATTTCTGAGAACACATGCTGTTACAGTGTGATTACCTGTAAATACCACATTAATGCAATAAATGCTCAAAATGATGTCCATCAACCTTAATGCATTTGGCAATACGTGTAACGACATTCCTGTTAACATCGAGTAATTCGCCTACAGTAATGTTCGCACATGCATTGACAATGCGCTGACACATGTTGTCAGGCATTGTTGGTGGACCATAATAGCAAATATCCTTCAACCTTCCCCACAGAAAGAAATCCGGGGACATCAGATCCGGTGAACGTGCGGGCCATGGTATGGTGCTTCGATGATCAATCCACTTATGAAATATGTTATTCAATACTGCTTCAACCGCACATGAGCTATGTGCCGGACATCCATCATGTTGGAAGTACATCGCCATTCTGTCATGCAGTGAAACATCTTGTAGTAACATTGGTAGAACATTACATGGGAAATCAATCTAGATTACACCATTTAGATTGAAATCGATGAAATGGGACCTAATTATTCTTCCTCTCACAATGCCACACCATACATTTAACAATCAAGGTCACTGATGTTCCACTTGTTGCAGCCATCACGGATTTTCCATTTCCCAACAGCACTTATTATGCTGGTTTTTGTTACCGCTGTTGGTGAATGACACTTCGTCCCTAAATAGCACGCATGCAAACAATCTCTTGTGCCTGGTGGCAGAACTGTACACGACATTCAAAGTCGTTGCCATGAAATTTCTGGTGCATAGAAAAATGGTATGGTTGCAATCGATGTTGATGTAGCATTCTCAACACCGATGTTTTTGAGATTCTCGATTCTTGCACAATTTGTCTGCTACTGATATGCGGATTAGCCACGACAGCAGCTAAAACCTACTTTGGCATCATCATTTGTTGTAGGTCATGGTTGACATTTCACATGTGGCTGAAAACTTTTTGTTTCCTTAAATAACTTAACTATCTGGCGAATGGTCCAGACACTTTGATGATGTCGTCCAGGATACCGAGCAGCATACATAGCTCATGTCCGTTAGGAATTTTGATCACAACGCCATACATCAACACTATATCAACCTTTTCTGCAATTGGTAAACGGTCCATTTTAACACGGGTAATGTATCATGAAGCAAATACCATCCGCACTGGCGGAATGTTGCGTGATACCACATACTTATACATTTGTGACTATTACAACATCATGTATCACAAACCAAAAAAGTGGTCCAACTAAAACATTCATATTTCTTTACGTACTACACGAATATGTAATAATAAATGGGGGCTCCTATTTAAAAATTAGGCAGTTGATATCCGTTTTACCTATGGCAGTGCCATCTAGCAGGCCAAACATAGTGGCATCTAGTGTCCCCCGTGAAGCTAGGCGAGTTTCATTCATTGTAGTTTTTTGATTTGATGTTTATTTCGCGAGATATTTGGCTCAGCCACTATCAATGGACCCCTGTATAAGAAACATGACGCAGAAATTATAGAAAATTACAGACCAATCTCGTTCCTGTCATCCTTTTCAAAAGTCATAGAGACCATAATGAAAAACAGACTCGTGGGGCACTTAATGAAGTTCAATATTCTGAGTAAAGAGCAATTTGGTTTCTGGGCTCACAAAACAACAAATTCAGCTGTAGCTCATTTCTCAAATGTTATACTCAACGCACTACACAAAGGAGACCACATAACAGAGATCTTCCCTGATTTGACCGAAGCGTTTGACACAGTAGACCACATAATTTTGCCAAGCAAACCAAATGCACTAGGAGTAACAAACAAGTGATTTCATTCATATCTACAAAACAGGGTCCAACAGGTGGAGATCACTCAAACCAACTTCAATCACAGCTTTTCAAACCTTTCAAACCCAGAATACGTCAATATAGAAGTCCCCCAAGAAAGTGTGCTGGGCCCAATCCTCTTTTTAATATACATCAATGATTTTCCATAAAGTGTCATACATGGTGAATCACTACTGTTTACTGACGTCAGTAACATCTTAAAGCTGTGTCGCCAAGTGTAATCAATGAAAAAGCTGAGGAAACTTGAGCATGTATGCCAGTGGATAGAGACTAATAAATTGACCCTAAATGTAAAAAAAAACCAATAGTATTAGTTTTCATTTAAAAAGAAAACTGAACAGTACCAAGCTAAAAGTTAATGACAAGCACATAGAATGTGTACCATCAACAATTTTTTTAGACATGCGTGTCGACACTCAACTAAATTGGACCAAGCACAATGCGGCACTTGGAAAGCGAATAGCTTCAACATGCTATGCACTTAGGATAATAAATTCAGTGCGTAGTAGCTCATGTACTAGAACTTCATATTTTGTCCACTCTAAAATTAGTTATGGCATATCCTTCTGCGGACCAACAGAGCAGAACAGACAAACAATATTTAAGTTGCAAAAAAGGGCCATATGAATCGTAACAAAAAGTAGCAATAGATCCCATTGCACAGAGTTATTCAAATTATTGGGAATATTGACAGTTCCGTGTGAATACATTTTGCAGACAGTAATATACATAAAAAAACAAATTGACAAGTTCCCGATACAGAGTTCCATACATGCACATGAAACCAGACACAGCCAACACTTACACCTCTATAGGAAAGCCAAATCAAAAACTCAAAATAGAGTGTTATATAATGGTATTATATTGTACAACAATCTTCCACAAGGGATCAAAGACATAAGTGAAATAGGTAACTTCAGAAAATCACTAAAAAAATACCTCTTGGAAAAGTGTTTTTATATTGTCAAGAATTACCTGGAATGATGTAAATATATAAAAATATGTAAAAATTATCAACTGTGTTAGTAAGTCCTTTAACAATGTTTCTTTATGTTGCAATATTCATGAATTCCGATTGTGATAATTATAAATCTGTGTACCTATTTTATACACTTATGTTGACAATATCCATACAATCCTGATTGTCTATGGATATATAAAATAAAATAGCTGCCCGACTCCACCACCCAGCACAGAGTTCTTTCACTCCAAACCTTTGCAGTGTACTTTATGTCTTTTGGTAGTTCATTACATAGATTAGATTAGATTATATTAATACTTGTTCCATAGATCATGAATACGACACTTCGTAATGATGTTGAACGTGTCAGGTTAATGAAAGATGTCTGTACAAGATATAACATTACACAAAATATTGCATGACACTAATGCTTAAGTTAGTTTTTTTCTCTCCCTTAATTTATATCTAAAAATTCAGCCATTGAGTAGAAGGAGTTGTCATCTAGAAATTCTTTTAATTTATTTTTAAATGTTGGTTGACTATCTGTCAGGCTTTTGATGCTGTTTGGCAGGTGACCAAAGACTTTTGTGGCAGCATAATTTACCCCCTTCTGTGCCAAAGTCAGATTTAACCCTGCATAGTGAAGATCATCCTTTCTCCTGGTGTTATAGCTACGCACACTGCTATTACTTTTGAACTGGGCTGGATTATTAACAACAAATTTCATAATTGAATATATATACTGTGAAGTTACTGTGAGGATCCCTAGATCCTTAAATAGATGTCTGCAAGATGACCGTGGGTGGGCTCCAGCAATTATTCTGATTACACATTTTTGAGCAATGAATACTTTTCTACTCGACGATGAATTACCCCAGAATATTATACCATACGAAAGCAGGGAATGAAAGTAGGCATAGTAAGCTAATTTACTGATATTAGACTGATTTCTTGTTAACAGTGTGATTTGGGTCTTAACCTTATTGTTCCTATACGGATACAACCAACAACTGATTTTGGTGATCATGTGTGGAGTTATTTGCTATTTGTTGCTCAACGTTTCTCTGTGTAAAATTGTAGATTCAAATATTAATAACCGTTTTTAAACAGCTCAATGCAGTGTGACTTTCTGTGACCACTGATCGTTCTGATAGCCTTTTTTCCTTCCATATTCTCAGCATATATGAGAATATTATGCCACAGCTGATAACAGAATGTATGTAAGCGAAGTATGTGGAGATTACAGTGCTTTATTTGTAAAAGAAAGAGGTTCTGGTACTATAACCATCTTCCATTGAACAAGGCTGTCAAAAATAAATGAATCTTTAAATTAGTTTCACAGTCTCACTTGCATATATTATAAAGGATAACTAGTTTTGATCATTTAATGATCATCTTCATATCTGAGTAGTACAAAATCATTATCAGTCAAAATATTTTAAATAAAATGATTCAGCCATAAGTTTCACATGGAAATAAAATCCACCAGTTTAGATTTGAACTTGTTGTGACAGCTTTTACTGGTGCACATCATATTTGGTACTATGATTTAGTATCCAATATCAAAATGAGTGACTAATTTTTTTCCTATTGGTAACGGAATCGGATATACATATAGTACGTTTGTTATCCATGAGTCTGTCAATGTTCAAACAAACATGTATCATTAACTTTCCCCTTTAGCGAACAGAATCCAATGTTACTGTACCTAGATAAAAATGAAATGCTGATGGGGCTACTATCTCTATTGAGGAAGGAGAGGAAAAGACTAGTGTGTGCAGCACAGGTTGCATTCAAGCGTCAGGGAAAGAAAGGAAATCTTTTACTTACCCATGTATTTCCTTTTTAAGGAATCATACGTGAAGAAACTCACACCAGCATATGGGATGACTCCCATTATTGTTGGCACATAACCACGATAAAATGTCCTTGGGCCTTCTTCAGTCCAAATCTTGACAAACACCTATTAAATAAATATTTAAATGATGTATGCTTTATGCTACAAAATGCAATTTAAATGATTTTCGCGCTGTACAACTTTCACTTTGTCACCCAATTTTTTTTACTGGTGACACACTGAATATTTGTAACAACTGAAGAGCTGTAAAAGAAATCAGATTACAGAACTATTTTTTTAAAATTTATAGTCCATTCTGTTGCTCTTACATAAATTGGAAAGTGATGGAGTCTCCTTAAGAGACCCCACATCATCATGTACTTCATTTAATGGCATTCTTAAAAATCAATGTCAGGATGCCACACGTTAATATACTACAATGGAAATGATTTCTCAGTCGGTACGAATGTTGTTAATTTTGTGGACAACTGCTATTTGTGATATCTGCTCTGCACTTGACACTTTCTAAGAAGGTTTAAGGCAATTATGATCTCTACCTATCAGGACTGCCTGTCATTCCTAAATTTTACAGCCGTGGAGTAGCCAAAGAGTAGCAATTTAAATACAACAGCCTTTATGTCATGAAGTTGTCACTCAAAGACAATAATGTTCGTGACAATCAGTCATCATCATTATTATTATTATGGTTTAGGATGTATGATGGACAATTCATTAGTAACTAAGCAATATTCAATGCAAAAATTACGGAGAAGATTTAAGAAGGTGTGCATTTGGTGTTCACGTGGTTGTGTGTGTGAATTTGTTTACTAAGACCCAACACTAGGAAGCTAGTGTAAATGCTGTTTTCTGTTGTGTATTAATGTGCTCCATACACTGATCTGCTATAGACGAGGGTTTGCCTTTCCCTTATTTTATGTATTTAATAAGATGAAGGTATCCTCAACCCAGAAGTTGATTCAAACAACACACTGCTTTACCAGACATGGACCGACTGGATGCAGTCCTCAATTGCTTTACTCTAACCTTAGAATTGACTGACTTAGCCACATACAGGGGCATATACAGTCAAAAGTGGACCCAGAACCACAGTATATCTTCATGTTTCTCCCACACATAAATCACTGTCAGAAGTAAAGAAGTGATAAGTGACAGAAGAAAATACTTGGAAATCATTTGGATTTATAATTTGACACTAAGTCAGAATTGCACGGACAACTGATCAAGGCTAAAAGATCCATTGAGCATATATTTAAATCCACTCAGCTAATGAGCTTGCTTGCTTAGAACATTGATAAGGTACAGAATTTTGCAAGGGCAAAGTTTAGAAAATTTTCTGAGAGCATTACATATGTTACGAATTATGAGCTTGGACCTTATATAAATGACCAAGCAATGATAAGTTAGGAGCAAGTAAGCACAAAAAAAGAGTTCACAGTATGTATGTTCCATTTGATTAAATGTGTAATTGTTGCTTTCCAATGCTCATTGTGTTTTGCACATTTTTGTTATATCAGAGATTCTCATTGGACATTGTGGAGTGGGCCGTGACTGCTAATCAAACTGCTCCTCTTACAATGAGTGCCACCGTGATGTTATGCAAATGTGTACAGGGTTTTGAGGAGGGCATCAGCAGTAGGTATGGATACTGAAGGAGCCTTCATGGAACTTAATGATAACAGTATAATTCTTGAGTAGCATGTAAAAAAAAGAATGTAATTGGCTTGATTGGCCGTCTATGGACACTCATTTACAGAGACTGAGGTTATTGTCCTCCAGTTATATTGTAGGGCATTTTGTGTAAATGAACATTATATACTGGAAGAATTCTTGGGATATCAATCACTATAATTAATCACTGAAAACTATATTTCATTTGGTCTCAGTAAATTTTCTTATCTTGATACTGAATTTTTGAAAAGTGTACACCGCTGAAGTGGAAATTTAGTTAGGAAACTATATTCTGAAATAGGAGGCATCTAAACTTGTTTCTCAAAGAACTTTTACAGTGAGAAAAAGACATTAAAAACCAAGTGGTATGTTTCAACTAAAATGCAGAGTTAAAAAAATAAGGTTCACTGAAACTTATGTGCCATGATCACTGCAAATTGGTGGAGCCTCCCTATAGAGGTTGTCCACCAAGTGCCCTAGATCAATGCTGTATTATTCAATATGCTCAATCCACTTTACTCAAATCAAGTGATGGGAGACGTGTCCAATACTGTGTGACTGTTGCGTTAATCTGCCATAATTTGTTATTTTTTTACACCCAACCACTCTTTTGTCCCCGGCATGCATTTTAAAACAACATAACAGCAAACATGCGAGAACTATTTGGTATTAAATTATTTTCTCTTCAAGATCCCTTGCTGACATCTCAGCTTGTTCATTTCCTTCAATTCTCAATACTACAGCAGCAAGATAAGTACAAGGGTTGACTGAAAAGTAATGCCTCCCTCTTCGTAACTCTTCAACAGTTGGCAGCATTGGTGTGTGGTAGGTACTGACTTGTTCCCTAGCCTCTTCTCTACAGCTACAGTTGGTGGGACGCCTTAGCATCGAACGGTTGTGTTGTTACAGTGTAAAGTATGGAACCCTGTGCAGAGTCAGTCAATGCGATTTAAGCAACATGCAGCCATTGACTTCTTAAAAGCAGAAAGTATCACACAAAAGCAGATTCATTAGGGAATGAAAGCAGTTTACGGAGATTATGTTGATGTGACATCGTTGGGTGATTAAGTTTAAAGACGTTGAGGCAGGAACATCTGAACTGCATGACAAAAAAAGTTGGACGTCCTGTGACAGCAACCACCAAGTTTCACAAGCAAAATGTTGACAGTCTGATTCAGGATGATCGTATCACAGAGAGAAACTGCAATCACAATCAGCATTTCACAAGAACGTGTGGGTCACATTATAGCTTTGCTTGGCTACGAGATCTGTGCATGATGGGTACCCCGGATGCTGACTCCTTCACATGCCACCACAGTATAACTTCAGAGACTGAATCTCACCATAATACGGCATCCTCCATACAGTCCAGATTTAGCAGCGCCTGACTTCCATCTGTTCCCGATAATGAAAGACTATCTGCGGGGACATCATCATGCTTCTGATGAAGACGTTGAGAGACTGTGGTTGCGGGAACAGAGTGCCAACTTCTTCCATGGCGGCTTCAGAAAACTTTTCTCATCGTTGACAGAAATATATCCAATTGGCTGGTGATTATGCAGGAAAGTGAATATTGGTAATTAAAGATCACATTCTAAGAATTATTTCTGTATTTTATTTATCACAATATTCCCATCCAAACCCAATTAATGAAGGCGGAGGCATTACTTTTCATTCAACACTCGTATCTTCTGTGTTAGTCTACCCACGGGTCACGTTTACCAAGGAGTCTATAGAATATTCTGGAAGAATGTTTCTTTTTTAATCTCACTTGATGTGCTCTGGTGCCTTCCCTTTAAAAGAAGTCTGTCTCAATGACTAAAACAACAAATTCTCAGAAAACTATCAGGGAAAAACATGCAGCAGTCAACAACACCCTCTTGCTTGCACGAGACAGTTGTTCCTCTTTATCAGATCCCATACTGTCTTGTGGTTCTTTTCAGACTTACAACATGTTCTGCTACCTATAAGCTAAAGTAGGACAGGCACAAATATGGCTGGGCACATTTAGGTAACAAAGCACAAGGAGCTACTCAACAATTTAGATGTGCACTTGCATCCTCTGATCGTGTAAAATGATTTATTTTACTTTACATGTAAGTTTTCGTATTAACGATGCTGCAAGCATTAAAATTAACTATGCATGACTGACTGTAAGTATCATCTTATTATCTTGTTCCACCTCCCAGGATCCATCAAACACAACACAAAAAAGATTAAAAAATGAAGTGTTAAAATCATGTCATTTTCTCGAATTATCATCTCAAACAAGCAGCCGCCATTGGATAAGCAGCTGCAGCAGCAAGTCATATACCCCTAGCTTACTTATTTGTTGCATAGTTTAATTCTTAATTTCTTTGAGTGTTTTTGGGTACTTGCATTGTTTAATTCATATATTTTGGGCGTATTAGAGTATTTGAGATGGTAGCATCGCGCTTTAGTGTTTACTTGGTAGATTCTTTCTTAAATTGCGTGCGAGTTTCATATAGGAGGTGTAATTTCAAATTTGTTACTGTAATCGTAAATTCAGGCAGATTGTAGTGCAGTCATTAGAGGTTAGTTGATACATTCTTTCGCTTGCGTTATCTAGGCACGGATTCATGTTTCAGTAACTGTTGAACAACATTGATTAGAATGGACAGGGACTGCGATTGCTGTGTTTGGATGAGGGCTGAGTTGGCATCCCTTCGCTCACAGCTGCAAGCGGCGCTGACTTTGGTCGCGCAGCTTGAGGCTGTTGCCAATGGGCACCACTGTGGGGAGCCGGACTTGGGTATCACGGGGATGTCAACCTCATCCCATCTGTCCCCAGATCGGTCTGCCGCTGTGGTTGCCCCGGTTGCTGCCCGCAATGGGGCTGAGCCCACACTGTGGTTGATTGGGAGGTCGTTCCAAGGCGTGGCAGGCAGCGAAAGACGTCCCCGGAGGCTGATCAAAAAGCCTCCCCGGTGCGTCTGACAAACAGGTTTCAGGCACTGTCTCTGGCTGAGCCAGATGCAGCTGCCTGCCCTGTTTCAGAGGATCATTCTCAGCCTTCAAGGTCCGGGCAATCGCAGGGAGTGGACTTATTGGTAGTTGGGAGCTCCAATGTTAGGTGCGTAATGGGGCCCCTTAGGGATCTGGCGGCTAAGGAGGGAAAGAAATCCAGTGTGCACTCTGTGTGCATTCCGGGTGGAGTCATTCCTGATGTGGATAGGGTCCTTCCGGATGCCATGAAGAGCACAGGGTGCAGCCAGCTGCAGGTGATGGCACATGTCGGCACTAATGACGTGTGTCACTTTGGATCTGAGGAAGTTCTCTCTGGATTCCAGCGGCTATCTGATTTGGTGAAGGCTGCTGGTCTTGCTTACGAGATGAAGGCAGAGCTCACCATCTGCAGCATCGTCGACAGAACTGACTGCGGACCTTCAGTGCAGAGCCGGGTGGAGGGTCTGAATCAGAGGCTCAGACATTTTTGCGACTGTGTTGGCTGCAGATCCCTTGACTTGCGCCATAGGGTGGTGGGGTTTCGGGTTCCACTGAATAGGTCAGGAGTTCACTACACTCAGCTGGTGGCTACATGGGTAGCGGAGGCTGTGTGACAGACTGGGCGGTTTTTTTAGGTTCGAAGGCCTCGGGAAAGTACAGGGTGGACTGCAATGTCAAAGGGTGCATGGCAAATGCCGGACATGCTTGGATCAAGGAACAGTCAGAATTATAGTTGTAAATTGTTGTAGTTGTGCTGGAAAAGTCCCTGAGCTTCAAGCGCTAATAGAAAGCACAGAAGCTGATATCGTTATAGGTACAGAAAGCTGGCTAAAGCCTGAAATAAGTTCCGCAGAAATTTTTACGAAGTCTCAGACGGTGTTCAGGAAAGATAGATTAGGCAGAATTGGTGGTGGAGTGTTTGTGTCTGTCAGTAGTGGTTTATCTTGTAGTGAAGTCTAAGTAGATACTCCGTGCGAATTGGTATGGGTGGAGGTTATACTTAACAGCCGAACTAAGTTAATAATTCGCTCCTTCTACCGACCCCCAGACTCCGATGATACAGTTTCGGAACAGTTCAGAGAAAGTTTGAGTCTCGTAGCAAATAAATACCCCACTCATATGGTTATAGTTGGTGGGGACTTCAACCTTCCTTCGATATGTTGGCAAAAATACTTGTTCAAAACTGGTGGTAGGCAGAAAACATCTTCCAACATTGTCCTAAATGCTTTCTCCGAAAATTATTTCGAGCAGTTAGTCTACAAACCCATGTGAATTGTAAATGGTTGCGAAAACACACTTGACCTCTTAGCCACAAACAATCCAGAGCTGATAGAGATCATCATTACTGATACAGGGATTAGTGATCACAAGGTTGTTGTAGCTAGGTTCAATACCGTTTCTTCCAAATCCATCAGAAATAAACGCAAACTAATTTTATTTACAAAGGCGGATAAATTGTCACTAGAAGCCTTCCTAAGAGACAAATGTAGACGAGATGTGGCTCAAATTCAAAGATATAGTAGCAACAGCAATTGAAAGATTGATACCTCATAAATTGGTAAGAGATGGAACTGATCCCCCGTGGTACACAAAACAGGTCCGAACGCTGTTGCAGAGGCAACGGAAAAAGCATGCGAAGTTCAGAAGAATGTGAAATCCAGAAGACTGGCTAAAATTTACAGACGCACGAAATTTGGCACGGACTTTGATGCGAGATGCCTTTAATAGGTTCCACAACAAAACATTGTCTCGAAATTTGGTAGAAAATCTGAAAAATTCTGGTCGTATGTAAAGTACACAAGCGGCAAGATGCAGTCAATACCTTCGCTGCGCAGTGCCGATGGTACTGTTACAGATGACTGTGCCGCTAAAGCGGAGTTATTGAACGCAGTTTTCCAAAATTCAGACGAAAGGAATATTCCAGAATTTGAAACATGAACATCTGCTAGCACGAGTTTCTTAGAAGTAGATACCTTAGGGGTTGAGAAGCAACTCAAATCGCTTGATACGCACAAGTCTTCAGGTCCAGATTGTATACCAATTAGGTTCCTTTCAGATTACACTGATACTATAGCTCCCTACTTAGCACTCATATACAACCGCTCACTCACCGATAGATCTGTACCTACAGATTGGAAAATTGTGCAGGTCGCACCAGTGTTCAAGAAGGGTAGTAGGAGTAATCCATCTAACTACAGACCTATATCATTGACGTCGGTTTGCAGTAGGGTTTTGGAGCATATACTGTATTCAAACATTGTAAATCACCTCAAAGGGAACTATCTATTGATACGTTATCAGCATGGCTTCAGAAAACATCACTCTTGTGGAACGCAGCTAGCTCTTTATTCGCACGAAGTAATGGCCGCTATTGGGGGGATCTGGAGTTCATTCTGTATTTCTAGATTTCCTAAAAGCTTTTGACACCGTTCCTTACAAGCAACTTCTAATCAAGCTGCGGGCCTACGGGGTATTGTCTCAGGAAGGTCGCAGTTCGTAATAATAGACGGCAAATCATTGAGTAGAACTGAAGTGATATCAGGTGTTCCCCAGGGAAGCGTCCTGGGACCTCTGCTGTTCCTGATCTATATAAATGACCTGGGTGACAATGTGAGCAGTTCTCTTAGGTTGTTCGCAGATGATGCTGTAATTTACTGTCTAGTAAGGTCATCCAAAGACCAGTATCAGTTGCAAAGCGATTTAGAAAAGATTGCTGTATGGTGTGGCAGGTGGCAGTTGACACTAAATAACGAAAAGTGTGAGATGATCCACATGAGTTCCGAAAGAAATCCGTTGGAATTCGATTACTTGATAAATAGTACAATTCTCAAGGCTGTCAATTCAACTAAGTACCTCAGTGTTAAAATTACAAACAGCTTCAGTTGAAAAGACCACATAGATAATATTGAGGGGAAGGTGAGCCAATGATTGCATTTCATTGGCAGGACACTTAGAAGATGCAACAAGTCCACTAAAGAGACATCTTACACTACACTCGTTCGTCCTCTGTTAGAATATTGCTGCGTGGTGTGGGATCCTTACTAGATATGATTGACAGAGGACATCGAAAGGGTGCAGAAAAGGGCAGCTCATTTTATATTATCACATAATAGGGGAGAGAGTGTGGCAGCAATGATACGCGAGTTGAGATGGAAGTCATTAAAGCAAAGATGTTTTTCGTCGCAGCGAGTTCTATTAACGAAATTTCAGTCACCAACTTTCTCTTCCGAATGCGAAAACATTTTGTTGAGCCCAACCTACATAGGTAGGAATGATCATCAAAATAAAGTAAGAGAAATCAGAGCTCGAACAGAAAGGTTTAGGTGTTTGTTTTTCCCGCGTGCTGTTAGGGAGTGGAATAGTAGAGAGACAGTATGATTGTGGTTCGATGAACCCTCTGCCAAGCACTTAAATGTGAATTGCAGAGTAGTCATGTAGATGTAGATGAACAAGAATATGAAGTGCCCACCAACTATTACCTTTAATGTGAGATTTAGTCCATCATTTAGTTAAGTTTTATTATATCTTCTTTGGTTTGAAATTATTTATTTAACAAAGTTTTGAGTTATTGCTACAGAGAAGAATTATGGCAGTCTAAATTGACCTTACCTGCCTTAAAGTGCGATATTGTTCCTTGTGCGTTACAGCCATACGTGCTCTAGCCAGATCAAGTGGATAGGTCAAGGACTGAGATGTCACACCTGCTAGTGATCCAGCTAGCAGTCTCACAACTGGTGGAGGTCTGTAAAAAGCAAGCCAACAGTTTTCATTAAGCAGTATCTTCTGTAACTATTAATGATGAGTTCTTAAACAATGGAAAGTCCAGGGTGTACACAACACATGCTCCAGCCACTATCTCCAGCCACTGAAGCTTGACTGCAAAACGCATCTCCATCTGATGTGCAACAATCTGGGGTGGATGGTGGCAGAGAGGCTTGGATGTTTGTGTGAAGCTGAAGGCTGTGTTGGCTGTAGTGCAGATACTGGGTGTGTCTTTCACACTGGATAGCCCAATGGATGAGCTAAATGAATAGTGTCCCAACAACAACCCATCTCTCCCACATCTAATCCCATGCTCCTTCCCCCAGTCCTCAGATGCATAATCTGAGGTGTGATGTGATTCATGCTAAGGGGTGCATAGCACATGGGAAGATGTGTCATTAACAGAGCCACAGGGATACTAGGCAACCTCCTCTACTAGTTAGTCTTGTCCCGCATGGCGTTCCAAAGTGTTGGCAATAAATACCCTAATTCTCACAGGGGCAAAATGGAGAACACAGAACAAAACAAAACAAAAATTGAAGGACTTGAGACCTCAAACGCACAACCATAAGGACTGGAACCAATGGAGGCAGTATCCACAACTGAATTGGATGCTAGACCAGTCCAAAAATTGGAAATAGTTACTGAGAAGTTGGACCAAGACAAGATCAAATCATTGTCTGGGGCTCAGAGACAGAAATTATCAAAGAACAGAAAGAAAAGGCAAGTAGAAATTGGTTCCTAAACAGAAATGAAGGTACCTAAAAGGTCTTTAACCTAAGACCTCCAAAACCTTACTGTCTCAAAAGTGAAGAGAGTAATGAGAGCCCCTTCTACTTCTCAGACAGGGAACAAGACAATATAAGAGGAGCCTAATACTTCCACTTCTAAGGATAAATTGATCCAGAAAAGGCTGACAAGAAATGTGGATACAGACACATAACAGTGCAGTCCAGGTTTTGAGGATTGCAGTTGCTTAATAGGGATATCCACTGATCAACATAACATTGAAAGAGTTTGAGCTTGTTCAGGTAGATTTCTCAAAGATGATTGGGGAGGAAGTCAGTCTAGGTCACAAATTTAGGAGGGTTTATCTGGACAAAGGTGCTCTTCTCTTTGTCTGGGAGGGAACAGAAACAGTGGTTTGGCCTAAGGTGATGGTGAACACAATATCTTTGAGGAGGTGGTGAAGCTGTTCGTCAAGACAGTGGCTGAGCTCTTTAAGACCACAAAGATACCAATTTTGGCACCAAAACTTTTCAAGGTTAACAGTGGACTGGGGGTTAATCATCCAAAAGGTCATATCAGACACCCAAACTCTTGTTACAGAAATCAGTGTGAAATATTTAATGGCAATGCAAGAACAGAGCCTGAAGTTGTACTTTGGGTTAAGGAAGGATAGGAACGCAGTAATCAGTCACAATCTCATTAGTTATTATTCTTGCGTATCCAGATTTCAGCTATAAATAGCTATCTTCAGTGCATTTGAATGAGTTACAATCCAACAAGCTTATGGCAGTAAGTGTCACCCTATGACCATACTGTTGTATAGGTTGCCTATACACCAGCAGCTGAAATCTGGGAACGAAAGAATAATAAAAACTAATGGGTTTGTGACTGGTAGCTGTGCACAACAGTTCCCTATGGACTCAATGTTGTACTTAGGGCTGTCACAGATTACAATGAGGTTAATCAAAGACATCTGAAGCAACCATGGTGGCAAGTTTGAGACTGCAAAAGTTTCAGATAAACCTGCAATGCAGTAAAGAGGGTAACTCCCACCCCGTGTCATCTTCTGGGAAGGCAGGTGGTGGACATTTCCCTGCACCAGGAAACCTAGCTATATAAAGGGTGGCCTTTCAGGACTCTGAGGAACCAGAAATAAGTTGATTTATGCTGAGATCTGCAGAACTCCAGAACATGCATTTATATAAAGCATTGAATTTTATTTATGCTGTGCCTGACTTCTATTCCAGGGACTTAGTGACCAAGAGGATGAAATAGAGTGATGAAGGAAATTTTATTGGTCTCAGCTTACCTTGCTTGTTAGGACAGTACACCACCTCCCCAGGAAGTGAGTAAACAGGAAAAGATCAGCTCACAGCACAATGAACAAATGTTGGTTGATTGTGGTGCCAATGCCAACAATCTGTTTGAGGAGGGGGAGCAATGACACCAAAAGCAGAGGTGAGCACCTCCTTAATTTGGAAATCTTGAATGGGGTAGGGAACCTACTTTTTAGAATAAAAGAAGAGAAGAAGCAACTAACAAAAATTTTAAGTTCACTCTAATAGGTAGTTATATCAAACAACAGCAGGTAGCTTGGGACACATTCTTTTCTTGTCACATGTATATTAAGTTTGAGTTTGAAATAGGAGATAAAGAGACTACGGCCTATAAGAATTCTAGGGAAATAGACTGGAACTCGGGTAGCAAAGACCTAAACTCATGCTTATCTGAATTCAGAACACTGATCAGAAACCTAACAGATTTCAAGGAAATAAACACAGTGACATCTGCCATTACACCCTTACATTTAAAAACAAGTCCAATCACCAAATACTGCACAAACAGGAATATACCTTGCTGGAACAACAATCTGAAATTGTAATGGAAACAGATAAGATAACTGTTCAACATTACAAACTGCAAAAAGCAGGACAGGATTTAATTATAGTCTTATGTAGTACAGGTTCATCCTAGCAGCAAGAATCATTCCTACTGCTCAGAAGACAGTGAAGGTTTTGTTTATTCTGAAGCCAGGGAGAACCGATCATAACAAGGCTAAGGATATGAGACTTATCAGTCTGTCTTGCTTTCTTCTAAATAAATTAGAAAACTAGTTAATGTGCATGTTAGGGGAAAGAGGATAACTGAGGTTCCTCTACATGTGAATCAACATGCATATCAACCAGGCAAATCATGTGAAACACCACTTTTTAAACTTGTTGGGAAGGAGCGAAAAGCTCTACACTTTTTTTCTGGATATCGAGGGGCATTTTAGCAGTATGACTTCTGGAGAAGTGCATGGCACACAGATGTGGATTAAGACTATATTAAGTACAAGAAGGGTAAAAGTCACCATAAGGAACAAAAACTCGTGATCAACATGACAAGGGGATGTCTGTAACTAGGAGTTTTGTCTCCATTCCTTGGAAACTAGTGGTGAATGAGCTCACTGATACTTTTGCCCCAAGGATACGTATAAAATTTAGTCATCCACTGCAGGGAAAAAAAATGCAACACTATCAAGGACGGTGACCAGTGGCTCCACGGTATAATATTTGCATACTGAATGGGTGTTAGAGATTCATTTGTTGTCGTCATCGACAATCTGACTGGATTCACGGGGCCTGTCTGTACACCCTCAATTTCAACTCTACAGGCAGTAACTGTGCTGACTTTAAAGGTCAACAACATGTGCAACATTCATTCTATGATACAAACATGCCCCACTGATGATTATGTACTCTTGTTGAACAATTTCAGCCATTCAATTGGGGTCACATTGTGGGCCTGGGGGAAGCTGGATGGATGAGTTGTTGAACTGCTGCACATGTTAGGCACAATGTATCAGTGATGTTTAGCTGCTTTCATCAGTTGTCTGTTTAAAAACACTGTAGTGTAAAGTGATGTTTTGCAAAAGCATTTTTCAAACTGAAGAATGAAGATTGCTGCTATAAAAAGTACATTTTCACAATGAACTAATTAATCTACTATTTGGCTGTATATTTTATTTATGCATATGTATCATGAAATGGATGGACACAGTGTATCTACAAGCTGCGACAATGACAAACATTGTACCACATTTGCAGTACCTGCTAGTCAGGTGGTTTATTCTGTGTCAACAGATCCTGTCTTGGAGATAAGGTGTGAGCCACAGAGGAATAGCAGCCATGACAATGCCTATGATGTCACGAAGACAAGAGAAAATGGACTCTATTAATTTGTTAAATAACATACCATCCATATCAATATAATTATGATGTTCTGAATGATGGTGTACTTTCGTATCGAATTCTTATTCGAAACGAGAGCACACTATATGATATGTTGTTTAACATAAGCACCATATTAATTTTGAGAACTGCGAGTCCGATTTTTTACTCTTAACTTCCATCAGTAACTTCAACACTTCAAGAAATGAAGTTCGATCAGAAATAGTTGGCGAATGTGCCGAAATAATAATGTGACCAAGACTAAATAATATGCAGTGTACCTATCAACCACACTTTACTTGGACACCCGATACATGGTAAAGCATTAGTGGAACATTACTCCCTCACCTACACACAAGGTTCTGGATGTCCACATAGCACACACACACATGAAGACTGACATTACGAGACCGATGGTGGCCAAGTGAATATCAACCAGGGATGAAATCTGGGCATACATGTGTCATCAGGGACCACTGGAAACAGTCTGCTTGCTTCAGGTTTAAGAACAAGTGTGCCTCTTGCCAGGCTACCACTGACACCATGACACAGCCAAGCATGGCTACTTTGGTGTTGTGAAGAAGTTGACTGGAGAGTGGAATAGTGCTGTGTTGCCTTCAGTGATGAAAGCAGATTCTGTATGTATGTGAGTGAGTAAGGGACATACACGTGTCTCATATAGAGCTGGTGAGATGCCTATTCCTGATTGCTTTCGCCTATGATACACAAGCCCTCCGACACATTTCATGGTGTTGTGGGACCATCAGTTATAAGTAGTGGTCACAACTGGTGCTCCCACAGAGTAAAGTAACCAATACCTGTTACACTGCACAGGCTGTTATCCTGTTGCTACTACCATTTCTTTGATTGGAAAATTGAAGTTTTTGTCAGCAGAACCATGCATATACATAATGCCTGCAGGACTATGTTGATCAGAGCTCTGGACTGATAGAATTTGAACAGATACAGGTCATTACAGAAAGAGGGGCTGCAGCCGGAGATAGGTAATTTGATGCACTACCTTTCCCAATGCCCGACTGATTCCAAACCTACAACCTCCTTCCTGGTTACTATGACCAAGTATATACATCAGTAGCTCTGTCCACATCAAATCTACCAACCACCAACACCTTCACTTCAACATCTGCCACTCATTCTATATCAAGAAGTCCCTTCCACACAACCACCTATGATCGTCACACCTGTAGTGACAAGCAGTCACTCTCCAAATATGCTTTCACAAACCAAAATTATCCTCCCAATCATGCATAGAAACATATCTCCTGTGCCTTGTCCCTCCAATCATCTACCACCTCCCACACAACCACCATCTGGCCACAAAGGAGTGTTCCCTACATGACTCAGTACCACCCAGGACTGGAACAACTGAATCACATTCTCTGTCAGGATTCTGACTACCTCTCATAGTGCCCTGAAGTGCGGAATATTGTACCCACTATCCTCCCCACCCCTCCCAAACTGGTAATCTGCCATGCATCAAACCCACACAATATCCTTGTCCAACCCTACTCCAGCCCTGCTCCTGACTGCCTTCCTCATGGCTCATATACCATGCAAGACGCCTCCCATACATGCTCCCACTACCACCTACTCCAGTCCTGCCACAAGCAGGGCTAAATGTGAAAACAGTCATGTAATCTACATACTACACTGCAAGCACTGTCCTGCTTTCTATGGGGCATAACAACTAACAAGCTGTCTTCCCACATGACTGTCCATAGGCAAACTACGCCAAGAGCCAGTTTGACAACCACTGCAGAACATACTGTCCAACACCATGTGCTTCACTTCAATGACTGCTTCCCAGTCTCTGCAATCTGGATCCTTCCTACCAACACTAGCTGTCCTGAAGTGTGCAGGTGGAAATGATCCCTACAACATATCCTATACTCCTATGACCCCCATGGCCTCAGCTGGCCTATGTACTCTATATCTATATCCCCTTCCCTCCTCCCACTTTAGCATTGCATGTACCTTATAGTCCACCAACACACCTACAGTCTTTTCCCATTCTCTACACCTTTCCTCATCTGTCCTCTTCCTCTCCCTTTCTCTTTCCATCCCCCTTCCCTCCACACCCAGCAGTCTCCCGACTTTGCACCCTGCAGCCCATCCCGTCAACACCACATCCCTGCTCGCTACCACAAGCAGCACACCTTCCCTCGCCACTACCCTTCTATCCCTTCCACTCCTCATCTTATGTCGCCTTACCCCCACCACCTATTCCAGATTGCTGCACATGACAAATGCAGGCACAGCCTGCAGTTGGGCCCCAGCGACTGGAGACAGTAGCCGGGCAGATGCATGCATAGTCTGCAGTTGGAGACACTGTGTGTGTGTGTGTGTGTGTGTGTGTGTGTGTGTGTGTGTGTGTGCGCTCTGTTTTGGCAGCAAGACTTTTGTCCAAAAACTTAAGTGTTTAGCAGCCTTTTCATTGTGCCTGTCTGCAACTCAACAGCTCTTCCACGTGAAGAGTTCTTTTTCTATTTTTATCACTTTGGTACTTTTACTGACTGATGGATTCCAGTTTTTAGGGAATACATATTACTCACAACACAGAAAATAGTTTAAAAATATATATATTAGTAAATAAAAAATGAACAACCAAATTTGCTTACTTTTTGTCCTTGTCAACATCTATTTTAAGTATTTTTTTCCATTGTTCATGTGCAGTAAACTGGATTGCAGCATAAGGTACTATTCGGGCCATAGTGGCAGAATTTCCACGCCATAAACTGAGTGCTCCCTCATTCTTGTAAGTTCGCTTCAAGAACTTTATAGCCTCTTTGACTGAATATGGCTTCTCAGATATCTGTAAATAGCAGTATTAAGAGTTACCAAATTTTCTCATATCAGACTAAGGTTAAATGTTCGAAAAATTTCAAATAAAGGACACATAGTTAGTGATGAATATTACCAATATTTTAATATTCCAGATGCTGTCCTTTGATTTCTTGAATTTAACTCACTGCTTTGTCTAATTTCATTTATTATAGACAGGTGTCTTTCACTGCACCTTCTGGGTTCCTGTTAAAGGAAAGTGACCCTATTGCTCAAGCTGTAAATTACAATAAGCAAATGTGAGAACCACTTTATCGACATTTAGGGAAGTCTGCAACAGCAGCAATAACTTGCTGGTATCCTACCATAATAATCTCCATGTGACGTGTTTTGTGTGCTTTTAGTCACACGTACCATATGGCCTACTCATATGGGGACATTATCCTTATGTCAGTAACCTTAAAAAGAAGGTCTATGCAGTATGCCGGGCTGGTCCTAATGGGCACTGTCACCCTCTTTTTAGCAGGCTTAGGATACTAACGGTGGTGAACTAGGTATATGTATGAGTCTGCATTCTTTGTAAAGAACAACATTAATTAATGTGTTATCTGGGAAACAAATCATTAACATCACACTAGAAATAAGGCAAACATTGACATCTCAAAGCATAGACTAGCAACAACAGGAAATTCTCAAAGTGAATGCCCTCAAAAATTATTCACAAGTTTCCTCTCACTGCTCAATCATTGCCATTTAAAAAAATTCAGATTTAAATTATATGACTAGCAAACAAACAAAAAAATCAGTGTTGCAATATAAAGGAGTTCTATGATATGGACAATGTTGATATTAACATTAAAGATTATAGCTGTATATAATCTACTTGAATTGTACACAAAACATGAATATTAATTTTAACACTTTGATTACAGCTGTAACTTGGTATAATTGGCAAAACCTATTTTACTGTATGTGGTCAATGACAATAAAAAACCCAAAAATCTCTACTAACAGTTTTCTTAATTAAGCATCAATCACTATTTGCATTAGCAAACGTTCACAACCCCATTCTTTTTCTGGTTGTCAGTAGATCTATAAATAAGAAATTTTGTAATGACAAAATGAATCCAAATTTTTTTTACAGTTAGAAATCAGTTTGACATCTAGACATGAAATTTTCTGAAAGTTGCAGTCTCTCTTAATGGTGCATGGAAATCATCATCCATCCATCAAACACACACTAAATATCATGAAAATTCTTGAGATGGGTGTTGTCTGTTGATGTGGCAGGCTTTACAAATCTTGGTCCTTGATCACCTGATGCTCTGACATCTTTTTTTTATAGAGCTTTGGCCACCATGAGCTGCATATCATTAAACAGTGTTCTATAGAAAAATATTAGTTATCTAAACACACAGACTTATTCTTTCACTTGCAATAAATGTTTTTACACAGGCATTTTTCCTTCAACTTTTCTCAGTCATCATATCATTCTGCATTATACAGTTTATGCACTGGCTCATTTCATGACATGAAACTTTGCTAATTAACTAAAAACCAGAAAGCTTTGAATACTCATGTTATTTCAAAATCCACCATAACAGCTCACTGCATCTGCAACATTATGCAAATCTTAGAGATTAACTGTGAAATGAAAAGAGAATCTAGAAGATGAAACCTTATTTCGACATGCAGCATATTTCTAGGCAATCATTAAGAAGGCCAGAGACATTTCACTCAATAATGAATGTCACTTGTAAGACCCAAGGAATGTGTGATGAGAGAAATTTTCATCTCCCTTAACAATTGGAATGATTTAAGAGTGTTGGGGAACTGGAATTCAACAGTAGATCATGGACTGGGAAAATGATTGAAAGGGAAAGCTGCTTGGTATAATTCGAGAGTACCAATTTGATCTTTGCTAACACTTTGGTTGTATACATAGAAGACACCTGTAGACGCAGAAAGGTTCAAGACACATTACATAATGTTAAGACAGATTTCAAAACCAGATTTTAAGCTGCAGAACACTTCCAGGGACACATGCAACCTCTGAACATGATTTATTGGCTATGAACTACAGCTTAAAACTGAAGACATTGCAGAATGTTAGGTAATCAAGAAGAATAAAATGTTGTCATGAGTCAAGTGAGCATTAGGCAAAGATAGATTGCAACAGGAGGAAGGAGTACACTAGAAGATCAACGGGTAATTTTGAGAGAGAAATCATCGGATAACATATTAGATACCAACAAGTAAAATAAAATATCAAATGTAGCAAATGAAGCAGAAAAAGGGAATAGAGGCATCTTAAAAAATGATATGGACACAAAATGGAGAACAGTTAAGCAGGTATCACTAGAAGACAAATGCAAGGCTGTAGAAGCAAGCACTATGATGGGAAAAAATTGATGCAATCTATTACAAATTAAAAAGACCTTTGGAAGAAATAGAAGCAGTTGTATGAATATCAAGAGCTCAGATGAAAGCCAGCACTAAGCAAAGAAAGGAGAGCTAAAAGGTGGAAGTAATATAAAGAAGGGCTATTCAAGAGAATTGAAGTTTAATACAATATTATAGGTGGAGCAGCCTTGAAATGAGGGCACATTCAGCACAATGCCCAGGCTTAAATCCTATTGAACATGTGTGGAAGTGTTGGGTAGATGTATTGCAGCACATCCCCTTCTACTAATGACCATCCAGCAATTATTAAATGTGTTGACGGAGGAATGGAAATTCCTGCCACAAGAACTTCTTACCACTTTGTGGCCAACACGCCAGCATATTGCAGAGCATGCACTGTGGTCCATGGTGATCACTCACCCTATTAAGAACCATGTACCTCTGTAACGGCCAAGGGACAATCTCTAATCGCTATGATTTCAGTGTAACTTTATCTTTTAATAAAAAAATCACCTCTGTTCAATTCATTTTGTATTTCTTTCAGTTAGATTCTGTACTATACTATTGCAGTTTTTTCTATGTATGGTCCAATTTTCACCAAGTTACATTACTTGGCAGTGACACATCAGGTGAAAGTTCCTTTCATTGTTATGTTCTGCACACCTGTGTAGGAACTGTAGATTCAGAGAAAGTTTTTGACAGTGTTAACTGGAGTACTTCTTTGAAATTATGAAAGTAGCAGGAATAAAATAAAAGGACGAAAAGATGTTATCTTTAACCCTAAAGTAAACCAGATTGCAGCTATAAGAGTCTAAGGACGTGAGAGGGAAGCAGTAAACGAGAATACAAGGAGACAGGATTGCAGCATATTCCTGATGTTATTCAATCTTTACATTGAGCAAGCAGTGAATAAACCAAGGAAAAACATGGGGAAAAAAATTAAAATTCAGAGAGAAAAAAATGAAAACTTTGAAGTGTGTTAATAGGGCCATTCCAAGTCAAGTCACTGCCAAATAACATTGCACTAATTCTAACCGTGTTTGATAAATTCAGGTTTTAAGAGTCAAGGGTGTGTACTTGGTCATTAGCCAGGTGCCAGTTTCCCTATTTTCATAGGACTACTACTAATAATGAGTTGACCTACAGGCACCATCTTTTTATGCATCTAGTATATAACCATCAATCTGATATAATGTATAAAAAGTAGGCTACATTATTCACATTTTTTAATGAAAAATGTTGAAAAACACACTTTTTCATGCTGTGCCTTAAATTCAGGATTTAAAAAAAAATCAATTTTGCACAGGGAAAAGGAAGAGACCTCACCTTGTGCACTGTAACTCTGTAATCATAGTATTAAGTATAAATAACAATGAAAAGCCTTTGGCACTGCAATTAGAAGTTATTACCTTTGGGTGGGGGGCGAGGGGGGGGGGGGGTTAAAGGTGAAGACATCACAAAAAAGATGCCAAATTTGATGGACTTCAAAGTCCTGGGGGAGAGGGGGGGGGGGGGGGATGATTTAGACAGTGGAATTTCAACTTGAATTTTTTGCTTAAATATTTACATACCTCGCACTAATCTTGGGTGCAAAGAAGAATGTCCTAACTAACTTTATTCACTGAAAAAGAATACAATGCAAATGTCACTTACACATGCCACCCATATTCAAAACTACAGGGAACTGGGAAACAAAAACAATGTGTAATCATTGAAAACTTGTTCCTAAAATATTTGTGATTGACCTGTGGTCAGAACTCGCAACACACGAGAGCCAAAAACTGTTGAAAGTCTTTTCGGCATATAGAATTACAAGAGAGAGCTTGGGTGCACAAATGAAGTGATGTATCCTTATTATGTTACTGCAAATTAAAAAGATAATGTCAGTGAAACATAAGGGAAGATGCAAGCTACAATGAGAGACATAAATAACTTTTTAAATATATGCTAGTATATATCAATACAAAAATTCTGCAAAGAACAATTTTGTAAACAAATTCAAATATGCCTTGCATTTAGCTTTGTTTTCATTGATCGAAAAACAAAATAAGTTCACTTCAAGCTGACAGATACTTTTTTTCCTTCATATACTTATTGGCAATTTTATAAAATTGCACACTGTCCCTTTTTATGATGGAACATTCACCCTACATATAACACTGGAAAAGGAGACCCAAGCAGTGTCATTCTTACTGGGTCATGAAAAGGAATGGTGAATCAGCAGGAGATGTGTAGTTAATTTTCATATCTTTAAATTTGTGCGATGGCTGGGAAATGTGTCCTACATACCAGTTTCACTGTATTCGAAAGCCACATACTGCCCATTTGCAGCTGTTCCCAAAAAGTATTTCCATGAGCTTTCATAGCAGAGTGCTTCCATTTGCGTCTGTTGGAAGTCTCTCCATTACAAAGGTGTCAGTAAATGCCAGTTCAAAATTTGTGAGTAATGACAACTTAATAAGACAGTCTCATAGCAAATCAAAAGGCACATGGAGTATTGTGAGGACAAACAGGAAAGGAATGCAAAGACCATTTAATGAAGGAGCGTTTCTGACAAGGATGAAAACGTTAAAAGTGAAGCCATTATTCAGAAACAGCGAAAAGCATAAGATAAAAAAAAAAACTATCAGTCAATATCCCTCTTTCCAGCATTTTCCAAAATAATAGAAAAATTAATGAAGCACAGAATCAACAAATATCTAAATGACCATAAGTTACTAAATAGGAATCAGTATGACTTCCAGGCAGGTAAAAATACAAAAACAGCATTAATGATCTACAATGAACAAATAATCAAATATTTAAAACAAGACACAGCATACTAGGAATAAATTTAGATCTCTCCAAAAACTCTGACACTGCCAATCATGGCATTCTTTTAGAAACACTGGAAGCATTAGGTATTCATGGGACACGGAAAAAGTGGTTTGAATCATACCTAGAAAACAGAGCACAGACTGTAGGCCTGATGTCAGATTACTCCAACCACAAAAATTTGGTATCACATGCAAAAAAAGGGGAAATAGGAGTGCCCAAGACAGTATTCTAGGTCGCTTATTGTTCCTTGTCTACATAAATGACTTCCACACTTCAGATGAAGCAGCAAAGGCCATAATATTCGCAGATGACACTAGTGTGATAATAGGTGCACCAAAGCAAATGCTGCAACCAACTACTGATCAAGTAATAAAGAATGCCCACACTTGGTTCAATGCAAACCGGTTGACATTAAGTACAAAGAAAACAAATTATATGCAGTTTGGGAAAATATGACAAAATTTAAATTTTGATCTGTAGTTGGATGACAAGGCCATAGAGTGGCATCAAGAAAATTGCTGGGGATCCATGTAGACGAAAATCTTAATTTTAATGACTGTTTAATGGAACTTGCGCAGAAACTTAACTCAGCCAGTTTTGCTCTTAGAATTATTGCAAATGTCTGTACTGCAGAGGCTGACAGGATAGCATATTTTGGTTATTTTCAGTCTCTTGCAACATACAGAATAATATTTTTGGGTTCCACCACATGCTGTCTAAAAAAAAAAAAAACCTTTCTGTTACAGAAGAGGGCTGTCCAAATAATAACACACAGTCATCCGTCATCCACGGGCACAATGCAAACTCTTATTCAACAAGCTTAAAGTTCTAACAATACCTTCTTCACACACACACACACACACACACACACACACACACACACACACACACACACACACAAATATGTAATTTGTTAGGGCCCACCTATCAGAGTTTCAAATTCCGACTTGCATAACTACAATACTTGAAATATCACAGCACTCCCTACTCAGTGAACAAAAAGAACGCACATACAAAGGCATTTGAGCCATGCTGGTACAAAATTGTACAACATACTGCCAGGCAACATCAGAAAGTTAGAAGATGAAAACAGATTTAAAATATAATTTAAAGAATTTCTACTTAAACAATGTTTTTACTCGGTAAATGGCTATTTAGGCCAATAAATAATTCTGATAACGTTTATATTATGGCAAACTAAAAACACTTTCATCCACTAAAGTTTCTGTTAATTTTGTATATCTGATACTCCACACTCAGCGAACACACACACACACACACACACACACACACACACACACACACACACCACACACACACACACACACGCACCACACACACCACACACGAGGTGAGCCATATTGGTACAAAACCCAACAACATTAATTAATTAATTAATTATCTGAACAGAAATTTGTTCCATACTCATTGTTATGGCCGTATAGCTGAGGAAATTGCAGATGGTGTCTGTCCTTCTAAACTGAGGGGATGACTGGCAATTGGAATCAATTTTGCAAAGGGTAGTGTCAATGAGATCTAAGAATGGGAAGTTTAGTAACATCAAAGTAGCCTGTTAACTCACTCCACATCAATATAAAGCCCGAGTTTGATGGCCAATCCAGAATGAAAAAAATTATATTTCTAAATCCAACTCACAAAAGTGCCTTCAGGAACATGTACAGTGAAAAAACACTTGTGAAGACAAGTTATCTCTTAACTATCTCCTGAAAGGATTAAGATCACTTAAGGCAATAGCTACAAAAACTGGCTTTGCAATAAGGTTGACAAAGGACATGAGATATAGTAAAATCTAGCAAGTAGGCAAAATGTTGGTACCATACGTAAAGAACAGCAATTAACCATAATAAGGAGGGTCCATGGAGAGAATAATTCAAAAGGTAGATATAAAAATGTCATTCCCTAAGTTTCTATCATGCACATATATACACAAAGAAAAGATTACAATGAGACATGACAGTTATTATTAACAGTCATACCTGAAAATTAATTTTGGTCCTATCAAGTGGTGCTATTGTTGTTTTAGCAGCTGCTCCAGCTGTTGCCCCTGCTAGAAGACTTGCTATGATCATCTCTGTTCCGCTCAGTTCCTGAAATGTATAAATACAGAGCAAAGTCTCAGTTATCAACCTGCACTTTTTTTATATGCACAAATATACCCTCCTGGAAATGGAAAAAAGAACACATTGACACCGGTGTGTCGGACCCACCATACTTGCTCTGGAAACTGCGAGAGGGCTGTACAAGCAATGATCACACGCACGGCACAGCGGACACACCAGGAACCGCGGTGTTGGCCGTCGAATGGTGCTAGCTGCGCAGCATTTGTGCACCACCGCCGTCAGTGTCAGCCAGTTTGCCGTGGCATACGGAGCTCCATCGCAGTCTTTAACACTGGTAGCATGCCGCGACAGCGTGGACGTGAACCGTATGTGCAGTTGACGGACTTTGAGCGAGGGCGTATAGTGGGCATGCGGGAGGCCGGGTGGACGTACCGCCGAATTGCTCAACACGTGGGGCGTGAGGTCTCCACAGTACATCGATGTTGTCGCCAGTGGTCGGCGGAAGGTGCACGTGCCCGTCGACCTGGGACCGGACCGCAGCGACGCACGGATGCACGCCAAGACCGTAGGATCCTACACAGTGCCGTAGGGGACCGCACCGCCACTTCCCAGCAAATTAGGGACACTGTTGCTCCTGGGGTATCGGCGAGGACCATTCGCAACCGTCCCCATGAAGCTGGGCTACGGTGCCGCACACCGTTAGACCGTCTTCCACTCACGCCACAACATCGTGCAGCCCGCCTCCAGTGGTGTCGCGACAGGCGTGAATGGAGGGACGAATGGAGACGAGTCGTCTTCAGTGATGAGAGTCGCTTCCGCCTTGGTGCCAATTATGGTCGTATGCGTGTTTGGCGCCGTGCAGGTGAGTGCCACAATCAGGACTGCATACCACCGAGGCACACAGGGCCAACACCCGGCATCATGGTGTGGGGAGCGATCTCCTACACTGGCCGTACACCTCTGGTGATCATCGATGGAACACTGAATAGTGCACGGTACATCCAAACCATCATCGAACCCATCGTTCTACCATTCCTAGACCGGCAAGGGAACTTGCTGTTCCAACAGGACAATGCACGTCTGCATGTATCCCGTGCCACCCAACGTTCTCTAGAAGGTGTAAGTCAACTACCCTGGCCAGAAAGATCTCCGGATCTGTCCCCCATTGAGCATGTTTGGGACTGGATGAAGTGTCGTCTCATGTGGTCTGCACGTCCAGCACGAACGCTGGTCCAACTGAGGCGCCAGGTGGAAATGGCATGGCAAGCCGTTCCACAGGACTACATCCAGCATCTCTACGATCGTCTCCATGGGAGAATAGCAGCCTGCATTGCTGCGAAAGGTGGATATACACTGTACTAGTGCCGACATTGTGCATGCTCTGTTGCCTGTGTCTATGTGCCTGTGGTTCTGTCAGTGTGATCATGTGATGTATCTGACCCCAGGAATGGGTCAGAGTTTCCCCTTCCTGGGACAATGAATGCACGGTGTTCTTATTTCAATTTCCAGGAGTGTATATAAGGGTGATACTAAATCATGCGTGGAATTTAAAGTATCTCACTTCTTATAAAGTAGCAACAGGCACAACAAAAAGATTCACACAATTATAGCTTTCGGCCATTAAGGCCTTTGTGAGCAAAACATACACACACACGCACCCACGCGCAACTTGCACACACATCTGTGCAAGTTGTGTGTGTGTGTGTGTGTGTGTGTGTGTGTGTGTGTGTGTGTGTGTGTGTGTGTGTGTGTGTGTTTTGCTGACAAAGGCCTTAGTGGCCTAAAGCTATAATTGTGTCAATCTTTTTGTTGAGCCTATTGCTACTCAGCATTTCCGCTATATCGTGAGTAGCATATTTCCTTCTTTAATGTTGTTACATTCCATCCTGGATTTTCCACTGTTTGATTTTCACTCATTATAGAACTATTATTGTTTTGCTATCATTTTTCAAGTATCACAAAGCTGCACTACCCCCTTTCTCCACCTCCACATACTACTTCCTTATGCAACATCCTTCCTTCCCTCCCCTCTTACTCTTCTTCTCCACCTCTAATGTCCCATGGCTGCAGGAATCTTTTTATTTATTTCACACTCTAGCAATAACTTACTTTTAGCTTCCTGGCTGGATGCTCTTCCCAACTCCACAGCCATCAGTTAATGTGACTGAGGAATGTTGTTTGTAACACCTGTTTAAGAAAGCTGCCAGCTTTGTTCTACACATTATGTAATTTTAACTGTTTGTGCACAATGTTTTCTGAAGCAGAAATGGCAGATCATTTTCCAGACCAAGCATGGAAAATTGTCTAAAAACCATAGTCCAGATGACTGCTATACTGCACCAATATATCATTATCAGGAGCACAGATATCAGATATTCTCTCTCTCTCTCTCTCTCTCTCTCTCTCTCTCTCTCTCTCTCCCTCCCTCCCCCTCCCCCCCCCCTTTTCCCCTCTCTCCAAAGTTTTTTTAATAGTTGGCTTTCTTTTGCTACACATATCTAATCTCAGAATAGCATTTACACCCAATGTCCTGAGTTATATGTTGAGTACGGTCCACTCTCAGTCTTTCCCTATAACATTTGCATTCTAGAGCTCCCACCAGTACCATATAAATTACTCCCTAAAATCTACACAGATACTCTGCCTTCCCATCCCTTCCTCTATTTAGTTTTACCGACACACTCCTTTCCTCTTTGAAATTTAACACACAAAAGGTTTTACTGTATATCTGGTAACTAACTCACTGGGCTAATTCTGGTGACCGTTTGAATGTAACATGGAATCAGAATCATGTTAACTCTTACTTCCCACATACATAAAGTGTTGACACAGGTGAAAAATGCAGAAACTTAGAAGCAGCCACGATTCAAAATTGAAATTTTTGGGCACCTGCACTGACCTGCAAGCTGATGAGTGAACAAATCACATAGTTGAATGTCATTTTTGATGACCAACTTGAATGAAAATGTCAAGTGAGCCTGTTTCCCAGTGCTAGATAAACCATGTAGAATAAGAATACATGGGATAGGGAGATTCGAAACCAGGCGATGACAAAGCCAATGGTTTTAAATTTCAACTTACACAGCACAGTCTCAAAGCCGTTTTCCAAAAAGAAAGAATACTAAGAACAATGTAAATCCTAAAAAAATGTGCCGGAAGATGCTCACAGAGAGTTCTCAGTAAATGTATTTACATCTACAGTTATACTCTGCAAACAGCTGTACTGTGTGTAGTAGAGGGTACTTCTCAATGTACGACACATCAGGATTTCTTCAGATTCCATTTGCATATACAGTGTGGGAAAAATGACCATTTAAATGCCTCCTCATGCATTGTAATTAATGTGCTCTCGCCTTCATGGTCCATACAGAAGGAACATGGAGGTTGTAATATAACTAACAGTCCTCAAATATTACTGCTTCTTGAAACTTTGTCATTAGCCTTCCATAAGATAGTTTGTGTCTATTGATCAGTATTCAGGAAAATCGAGTAAATATGAGCCCTAAAATGCATACCTTAAGAGCTATAAGCACTTTTTCCATCTTCAATACTGTGAAACCCATTACTTCCACGGCACAGTGTTTATAGCTCTTACAGTACACAATTTAGAGCCCATGTTTACTAGACTTTATTTTTACTTCTAATGATCATTCTTCTCATATCCTTGAATATTGACCATTCCTCTGGGAACAACATGTATATTTGAATGTCTATCAGTTCACATTTTGTTCATTACCTGATAGTTTCCTGTGAGTCAAATAAGCCAGTGAACTTCCATACTCTATTTCTATATAGATGTTCAGTATCCTCTGTTCACCCTATTTGCAATGTGTCCCATTACACTTTTGTAAGCTGTGTTGTTTCTGAACAGACTGCTCTTTCCAGTATCCTACCAATGAATCTAAGGCTGCTAGTTGTTTTATCTACAATTCAGCCTACATGATCATACCATTTAAGTTGTTTTACCTACAGTTCAGCCTACATGATCGTACCATTTCATACCTCCACAAACTGTTACACCACACCCATGTATTTGTATGGATGGATTGAGTCCAATTGTGACTAGCTGATATTTTACTCATAAGATAGCAAAATATGGCATTTTGCTAAAGACAAAGTGTCATGTTTCTATACATCTCAAGGAAGTCATCAATCCCCACACCATGTAGCTTTTTTCCAATAGTACCTTATTATCCACAACTGCATCATCTGTAAAAAGTCTGAGGGTATTACTGATATCATCTGCAATACAACATGAAGAGCTAGGGTTTCAATACACTTCTCTTAGGCACAATATCAATAGTTCTCCATCCAAAACACCATGCCACAACCTCCCTATCAAGAAATTCTCAACTGAGTCACCAATTTCAATCTACATCTACATCTACAGTTACACTCTGAAAACCACCATGAGGTGCATGGCAGAAGGTACATCCCATTGCAGCAGTTGTTAGGATTTATTCCCATTCCACTCACTTATGGAGCACGGGAAGAATGATTATTTGAATGTCTCTGGAGGTGCAGTAATTATTGTAATCGTATCCTCACAACCCCTATGTGAGCCATACATAGGTAATTGTTGTCTAGAGATATCACTTAAAGCCAGTTATTGAAATGCTGTTAACAGACTCCCTCGGGATAGTTAACGTCTGTCTTTAAGAGTCTTCCAGTTCAGTTCCTTTAGTATCTCTGACACTCTCTCATGGATTAAACAAATCTATAACCATTCATGCTGCCTTTCCCTGTATATGTTCAATCCCCTGTTATTACTATTTGGTATGGGCAATACATGAGCAATATTCTAGAACCGGTCATATGATTGATTTGTAAGTGATCTCCCTTGTAGACTGACTGCACTTCCCTGGTATTCTACCATAAACTTAAGTCTACCACTTGCCTTACTCACAACTAAGCTTACGTTATCACTCCATTTCATAACCCTACAAAGCATTACACGCACGTGTTGGTATGAGATGGCCGGTTTGAACAGCGATTCACTGATATTAAAGTCGTAGAGTACTAAATTTTTTCCATTTTGTGAAATGCACAATTTTACATCTCTGAACACTTAATGCAAATTGCCAATATTTGCACGACTTTGAAATCTTGTTAAGATCTAATGAATACACACACACACACACACACACACACACACACACACACACACACACACACACACACACACCTGAAGCTACTTCTACATCTGACAATGTTTCTCCACCTAATATGACATGCTGCATTGTCCTTACCAAACAAGTCTTCAATCCAGTCACAAATTTTACTACATACCCCATATGACCACACTTTTACCAATAAGTGGAAGTGTAGTACTGAGTCATATGCTTTCTGCAAATCAAGAGACACTGTATCTGTCAGATTGCCTTGATCCACTGCTTTCAGTAGGTCTTGTGAGAAAAGTGAGGGTTAGGTTTCACATGATCAGTGTTTTCAGAATCCATGCTTGTTGGCATTGAGGTGGTCAAACTGTTGAAGATACTTCCTTAAGTTTCAGCTCAGAACATGTTCTAAGACTCTACAACAAATCAATATGAAGGATATTGGATGGTAGTTTTTCAGACCACTTCTACTACCCTTCTTGTAGACAAGTCTAAACTGCACTTTTTCCATGAAATGGGTACAGCTTTTTGTTCATTCATCTTTTCAGTGGTATGAGGATCATATTGGGGCAATTCTCCTGGGTTTTCATTTGTAAATGAACATTTTAAAACAACATTAAGTGCTTCAGCTTTTGCTTTGCTACCATCAACTTCAGTTCCTGTCTCATTTGCTAGGGACTGAATACTAACTTTGGTGCCAGTAACAGGCTTTACATATGATCAGAATTTCTTTGCGTTCTGTGAAAGATCAGTTGATAGTATTTTACTATGGTAGTAGTTGAAGGCTTCACACATTGCTCTCTTGACAGCCACATGCATTTCATTCAGCATCTCTCTATCTATATCCCTACATTTTGGTTTGCACCTATTATGCAGTAATCTCTGTTTCTTTAGAGTGGCTGTATACCATGGAGGTTCCCTCCCATTATAGATTGTTCTTCTCCATACACATCTATCCAGTGCATGGCCAAGTATTATTTTAAACGTGAGCTATAGTTCTTCCAGATCCTCCTGCCCTGTGCTGAAAGTTTCAAATTCCTCATTGAGATATGACATTACTGATTTTTTTTACCTAATTTACTGAATGTATATAGTTTTCTGCTTGTTTTAGTTGGCCCTTGTACTTTGGTAATCATTATTGACACAACCACATGATTGTCATTTATACCAGTTTCACTGTGGACACCCTCAAAGAGGTCAGATCTATTTGTTGCCATTAGATCCAATATATTTACAACATGAGTGGGGTTCCTAACTACTTGTTCTATGTAGTTTTCTGAGAAAGCATTTGGTGATATTTCACAGAATGTCTTATGCCCACCACTACCATAACAATAATTTGCCCAATTAATTGTTGGATGATTAAAGTCTCCATCAATGGTTACAGTATGACTGGGGAACTTACGTACAAGCGATCTGAGGTTTTCTCTAAAGTTTTTGATTACACCAGGAGATGAGTCTGATGGGAAATTGAACGATCCAATTACCATTTTATGCCCTTCCCTAATACCGAGCTTTGCCCAAACAATGTCACACGTAGCTTCATTCTGTCTCGATGGATTTGAATTTCTTTATTGCAACAAATACACCACCATTTCCTATTAACCTATCCTATCAACTTACACTGCTATCACTTTCAGGTTTAAACTAGATTTCTGCACCTAGTAATATGTGAACTTCACTGCTTTTCACGAGTGCTTCAAGCTATGGTTCTCTGTTGTGAATGCTTTGGGAGTTTACCAATAGGATTTCAATAATTTCACCGTGAGAAGCATTAATTTTATCTTACATATCATACCCAGTATAACCATACTTTCATTGAGAAGTGTTGGTGTGATACTGAAACGAATGCTTTTTGAGAGTCAGGATATGCTACATCTACCTGATTAGCTTGATCCATGACTTTCAGGAAGTTCTGTGAAACAACTGCAAGTTATTTATGTTTTTGGAAGCCATACTAGTTACATGGAGCTGGTCATTCAGTTCGATGAACATCATTACATTTTAGCTGAGAATATGTACCAAGCTTCTAAAAATGTTGAACATTAATGATACTGGACATTAATTTTCTGACTCACCTCTTCTACCCATCTAATGGAAGAGAGCAACATGGTCTTTCTTCCAACCAGTTGACAAGGTAATTTTTTTTTCACAAGATCTTCAGTACCTTGTGGTTAAGACAGGGGCCAACACAGCCGCAAAGTCTCTGTAGAATCTTTTAGGACTCTATGGATCTAGTATCTTGTCCAGTTTTGGTGACTTCAGATGTTTCTCAATACCAATGACACTACTATTTTTATATGTACAACCATTTGGGTGGAATTAAGAGTGATATGTAACAGTACATTATACATTAAGATCAACTTATGTAAGATAACAGTAATTTATAGGTTTTTCAGTATAAAATCTTATATTAAACATAAATATTTTATATTGGCATACTGCAGCAGGACCCGCAACATCTGCCGTGTGGTGAACTTCAGAAGTGGTACCAGCAGTGGAAGCAGCAGGTGGATGTTGCTGCTGCCTATTGACTGCAGATGCTAATTCCTCCCTCAGAACAGCTGCAGCTCCTGCTGCAGAATCCACTGTACTATGACTCATTTCTGCATCATTTACGGTTCTGCAAATGCAAGAAAAAAAATTGTTATACTATAAGTTAAACAACTTCTAAAAATCTAGATATTTATTAGTTTCTATGAGACATAAAAAAGGTATGGCAGTACTGAAATCCAGCTCTGTCATTTTCACATTCACAATTCTAAAAGCACTCTTCTAAATTTTTGTACAGGTTAATGTTTTTTCACAGAATGATACTGTAAATTGGGTGAATAGGGACAAAAATTTTAAAAAGTTATTAAATGAAACCTCTCCCTTGCATTTTCATCTGAAGTATCTTGATCAATGCAGTTAAGATGGCCAGTCTGTTGTCTACATGACATTTCAGAACCAAAATCAAGTTTTCATATTTGTCATGTTGGCAGGGACTATATACAGCTGCTAATCTACATAGAATTTTTTATTACCTCTTAAAAGGTTGTGGGATTCTAACTAATGACTAGATTGATGTGTTAGTGATTTTATATTCTCAGTTCACAGTATTTTGGTGAGTATTTGCACATAATAAATATTTAGGTATCTTCATTTTGAAAGAAACCATTTAATTTATTTTAAGTACTGTTTGTACAGTTATATTGAGGTGAATCAGAACAAGGCAAAAATGCCAAAAGTAGCTACTGGTAACAAATTTTTCATGACATGTGAAGTGTGCTTGCTTCATCCTGTTACACAGAATTTTCAAAACATTCGATTTGATGCATAGAAGACAGGCCAAGTTATACAATACGAACATTTTAGGAAAAATACAGAGACTTACGCTATTTTATATACATTTCTGAGATACACCTGCACATTTATTACAGTTTCCAGTGCACAAAAATAAAATCTATAATTCCCTTGTTCAAACTGTGAAACTAATTTCAATGACTTCTTCAATAGAATCATAGCCATTTCCCACCAGAGAAGCAAGAACAATCTTTTCAATGAGCCACGTTACATATATTACTGCCTTAAATTTTATGGTACACTTTCACTCCCTTGTACTATGGTGTTTAGGCATAGTGTTTTAAATGTTATACTGAAAGTTTAAAATTATTCCTGTGGCAAGTGGTGGTGGTGGTGGTGGTGGTGTCAAGTGTATGTTGGTTTTCGTATTAAAAAGAATGGATGGTATTTTAAAATCTTTTAATCATGGTCAACAGGATTGTCAATGTTTGACAACATACATTTTTTCATTATTTTTATAATACTATGAACCTTGAGGCTTTTGCTGAATTTCCCGAGAAATTATACTATAATGAATAATCAAGTCAAAGTAGCAGTGGTAGAATATTTTTGTGGTGTCTATGTTTGTGGCAACTGGCAAAATAAACAGTACAAATGCTAAGCTATTCTGTTTGTCTGCTAAGTAGTCAACGTGCAACTTCCAATTCCAACTTCAACGTGATTTAGGCCTAAGAAGTTAACATGGTTTACATCTGTGATAACCCGATCATTGCAAGTTATTTTTATTTCATTCCATTTTAATGATTTAGTGTGAAATTGCATAATTTTGGTTTTTAGTTACATTTAATATAAGTCCATTTTGACGGGAACAAGATTCAGGTTGTTTTAAAATATATCTTACATTTTTTGGAAACCCTTCAGGCAACTCATTTTCAATCAGAACTGATATAGCGCCAGCAAATAAAACTTAACTGACATCAAGTGGTTGGTCATTTATGTAGACAAGGAACAGATACGTACCCAATATTGGACCTCACGAGACTTCTTGGGAAATAGTTCTCTAGTTTGATTTCAAACACAATGGAGGCTGTGTAGAATATTGCTAAGTATCAAAAACAGCTGAACATGGTCACCATAGAACAAAACAATGGATGCAGCAGCAACATAGTACACAAATTATGTATCACCATTTCAAAAGAGAGAGAGAGAGAGAGAGAGAGATCGTATTTCATATAGTTTTAATTATAAACAGTAAGATTTAAATAAGCTGCCAACGAATCACTACAAATATCATCTCAAAACATGTATAGTCATAATTTTCTTTGTATTATAGACCACTGAAGATGCCTAAACCATATAGGTGAAACACTTTTGGAACAACTAAATAAATTCAGTTGCAAAAGGTGTAATTTTTGTATGATAAAACATAATTGAATTTAGCAACAGAGAAAAATGGCTGCATATATTAATATTTTATATAAGATCAGCAAAAGAGAGAGAGATAGGGCTATAATTCCACTTATCTTTTGTCGATCCCCTTTTGAGAATTGAGGCAACCACTGATAGTAACAAAGCAATGGTCAACTAGTGAAGTGTGTTACTCTTCATGAACAATGTGTTTTGGTTTTCTGTCTGGGTGATACATATGATTGTTTATATTAACATAATAATTTGATGAAAAAGTCAATTTTAAGCCCACTGTTGGAGTATTCTTGTCTGGCCTATTACAGGATAGTAAATATTTCCATACTGGTGACACTGAGTTTATTGCGTGTAATCTATACAACGTGCAGTTATTGTGAGACACAGGTCAACATGGGCTGTTGATCTTTTTGTGCAGTCAACCCAAGTCTTTGCCAGCCTACAGACGTCTCAACTGTCAGGCACAACAGTTGTTAATGTCTAATGAAACTTTCACAAGTGATTCACCTCATCCAGGCACTTTTGTACACCACAAAGTCGAAATAATCCCCACAGCCAGCTGTGTCGGGAACCACATGGGGCACATATGAGCATGTCCATGGTCACCAAGTACAGAACTACACTGGCTGCTCTAGCTAACAGCATTATGCTCACAAAATTCAAGCCTTCACATCAAAGATTTATAGATGTTCTCACACTAACGTGGCAAGCACGTACTGCTAGCGCTCTTCTACCAGTCATCCCATAACATATACCAGCTGGCCTGTTACCAAAATTGTCACAATTACAGAATGACAGCCAGACAACATGGTTTGTACTTGCCTTCTGAATGTCAACGGATCATCGATGGTGACACAGGGTTCATATTTCTGGTTAGTCATTTGCACAATTTCACAGACCTAATGAGTGATCCGAGTCCACCAGCATTTTGTAAATACGACACTGCCAAAATCATCACCATTAGATGTCTCTCCTGCCCCCATGCAGACACCATTCACCACATAATTGATGATGAACATTTGGAAAACAGATCTTATGTGCACTGGTGAGAGCCGAATACATGCCAAATCTTGTCTTATATGCACTTTGGTTGTTGAAGATGCTGCAAGTACAGCAATTAAACCTTTTTACACAAGCAGCTGACCCCTCAGACCTTACATCTACATCTACATGACTACTCTGCAATTCACATTTAAGTGCTTGGCAGAGGGTTCATCGAACCACAATCATACTATCTCTCTACTATTCCACTCCCGAACAGCGAGCGGGAAAAACGAACACCTAAACCTTTCTGTTCGAGCTTAAATTCTGGCTGGCTGACCAGGCGTACAATATTATGGGACATCATCATATGATTCCGACCATGGTTATGCCGAAGATTTTCACGGGTGGCACCAGCGATTCTGTCGTTCTGCCCCAGACAGCAAAGGTGCATCATCCCCATGTAACCCACAGCCATCTGGAGGTGAATGCCAACATCTCTTTATTACCAACTCTGGAAGACCTTCCAATTTCCCGTGATGCAACACCCGACTGCTTCAGGGAACTACAACAGGCTACACCAGCTGGCACAGCCAGTGCTCAACTCACACCACACACAGTTTATCCACTTTCCTGGTTTCACAAGACATTCAAGTATGTGGTAAGGAACTGCCAACCACCTTGCACTCACCCAAATTCCTTGCGTGGGCTGGTTTAGCCACCACAATCTGCAAAGACAAGGCTGGGCACTCGCAGTACTTCAGTATTTTAACTCTACATCCTCACTTTAATGACTATATGTACAAGACATCACATCCCAGCATGTTTTTAGCCAACATGGATGTGGACACGAGCGTCATACCAATGTGTATCACTCTCACATGCCCTTTGCTGGCGAAACTCTCCTTACGTGCAGTGACAAGATCAACATCTTGGTACAAAACATGGTCAAACTACTGATCGAACTGGTTCCTGATGTGTTTGTTAAATACCTTCTATGTCACCAGTGTTCATGACCCTGTCCTCTGTATTGATCTCTTACAGTTTTTTGGCCTCTCCTCTGATCTGAGAACAGTGTTCTTACTTTACCATGAAATAAACATTCAAATTGCATGTGCTCACTACACGATCAACTCTCTACTGTCCACTTTCTCTGAGTATGTCACTACTGCTGCATCTGGTCTCCTTGTTTGTCGACCTCACTGGCGAATGCTTCATGGTCACACTTACTGCATGCATAATTAAAAGACCAGACACTTAATACATGCTGCTTCAGAAGACCTAGTATGCGCACAATGCCTACTCCACAGCCGAAGACTTCTGCAACCGTCCTCTGATGTGGAACTTAACTCAGCAGCTGTTCCACATGGCTCAACCTGTAAATCCGTACATCTCAGGTTAGTGACAGTGTTACATCAAGAGAAGCCACCCACATCCCTCCTTTGCACGTGACGGTAAAGCAGGCACAATAATGAATGGCACATGCCATACAATCGGCACTATGGGGCTGCCTTATGATGCACTGGGGGTCATCTGTAAAAGTTTCTATGCAAAAGCAGTAGTGCATAAACTCCTCCAGTTGGGCATCATACCGCCTTTGGACAGCAACTGGTTGGCCCCCATCACTTGATCCTTAAGAAAGACAGTTTTTTCTGCTGCGTGGCAACCACAGGTGCCTTAATGCCCGTACTGTCATTGACAACTACCCAATCCCCCACATTCAGGACTTTGCACAACTTCATATCAGCACATGCGTTTGCAGCGCTCTCAACTGCTGTAACGCATTTCTACCGATCCCTAAGTTCCCAGGTGACACTGCTAAGGCTCTGTTGATTACTCTACATGACATGTTTGAGTTTTGTTTCATGTCCTATGGCTTCGAAAATGTGGCTCAGTCATGGCAACATTTCATCAACTCAATCTTAGTCACGATGCTAAATTGCTATGCTGACTTATACATATTTTAATATATCCCTCCTCAATCGAGGAACACAAAATCCACCTGTACCAAGTCAAGTGGCTTTGCTAAGCAATAGCTTGCAGACCACACATGACAAATCTCAACTGAACTGAGAATACATCACCTTTTTGGGATATACCATGGACGGCAAAGGCATTCAACTGCCAGTTGATTGGGTGGACTTAGTTGCAACCTCCCTAGTCATCCCAGTTTTTGGAAACTGCGCTGATTCCTTGGCACCATTAACTCCTACTGGTGACATCTTCCCATGGCCACCCTCATCCAGGCAACTCTTACAGATGTGTTGGTTTGTTAATCAAACCTCTGGTAAACACCAGATGAAGAGGTCAGACAACATGATCTAACCATTTGAGGAACTGAAAATTACATTAGCTAATGCCATGACATTTATGCACCCTGTTTTGGATGTGCTCATTTCCATTATCATGGATGTAAGCGATTTCTCAATAGGTGCTGTCCTCCAACAACATGTAGGCAATTCCATTCTACCGTTGTGCTTCTTTTCCAAGAAACTGCTAGATTCACAACAAAAGTGGTCTGCATTCAACCACAAACTAGTCACAGTTTATGAAGCAGTTAAGCGCTTCTGCAGTGACATCAAGGATTGCAGAGTCACCATAAACTCCTAGCGGATGCGATTTGCAATCCCATACCGCATTTTTTTGTGTTATGGTTTTAGGGCGCAAAACTGCTACGGTCATTAGTGCCTGGTCTGTGACTTAGGAAAAGGTAAAACAACGAAAGTGGAAACCAGCAGCAATGGGAACAAAACTCAAAAAATTGGAGAAACTAAAAACAGAAGGAAAGCTTAAAAAAAACCACTACAGAAGGGGTTTGGTTGTCCCCAAAAAGAGCTTCAAATGACTGACGTCATCTCACTGGCACTAATAAACTCGAGAACGCGATCAGCCTCCTTAGATTGCAGCCACAACAGCCATATCTGCGCCCGCGACACTGGAAGTTTGCCCAAGCCGATTGGGCACTTTTTTTGTTTCTAGCGTGTCATCTGCTAAAATGGAAGATATATCAGGCGACAGCTGTAGACGGGCACGTAACGGAGTAAAATAGGGGCACTCAAGTAAAAGATGTCTTACCGTCCACAGCTGAGAGCAGTGGGGACAGAGTGGGGGAGGATCGCCACTTAAAATATGTTGATGGCTAAAATTACAGTGCCCTATCCGGAGTCTAGTTAAAATTACCTCCTCCCGACGACGAGTTCAGGAGGAAGAGGTCCAAGCACAGGGAAGAGCTTTCACGTCCCGCAATTGGGAAGTGTCGACCAATGTGCGTGCCATAAAAAAGCAACATGACGACATAAAACACTCCGTAGATCGGCGTAGGGAATCATGCGAATAGCTGGCTGAAGAAAGACTGCAGCCTTGGTCGCTATATTGGCCGCCTCATTTCCACAGATATCAACGTGTCCTGGGATCCAGAGGAACGACTGGCGAATAAGTTTCGAGCTGCAAAGGTCGACATCTTTTCCTTCACTCTGATTTCCTGAATGAGCTTTTCGTCTTTGAAAATGGGGCAATCTCTAGAGGATGCAGTGTGGTCACCCATACAGTTGATGCAATGAGGGGATTGAGGTGGACAAGCAACCTCATGGGCATCCTTGCCACACGTAATACATTTGGCCGGATTGGAACAGGACTGGCTGGTATGATTGAACCGCTGACACCGATAGCAACGCGTAGGGTTTAGGTTGTAAGGGCGCATGGAAATTCTCATAGCCCGCTGTTATATTCGCTGGGAGTTGAACTCTGTCAAATGTCAAGACGGGAGTAAGGGTTGGAACAATGTTTGTGTCAACCCTTTTCATGACTATGAACAGCCGTTACGCCCTGGTCAGACAGGTAGTGTTTAATTTCCTCGTCGGACAATCCGTCGAGGGAGCGTGTATAAACGACACCACATGAGGAATTTAAAGTGCAGTGCACTTCCACCCGGACAGGGAAGGTGTGTAGCAGTGAAGTACGCAGAAATTTTTGTGCCTGGAGGGCACTGACTGTTTCTAACAACAAGGTGCCATTTCGTAATCTGGAATAAGACTTTACAGGACCTGCAACTGTATCGACACCCTTCTGAGTATTAAAGGGTTGACCGTGGAGAAGTCGTGACCTTCGTCAGACCGAGAAACAACAAGGAACTGTGGCAACGATGGAAGAACTGTCTGTGGCTGAGACTCATTGAACTTATGCTTCTGAGCAGACATAAGCGAAGATGAGGAAACCATTGCGGAAGTATCTCCTATGATTACTGGCATCTCCGATGGCGCGCTCCTCACATGTGGGGGCCTCTCTGAGGGCACTCCCGCCTTAGGTGATTGTTCACACCTTCCGAGAAACGGACGGAGGGACCAATCGGAACTTTCGGAAGGTATCAGCTCGAGTAATCATCCCTCCCTGGGCCTGGCCGTTACCAGGGGGGTACGTACGTGTCCTGCCTGTCTACCCGGGGCGGGGAATTACACGTTACCCTGTCACCGGCTACACGTGCAAATGCGTGGGTCGGCCTTCAGACATGCACAGAAGATAGGGAAAAGCACAGAAGATAGGTCTCAAATGCCGCAGTGGAGAAAAGAGTAAAGAGAAGAGGTAAGGATAAGAGAAGGACAAAGGAAGGACAAAGACTTGCAAGCAGAGAAAGCGAAGAATGTGTTACATTTTCGAGCGTCCGTCTCCGGGCTTAGGCACAAAACGTACTCCCAGAGGGGGAGAAAGGGAAGGAAAGAGGTGGAGGTGAGGGGAGGGGAGGGGGCGAAGATGGGAGATGCAGAAAAGGAAGGTATACAGCCCGGAAAGGAAAGAAGGCCACATTAGCTCGGGTCCCGTGCTCACTACACACGTATCCACAAAAGAGATGTGGACCCCCTGGAGGGCCATACTGGATCTGCCACTGAGATGCTTTGGAGCATGTGGACTTGACTAGCAAGTACACAACACACATTCAACAAATTAGGGGAGCGGACAATGCATGCACTGTATATCTATCCAGAATGGCAGCAATTACTTCTCCTTTGGACTTCAAAGAGTTAGGTCCACTGCAGACAGATGAGACAGATGTACAGGAAATGCAACAGGATATGGCTACAAACCTTACAATGGTTTCTCGCCACCTGTCACGAGCCACTACACCAATCGTGTACCACATTTCCATAGATAATCTGTGCCCAATTGCACCAGTTGTCCTTTGCCTGTAAGGTGTTTTTGGCAACACATGACCTCAACATCCTGGTATTATGGTCTCCAGGTGCCTTGTGGTTGAATGCTTCTTATGGTCCAACTTAAAGAAAGACTGCCAGTCATGGACTCGTGTGTATTCCCTGTCAATAGGGCAAATTCAGCCATCATTAACAGCCCCCATTAAATATCGTTTGACCCTTTACACTGTCTGTGCAATACTGCAACATACTTTCATCCATCAATGAAGTGATCAGATGGGTTAAAGATGTACCACTCATGGACATTACTGCCGATACCATCACAAACACATTTGTCAGTATGTAGATTGCACGATTTGGCTGCTCGTCTTTGGTTACAACAGACGAGCGCTGCCAACTTGAGCTCCAGCTTTTTTTGAAATTGTACACACTCTGCGGCAGTGGCAAGTTCCATACCACCGCTTATCATCCACAGAGCAACAGCCTCATTAACCACTGGCACCACATGTTTAAAGCAGCCCTCATGTGCAGCAAAGAAGCCTGGACTGAAGTGTTACACTTGGTCTTGTTCGGCATTCAAACAAGATTTAAAGGCTATGCTCACACACGTGCTTTATGACAAACCCCTCTTGCTCCCTGCTGAGTTTCTGGAAGATTCTAAGCTACACACCCAGTTAAGATGCCCACTCTGGTTGAGCATGTTAGGTGCACACTGCCAAGGCGCACAGCCCTGCCCCTCAGCCACATTCAATACCCTAAGTTTTTGTTCACAACAAGCTGACTCATTGTGAGTTTATAATGCTGTGCAACACCACCATTCAGCCAGCACTGGAGCCTCCCTACTCATGACCTCATCAAGTGTTAGCAAGGGCAAATAATATTATGGATATTTTACTGAATGATAAATGACAGACCATCTCTGTCAACAGGGTCAAGCCTGCTTGGACTTTGGACAACAACCCATTTGCAGAAGCAGGAAGGACCTTATGGGCACTCAATGCCACGAATATCAGAGGCGAATATGTCCTCAAACCACAGTGTCACGTTAAACAACTTTAATGTGAGGTTCCATCTCCCCAGTGTTATGTACCCCCTTCTGTTGGGATTGACTCAAGCCCAGCTCCTGCTGCTCCCTTATCACAAGCCCCCCCCCCCCCCCCTCTCCCACTGACGATGACAATGACAGTCCCCCACTCGATCAACCCACCCTCATTTTGCCGCTGCTTAACGTGCACCCAGTGTTCACTATCAGCAATGTGACTATCATGTCACTGACCTTGCCCTCTATCTGCATGACACCACCATTTTCATATTGGCACATTATGCTTCCAGCTGTGATGAGGCTATTACATTATATGTCACACTTATGTTCACTCCAGACTCCCCCAGGACATAAATGAAGATCACACCACAGCCATAACCAATGGCGGTGATTGTATCACCATCACTGTGCCTGTTTACATGGTCCATCCCACAACTCCACTCTCGCATGTGGATCATCACCTTTGGCCTCCTGAATGGTTGCATGAATATGTCATCTCTGGGGTCCACACCGACAAAACCAGCAATCGATCAAAAGACAATTCAGGCAGTTGGAAGCAAGAGTTGGAATAATTCTGTCTATTATATTACTAATAAGATAGTAAATATTTGCAGAGGTTTATCTCAGCATATTTACTTTTTAACCATTTTATTTACTTATTTGTTAACCTTACATAACGTTAACCACTTTCCAGCAACTTGTGATGCCTAGGACACATGAAAGAGACCCTCATTCAAACATACATCATCTTATTGGTGTTAAAGACAGTAACGTAGGCTGTTCAGGCAGTTGCTCTTGTAATGTTTGTACAAAAAGCAGAGAAGAAAATGAAATGTCTAAGCCAGCCCTACACCCTTATGTCAAGCAATCTAGACACTCTTGCTGGGAATACGGAGTTCATGAAACAGATGGTCAGACTTTATCTATCTAAAAATCTTGAAGAAGAACTTGTGCAGAATGGGCTATTATTTAAGTGTTTGACTTTTGTTGCTTCATAAAATGTCACTTGGACAGAGAGGGCATGTGCATAGCTAAATTTAAAGACAATATGCGTGGGTACATGTCGATACTTAGGCTCCTGACTAGAGCCAAAACTGAACACACACTACACTGGCATCAAAATATTAAAAGGAGCTGAGCAAAAAGTACCCCATCAATTGATTATGAACACTTTGATGAGCTGACAAATGCAATGGAGGGTGCTGGAGACAGTGTTTAAGAGACTTTCCTAAAACCAATGTAGATTATACAGAGCCATTACCTGATGAAGAGCCTACTGCAGATGATCTAGACTCTTCTGAAGAAAATGGGCAAATGGTGGAGTGGAGTCAGCAAATGAAGAAGTAAGTAATTTAAAGGAAGAAGACTGAGTGAAGATCAGGCTTTCTTATGATATATGTATGAAGATGTTCACAGGAAAGGTTCTTCAATTTGGAAAGATAAATGGTCAAATAGTGAAGAAAATTCCCTTGTGTTAGCCAAGTGCTCAGATTTATTCTTTTTCCCCTCATGTGCTAGATGAGAGTGATTTCAGAAATGCTCATCATCTTGGTGTTTTGAAGACACCAACTGTGCGAAGAGGGTACTACATCTTCAGGAAAATCCAATGCATAACAATATATTTCTTTGGTTAATCAATTTGCTAATTTTATTTAACCAATTCTTTTTATACTTGTAAATTGTGCTGTAAAAATTACAGTTATGGGTTTAAAATAAACAGTTTTATTTCATATAAATTCACTTATCTGCAAAATGTAAACAATATCTTACAGCTATGCTTTCCTCGAATAAATGAAAGTTCCTTTCTACTATCATGATTTTGTAATAAATATACTTACATCTTTTTAGAAAAAGATAAGGAGGAAGGATGTGGTTCAGTTACTGCAGTCCAGGGCAGCATTGTACGATGAAGAAGACAGTCCTTTGTAATAGGTTCTTTGGAGGTGGTGCGGTGGTGATGGTGGTGGGTGGTATGTGGGGATGTGATGCGGGAAATCTGTTTGCAGACTAGGTCTGGGGGATAGTGCTTGTCTGTGAAGGCCTTTATGAGACCTTCAGTTTACTGGACAAAAGAGTTCTTGTCACTGCATACACCAACCCTAGGTGGCCAAGCTGTACTTGAGGAATTTTTGGTGTACAGGTGACGGCCGCTGTCGAAACACAGGTACTGTTGGCGGCTGGTGGGTTTAATGTGGACTGGAGTGTAGATGGAGCCTTCAGAGAGGAGGTGGTCAGTGTCCAGGAAGATGGCACTCTGAGTTGAAGAGGTCCAGGTGAAGTGGATAGGAGTAAAGGTGTTGAGATTGTGAAGGAATGAGGATAAGGTGTCTTTGCCCCAACTCCAGACCATGGAGATAGTACCCTGCTACTCCTCCCTCACCCCACTCCAGATTGCTCCTTTTGTTCAACATGACAGTTGTAGTCAGATCAGAGCTTCTGGAGGTAGTGGTAACTATGATGTGTAACCGTCTTTTCATTCTGCCCGTATGCCACTCAATTTATCACTTTTTTAGCAATCTACCTTTCCCTAATATTGTTGATATTCCAACATGGACTTTCCAGTGTTTGGTTTTGCCTAATGGCTTTTCTTCTGTCCAGCAATCCTGTAATGTTTTCCTCTGCTGCTATTCTCTAAAGCATTACCCTTCACAGTCCCCATAAATTTTCAAATTTTCTTCTTTCCTGTGTTTTTTCCATCATCTGCCAAACCATGATTTCCAAGTGACACTGTATCAATGATCTCATCTGCGTACAATACAAAACTTTTAGAGCCTCAAGCATTTCAGAGTAAATTCTAAACACACTCTGCCTTCCACTGTGTCGAACTCCTGATATTTTAGGTACGAGTGCGAGAGAATGAGAAAGTTTCTACCAGTCCAACTGTTTCTATGTGCAGATCGGAAGCTTGTTATTAGAAACTATAAGAGAGGGCGAGTAACTTACAAGTGTTTGCCGCCAGCGCCACATAAGACGTGACGAAAATTCCAGGAATAATTATGTAGTATTCTTTGATGTGTTAGTGTGTGTCGATTGCAGAAAGACCAATGAACAATTGAATATACATTTCTATGCACATTCATGTATTGGACTCGCTTGAGACTAAAAACTTATCTTACTTCATATCTTAATTCTGCATAAGGCAAGACATGTGATGTCTATAAATTATTGGTTTGTTACTATGATATTGAACTTGTGTTTTATCGAGTCTGAAGTTTAAAGACGCCAGTTGGCTTGCCGGAGTTTACTTATGCGAAAAAGAGAAAATTTTGATAGATGAAAATATACCAAGAATGAACTGAAAGTGTTCCAGAAGTACACAAATTATTTCAAGAACAGAAGTAGCTTAATAAATTCCTGTACCCGTTATAGTCTTCGGAGAAGATGCTTTTGGGATATCGACGTAGCTGATTACCCAGAGGAGAGGATCGGCTGCACACAATACGTAAGTCAACAGCGAGAGACTTGAGTCTTGCACCCCAGTACCACGCTGTCTCGTGTCGCCCGAAAAACGTTAGAACATGGCGACCTAAGTGACAGGACCCGAAGAAAACGAGAATTTAATGACAGAAACGGAAAGAAGATATTAGGCGGTATCATAGCAAACAGGCCTAACAAGATACAAGTACTGTTTCCAGTAATCGTATTGAATCCAATGAGCCAATGGAAGAAAGTTGCGAGTGCAGTCCATTAAAAGACGCGAGAAAGTAATAACGGAGAAAACTGGATATTAAGACTTCAACTTTTCGACTAAGAAGATTGTTATTGTTATTTATTGAGCATCAATTTTATCATATACAATGATATAGATTGGGTGTGAAGAGTAAGCACTCTTCACACACGTACATCGCGCCGACTCCGAGTGCACAGCTCGCACGTACATCGCGCCGACGTCGAGTGCACCAGCTGCTGCTCACCGGTGCTGACTCCGTGTCTGCTCGCCAACGACGACGCTGAAACCAACATTCGACGCCGCTGGCGCTAGTGCTAGTGCTGTCCACTGACGCTCATTACACGTTCGCTCACCAACGCAGCTAGAGCTCTTCGCCTTGTGAGCGAAAACCTAAATTATTTGGTAAAAGTTGAGTGCGCGGTTGAATGATAAACTGTTGTTATAGTTATTGTACTCAGTGGTGATTTTCTTTTAGATGATTACTAGGTTAAGATCAATAAAATTATCGATCAAGAACAGCAACAAACTTCAGGACCAGCCATGGCCATGGCAGTGAATAGGGGACACGCCAGACTGGACTGAAGTGGCAAATTTAATTAAAGGACTAAATCTATACTCCGTTAAGTGCTTGATTAGATGACCAAAGTGCTAAGCTGGACGACCAGAAGGCTGATTCAGCCCCTCTAAGTGAAAAATTAGATGCTCAAAGTGAAACCTTGACCAGCCATGCAGCAAATATAGTTTTATTAAAGACTAAATTTGACTCTTTAAATAATAAGGTAGAAAATATGAAGTTAGATTTAAAGAGTGAACTCACTAGTTCTTTGAATACTCACGTTAATCAACTATTTATTGAATTTAACAAGAGACACGATGAACAACTTCAAAATTTAACTAAAAAATTAGAAATTGAAATTGAAGGTAAATGTAACGATGTACAGTATTGAAAAACAGGATAAGCTAATTCCTTTTGTCCAATCGCAAATTGCAAGCGTCAACACTCGAGATGACACCGTGGAAAGGGATTTTAAAGAGGAACTTGCGACATCACATACCGTACCTTAAATATAAGCAGTCTGGAGGAACAATTAGAAGAAATGATAGAAAAGTGGCCGAGAGGGTAACCCCTGACAACGTTTCTTCAGGCTTAGCTTTGGAACATAATGAGCAGAAGAAAGGCATAGATAGTTTATGGAAAGTATTCAAACTTATCCAGGATAAGGTAGAGAAAAAAGTGACTTCTAACGTGGTGGTAACCAGTGAGGCAATGGGGAGCAAATTCTGGACTATCCAGGCAATTTCCGAAATTTAAGCCAGGCGGGGACGTACACCCAACTCATTTTCTGAAACGGTTCAACCAAGCCTTGCCGAAAAACTGGGAAGGAAAAATCGCGGTAGGGTGCCTTTTAGGTGAAGCTTCGGAATGGAGCACTGTAAACATTGAGAATTTTTCGTCTTGGACCGACTTCCAGAAAATGTTTAAGAAGAAGTATCTGATTTGTGGGACCCGAAGAATTATAACAGTACGTGGGGAACAATGAGAAGATATTCTGAATGGCATTCGACACGGGCAAAGTACTTAGATAAACCCAAGGAGGTAGAGGGGTTAGTTAGTATCTCAATAAGGCGATTACCTATCTACGCTAGGAAAGATATATTATGTAGTGGATGGAAAACCGTAGAATTGTTATCCTTTGTTGAAGCACTTTATGCCTTAAAGACCGGAATGAGAACGTACGTCAAAGTGAAAGAATTACCGAAGAAGTAACAATAGTAGTAATAGTAATTTTAAGACACATGAGGCTAATCTAGTTAGATTACACCAGTGTAGTCGGAATAGCTGTAACGAAAGTTTATCAAAACAATCCACCTCCTTCGAATATAGGCCCAGTAACATTGCAGAAATTTGTACCTAGTAGCAATAAAATACAAAGTGAAAATGTAATATCTCGATTTCGTACCAGCCGGTGATTACTAACAACGAGAAAAACGTTATGCCATCTGGATCCAGGGTAGGAGCCCACGTCTCAGAAATACAATAGTAGGCCTAGCTTATAATAAACATGTTAGCTTTACGCATAAAATACCGACCAAAGAAGGTTGTTACTAGAAGAAACTAGCTTAACTACCGTTACTCCACAACCAATTATAGTTGGAAAGGTAGATTTTGAAGTTAATATATTTATTGATTCTGGTAGTGAAGTGTCACTTATGCCTAGTGGTTTTTTTAATACATTACGAACTAAACATAAACTTACCGGTAACAGGAGTGTACATAGTAGGTATTACTGGAACCAAAAGTAAAGTTGTGAAACGCGACACCCCGGTGAACTGCATCATTGGGAATGTTCCAGTTCTTTAGACACTAAGTAGTGGGTAATATCAATAGAAATGTGTTATTTGGCATAGAATGGCTACAAAAATTTAATGTCATATTGAAATTTGGGAGAATGTTCTTTATTTTAGAATAGGTGACGATAAATATTGTGTAAAGTTTGTGACAACCCATTATAATGGCAAACAAATAAGTGAGAATCAGCGTTTGCTATTAACAGTGACAGCGCAATTGTCACCGGAGACTGAAAACGTAAGTCTTGCATCACACTGAGCTGACATACGAAACAAAGTAAATTAATTCCCAATGTTAACCAACGACCAAACGTTGAATTTATCTAAAATGCTATTGGAATATGAAATGGTATTTTCTGATAATCCGGGTAGTATTATTGAATATGTATGTAAATTTAAGATCAAAGATAAAATTCCAGTTTTTGTAGACCCTACCCGATATCGGTAAGCCTGAAAGAAGCGGGTAAGGAAGAGAGAAGATGATTGACAATAAAATAATAGAACGTAGTACGAGTGTTATGAATAACCCTTTAGTAGTGGTAAAAAAGGCTACATGTGTGCGGTTAGTGCTGGACCCGCGCACTTTGAATAAGCAGATAGAGACGGAACGAGACATACCAATTAACATTGATGAATTACTGTCCAAATTTGAGAAAGCACAGTATTTTAGCACGATGGACCTGACGGCTGGGTATTGGCAAATTCGGTTACATGCTGATTCAAAGAAGTATACAGCGTTTCTATTTGATGGGAAATCACATCATTTTAATGTATTGCCTTTTGAACTAATATCTTGGTATCCGTGTTTCTACGAGCCCTGAACGGGGTTTTAGGAAGGGAATTGTTAAGGGATTTAATAACTTATGTGGATGATATCCTTTTAATCTCCGCTACATGGGAAGAACATTGTAAAACCTTAAAAATGTAAAGAAAAAGTTATTACAGGAAAACTATCTAAATCGCATTTTGCGAGGCAAGAGTTTAAGTTTTTAGGGCATATTGTAGGAGTGCAGGGAATTAAACCCGATCCGGAACGTATAAAGGCCATTAAGGAGTGTCCACCCCCTAGAAACGTAAGACAATTGAAAGGATTTATTGGAATGGCCGGTTATTATAGGCGATATATACGAAGTCAAGAGCTGAACGACCCTAGACGTATGCGTTTATTACGGAAAGGAATACCGTGGAGTTGGGACAAAGAGGCAAATAATGGGTTTGAAAATGTGAAAAGATCACTGGTAGATTCACCTTTACTACACCAGCCGGTTATGGGTGAGCCATTTAAAAATTTCAACGGATGCATCCGACTATGCCTGGTATAGCTGCGAAACTTTTTCAAGGACAGTGGGGTCTGGAAAGTTCAAATCAGCGATCTACAGCTTTTTCTAGCCGAAGTCTTAAACATGAATTAAACTGTACAGCCACAGAGAAAGAACTATTAGCAGCAATATGGAGTATCCAAAAATTGCAAAAGTTAGTATGGGGTCAGAGATCCATGTATATACGGATCACCAAGTTCTACATTTTCTAATAAGTAGTCGCTTATTACATAGTAGCTTAATGCTGTGGATGTTGTTCCTACAGGAACGTGATATTAAAATACAGTATATAAAAGGTTCTGAAAATATTTTACCTGATGCTTTGTCTATATTACCTGTAGATATGAAAGACTTAAAACAGAAGAACCCGGCGTAATCTTTGCGATTAATTTTATGACAATAGAATATCCGCACAACAGGGTACAAGAAACCGACAACATCCATCACGATTCCTACTTTACAGAAATATTTGCCACTTGCAATAGAAAATCTTTACCTCCTAATCAAGCAGAGAAATGGAAAATTTTGAGGCAAAATTTATTTTGGAGAGACAGTATAACATCTCAACGGTGGCGTCTATGCATCCCGAAGTTGATGGAGGACGAAACTGTGTGGTATGTCCATACAGGGTACGGACACTTCGGAATAAGAAAGTGTATAGCCCACACGAACAAGTTCTATTATTTTAAAAAGTTGGGACATAGGGTAGCATCTTTAATAAGAACTTGCGAAACCTGTCCGAAAGTAGAAGAGAATAACACTCATGTTAGATACAAAATGTATCGAATCATCCCTAAGGCATTACGATATTACAGCAGCGGATTTCTTCGGACTACTTCTGAAAGGAAAGGGAGGAATGTCGTACATTTTTCACCTCATAGAATGTTGATCTAAATATGTTAAGTTGTATCCTATTAAGAAAGGAAATAGACCAACAGTGATACACTGTCTGCAACACTACTTTCTCGAGGTGGGCAAACCAAAAGAATTTCTCTATGATAATGGACCACAATTTGCTGGTAACGACTTTAAAGAATTCTTAGCGTGGGTAGATATTCGTCAGGTATTAGTCTCCAACTATAATCCGTCTTCTAACCTGCGTGAAAGGGTTATGAATGAAAATTGGAAATTATGTCTTACATACTGCCGTGAAAAACATACGTCATGGGCAATGAAAGCTGCTACCACATTTATCAACTGGACTAACACCTTTGTTAGTGATAGGTAAACCTTTTGTGTGAAAACCCCTTATTAAATGTTTTACTTCGCCGGAACAACCTACTGTTGATCACCAACTTAGTCAAACAATAGTTTCTAAGAACTTTATTAAAAGAGCATAACAACGACTGAATAAACATAACGAGAAGGATGTCGAACTTAAGTATAACGTTAATGACCTAGTCCTAGTAAAACAGCATCTTCAGAGCTCTGCCCCGAAGAAAGAAATACATAATTTTTTGCAAAAGTATGAGAGACCTTACCGGGTGGTAAGTAATTAGCTAAACAACTATTTGATTGTAGTGTATAAATTTCTATTTTTATAGAATATTTTATACCTTTTGTCAGATGTGATGTAAATGGGAGGGTTTGTATCACTTTTGGAAGGGGTGAGTAGCGTAAGTACAAACATGACTAACGCTAATCACCCCCATCCCCCCCACCCCCAATTTCAGACAACCCTCGCAGACAGGTGTAACTGATTTGTCACCATTTGCCATTCCATAGGTGTTGCTACGATTTTTCTTTGGTGGCTTCAAAGGTGAAGGTGAAAATGTCCGTTCTGTTGTTCTCACTCAAGTACCGGCTAAGGGGGGTACCTGTGGTAGGGATGGCGGTGGGGGGTGGGAAGGGTTTTCCTGTCTTTGGGGCTATTTTCTTTCTCTTCTTCGATCTTAGCAACCAGCTCTACTTTCTCCTTTCTTACTTCTCATTTGAGTACCAATCTATCTTCAACTTATTCCATCTAAGTAGGCCGAAGAATCAGGATATACACACACACACACACACACACACACACACACACACACACACACAGATACATTTAAACACAAACAGGAGAATTGCGAATTAGACACCTGAAGTGATGTCAGAAGTGCCAAGGGATGTAGGGGGAATAAAGATATATGTACATCTGAGTAGATGTACATATTACATTGTTGATATGTGACTGTTCTGCATCGTTATTTTTTGTCGCTCTCAAACATATATTTACATGTATATAAAGACAGGAGAATAACAATCAACGCACGTGCTGTGCTAGTTCTTTGAGAAAAGACATAGTATCTACTGGGAGTTGGTAAATACAGGTAGACAGAGCATCTACTATGTGTGGGCACGATATCTGTCTATATATAAAGAGTGAGGAGTGAAAGAGGACTCTAGGGTACTAGAGAGAATATTGAAAAGTGGAGTTAAGGTGTAAAGTGTATCTGTAAACACAAATATGTATGCTAGGGCAATGAACCAGGAGGTCTACTCAAGGAGGATACGGAGGGCGCACTCGACATTTATTGGATGAGAGAAAGGGCCGACAGGCAGACCTATGAAAGGCTGACCTATATTGTGCGGACAGGGTCACCAAGAAGGGGATTGATCTGTACCTGATGAGGATAGGAACAAGAAAGGGGTGTACCTACCAAAACGGAAGGAGGAAGGGCACTCCTAGAATCAGAAGTCAACGTTTAAATGAAATAGTCTGGTAAGTTTGAATTCTATGCATCAATAGCCGTATTACGTTTTAGATTTACAAGTGTCAAAAGAAGGGAACAGTTTTATTCTACCCAGAGTTCCTCCAGATCACAATAAGTAATGAACAAGTACTTAGGAAAAGTAGTACGTGAAGTAAGAACAAAGCAGTTGAGTATTCATGAGTTAGGTACACCTGGAATTTACGATTGGAAGAGGAATAGAGAACAAAATTTTGGTACTCAAAAATTTTTGGAGATTGAAAGAGAGTCAACTCCAACATGGATTGAAAGGTTCACGCTTTATAATTGTGGTAAAATATGCACGGTTATTAGTAAAAAAAGATGTACTTTTAAAAGATAAAGAATTATCTTGTGATAGATTATTGTACATAATGAATATGTATAAAATATCGCGTGTTCGAGCTAAGGGGAGGGATATGAAGTGCCTCAAGAATTTCGGTGTAAATTCTAGAAACGCTCGGTCTTCCACGGTCTCAAACATCCTATATTTTGGGTACGATTGCGAGAGATTGAGAAAGTTTGTACCAGTCCACCTGTTTCTATGTGTAGGTCGGAAGTTTGTTTTTAGAAGACTGTAAGAGGGGGCGAGTAACTGACAAGTTTTTGCCGCCAGCGCCACAGAAGACGTGACGAAAATTCCAGGAATAATTATGTAGTATTATTTGATGTATTAGTGTCTGTGTTGATTGCAGAAAGACCAATGAACAATTGAATATAGATTTCTATGCACATTCATGTATCGGACTCGCTTGAGACTAGAGACTTATCTTACTTCACATCTTAATTCTGCATGAGGCAAGACACATGTGATGTCCATAAATTATTGGATTGTTACTATGATATTGAATTTTTATCGAGTCTGACGTTTAAAGACACCAGTTGGCTTGACAGAGCTTAATTGCTTATGTGAAAAAGAGAATGTTGCTTTGCGTTGAGAGATGAAAATATACCAATGATACACTGTAAATGTTCCACGAGTACACAAATTATTTCACTAACAGAGAAGTAGCTTAATAAATTCCTGTACCCGCTATAGTGTTCGGAGAAGAAGCTTTTGGGAATCGACATAGCTGATTACCCAGAGAAGAGGATCGGCTGCACACAAGTGAAATGCGAGAGACGTACGAGTCTTGTAGCCCCAGTACCACACTGTCTCGTGTCGTCAAAAAAACGTTAGGAACTACATGACCACGTGGATTGTTGGTCCATTACCTCGTGTCTCAAATTCTTCTTACCGATAATTTGGATTATTCTTATTTATCACTTTTCTTCCTCAAACTCACATAATTTTGCATTTTATTTTACACACCTACATGTGCCACAAAGAACTTGTGAACCTCGACCTAACCAACCCCCCTTTCTCCCTCCCTCCATTACCCCCCTCTCTTCCCTTATCCCAACACAAGCATACCCCCATACGTCATCCACTCATTGTTCTCACACTGCTGTCCATTTCTTATATATTTGTGCTTATTTTTCCCTATTTGTGCACGATTTTGTTTGTGTGCACATCTTTTTATGCATCTTCATCTATTATCATGGTTCCCTCACAGACACCTAATACCTTCAATTGCCTGTTCCCTACAAAATTTCCTGTTTCTCCAACACTATCCCTGCCACAATGGACCCCTGCCCCATCTTTCTCCGCCAATTCACAAAAGTATCCGTTTTCCTGTCTAAAACGGAGTCACACATCCTGTTCCTTAAACGTTGTCTGAACACATGGACTCCCGTTCAACATCCTAACCACAAACATTAATTTCACAATGATCTTCACCTTTTCAGATTCTGCCACTCCCTGTTGGTCAGAATCCTAGTACTGTAAAAACCCATCTCCATGGAGCAGGTGCCCCAGAACCGTCTTTGCTCCCTCCACAGAATACTGCTACTGTACACTCCTTACTACATATATCATATATCAGAAACTGAATTCCTTGCTTTCCAGCACCAGGAAGGCCATTCCAGACAGCACCTCAAGTTATCCATCTTGCTGGAGCACCACTAACCTATCCACAATGTTCCTCCTCATCAACCCCTCATAGCACCCAGACCCTGCCTAGCTGACCAGCTCAGCTTGTCATATTCTCCAAAACTTCCTTCCAATGCTCCAATAAATGTAGAGCCCGAAACGATCCTGGAACATTGTTGTTAACCTTTCCAGCAAAATCCATCTGGTATACCTTGTACCCCGATGACTGGTTTTTTTGTTAGAAAGTCTCCATGATTCACATCATCATTAGGCTTTGGAGAACTTTTTAGCTCCATAAGTTCCCTTAACGTACATTGCTTATCATGAATGGATGGTGTGCTCACTCATGTCTATTAGTTCTGTATAAAGGAAGAACAATCTTTGAAATGGTTTTCTAGTCATTGATGTTTCTTATTAATAGTTTTCACTTTTAAATTCTATCCCTATTTACATATATAATTAAAGCCAATCCATTGTAATTTATAGTTCAGATTCCAGATACATCAGATTGTGAATAAGGCAGGAATATGAAACTTTTCAGCATGTTTTTCGAAGACATTAGATGTGGTCTAATTTCCATTCTGACATGTAGCAGTTTAAAACTAGGGTTACCTATGTGACTGCAGATACAGACAAACTGTACAACAACATATTTCATATTAAAACATAAATCATGCATGAACCCAACTATATTGTGATGGTTTGTACACGGTAATGGCGAGGATGAAACAGACAGGCAAACAATGCAAATGGTTGAGGCCAGAAGGCGTTAGAAAATGAAACTGCCATTTGTAAGGAAAATAATTTTTATGAAATCTGAAGGGAGAATGTTATCAATGGAACTGATAGAACATTAGTGGATTAGAAGACCATAATGGGAAATTAGCCATAATAGACACAGTGAAAACTCTAAATCATGTATTAGTTATGCAAACTTTTATAATAGTTAATGAGCTCACGTAGACACCTTTTGATGTAACTTGCTAATCATCATTTGGAATGAGGTATATTGATGAAGAGGATATAAATTTCACATCTAACACATTTCTAAGTAACTTTCTACCTTTAACCGCTGTTGCCCAATGAAAACTCAGATATGGAAAAGTAACATATTAAAGAAATTTAGGATTACAAAATGCATTAGCAGAAACAGTCAGGATAAGCACAGATAAGCAACTGCTTTCATATTACAGACGGTATTTTCTTTCTGAACAGTGTTAAGAAACCAAACTTTCCACGTCAGAGAACAGTAATTCTGAAAATAAAACAAAAATTGTATGGAACGTACAAAGTAAACAGAGGAGACTATTAGAGAAAAAAACCATCTTTAACAACAAATTTTTTAAATACAAGCAAGAAACTTGGTAAAGCCAGTTCAAAGTAGAAAGCAATACGCAACAATCAGTGTCACTCATATTCAATCAATTCAATACCACTCAAATGTCTTCTACTGAAATTAAAAAATAACTAACTCCTTTAAAAGCAAAAATTCTCATAGTGTTGATAACATTTAAAGCAAAATATTAACATGTTCTGCTTATATAGCTACTGAACGTTGCCATATATGTAATGCATGACAGGGATTGAGCAAAAACATGAAAACACACAAAACAAAACACATCATCTCTAATATGATGTACGAAACATACTGGAATACAAAACATTTCCCATTCATCATCGCATGGATAAATACATTTCCTGCATAGTTTTCAATGCATCAGTCTTTCTGCAAAATAGTGGAAAATTCAGGTAATGATGGTCAAGTTGCTCAGTAAGACGCATCCTTCTCTCCACAGTACACCACAAAGGTTCAATAATATTGAGATCTGTTGACTGTGATTGGCCAGGAACAATGCAATACTTAATCTTCCTGTACACAAAACCAGTCTTGGTCGACGTGAGCTGTGTGAACAGGGACACTTCTTGTCTTTGAACGCACATCACCATTTGTGAATAAACACTGCACCATGGGGTGGATCTGACCAGCCAAAATGGTCACATAATCCTTGGCAGTAATGCAACCTTGCTGAGTAATCAAGGAGCCCATGGAATATCACAAAATGGCCGCCCAAATCAACAATGAACCCTCGTCATTTTTCCCCTCTTGGAACGTAAAATCAGCCACAAGTTGGAAATAGTGTGAAACAAAACTATCCAACCCAACTTTCTTCCATTGCTACATGTCATGTTTTATGGCTTCCGCATAATGTGTTGCTATTATGGGCATTTGCATCACTGTTAAGCGGTTTTGGAATTCTAGCTCACCCTGCAGTTACCAGCTTATGGAGCTCCCCTCATGACGTTATTTTGCTGACAGTGTTCACTGGTGTGGAATTCAGAATTGCAGTGACTTTTACAAATGTCTTCTTAATTTTGTCACAATCCCTTCTGCAATGAGTGTGCGATGATGACCCAACACTTACTTTCATCCACATTGTGACTTAGTGGATGATAATTTTCTGTTTACCCATATGTAGTATGAATCTTTGGCACTGTGCCTCTTGAAACAGCAAACACTTATTTGGGTTACTCAAGCACCAACCATACAAGTGACAAGTGCCATTTGCCCATGTTTGAATTTACTTTTCTCTGTCGCTGTAGACAAGAAACTACCAACGAGGTAGAAATCGAAGCTGCATGTGTGATATTTTGAGCAAGACTCAGTATCAGGGGTGGGCATAAAATGATTATTGGATCCTTCTATTGCCCGCCAGATTCATCTGATGTAACCAAAAACTTTAGATAAAACCTCAGTACTTGTACATTAAGTGCCCCATCATACTGTAATCATCAGTGGAGACTTGATTAATTGGGAAAATTACAGTTTCATTAGTGGCAGGCATGGTGACATCCTGTGAAGCTTTACCAAATGTTTTCTCTTTGAACTATCTAGAACAGATAGTCAGGAACTCCTCTCATGATTGAAATATGTTGGATCTAATGGCAATAAACAGACCTGACCTCTTTGAGGATGTTCACATGGAAACTGGTATTAGTGACCATAGCATAGGGCAGATCATGTAGAGAAACTCTGGCTCAAGTTTAAAGAATAGTTGTCCATGCACTGGACAGATAGGTGCCCCATAGAACAGGAACAACTGGATAAATTAACCCCCCCCCTCCTTTTTTGGAGGGGAAGGGATTACATTAGCACTATCCATCTGCACATTGGCCTGCTGCCTACTAGGGGCACACCCTTATGTCATTGGCCCAAATGCCAGTAATAGGGCTGGAGGGGCTCCTGTTTAAATCATTGAGAGACACTGCAGCATGTCCTCCAAAGGTGCCCACTGATGCATTTTTCGCGTCCGGAGCATCACGATGGTGCCTACGTCCATCAAGAAGGTACTGGTAGACAGGGGATGTACGGCTGTGGATGGACCTACTTTGATCCTGACCAGTTCAGAAAGATACGCCCCTGATATATTCATGATGCCAATGGGGCCACCAGGAGTTGGCAACTGTTCTCTTATCGAAACTACTGTCGCATATGAGTACCAGGGGAGTCTTCATCGAGCCCACAAGTTAAAGATGCAGAAATGCAACATGGAAAATCTCCTGTATGCTGTCAGGAGAAAGTTCCAGCTCACAAATTCTCCAGAGCTTCTTCCATTCGTTGTGGCTGGGCGTGGTACCTGGAGTGTGGGCAACTTGAGAACATGGGCAAAATTCCATCTTCGGCAATTTCTTGAAATTATTTGCAATACTATGATTCAGGTATAAAGATAAACCACCAATTTATGGGAGTGGTTTGGAGGAAGATGAAATACCACCATAGTTAAGGATCTGGCCATCTGATACGCTGATGACTGCCAGCTACTCCTAGGATGTGCAAGGTTAGAATACATCACAGCATGAGCTGCTTGAAGCACACCGGTGGCATCGCAACCTGGGCAAAACAGCCTTGAGGCTGTTCATTTACCTAGCCAAACAGTGGGGCGTCTTCTCGTGAGTCTCCTTCCTTGGGTCAAGTTAGAGCACGCATGCAGCTCATGATAAATCTTCTTCTAAGTGGAACAAACCTGAAATTGATACCAGGGAGATGTTTGGGAAAAATTTAAGTGAATATAGAAAGGATAGACAATTGGGAAATGTAGGTGGTGTATTTGTCGGATATGATTTTCTGGCTCAAGTTTAAAAGAATAGTTTGACCATGAAATGGGCAGATATGTATCCAGCAGAACAGTTCATAATGGTAGGGAACCTCCAAGGTATACAGTCACAGAGATTACTGCGTAACAGATGTAAAACAAAGTTTAGAGCTATAGATAGATAGATAGATAAATCCTGAATGAAATGCATGTGGCTGTGAAGAGGACAATGCGTGAAGCCTTCAATGACTAGTGTTGCAGAATACTGTCAAATGATCTTTCTCAGAACCTAAAGAAATTCTGGCCTTACGTAAAGGCTGTTAGCGGCACCAAAGTTAATATCCAATCCCTAGTGAATAAGACGGCAATTGAAATTGAGGGTAGCAAAATAAGAGCTGAAGTGCTTAACTCTGTTTTAAAATGTTCCTTTACAAAAGAAAAGCCAGGAGAATTGCTCCAATTTAATCTTTGTACCATTGAAATGATGAATGAAATTAGTGTCAGTGGATTCTATTCAGTAATTGCAGCCGAGTTAGCCCCTCTTCTAACTATAATCTGTCGTACATCCCTTGAACGAAAGACTGTGCCCAGTTCTTAGAAAAAGGCACATGTCACATCCATCTACAAGAACGGCAGTAGAAGTGACCCACAAAACTATTCCAATATCCTTGACAATGATTTGTTGTAGAGCCTTAGAAGATATTTTGAGGTCAAACATAATGAGGTGTCTTTAACAGAACGACCATCTCAATGCCAAACAGCATGGATTCCAGAAATATGGATCATGTGAAACCCAGCTCACACTATTCTTATATGACGTACTGAAAGCTTTGAATCAACCAACCAGGTAGATGCAATATTTCTTGATTTCCGAAAAGCATTTAACTCAGTACTGCACCTATTTGTGATTGGATTGAGGACTTTTTGTTAGGGAGGACACATCATGTTATCTCGGATTGATAGTCTTCGTCAGATGTGTAAGTAACTTTGGGTGTGCTCCAGGAACGTGCATTGGGATCCTTACTGTTCATATTGTATATTAACGACCTTGCAGACAACATTAATAGTAAAATCAGTCTTTCTGCAGATGATGCAGTTATCTATAGTGAAGTACTATCTGAAAGAAGTTGCATAAATATTCAGTCAGATCTTGGTAAGATTTGAAATTGGTGTGTTGACTGGCAACTTGTTCTTCATGTTCAGAAATGTAAAATTGTGCACTTCACGAAGTGAAGATATGTAGTATCATATGACTATAATACCAATGAGTCACTGCTGGAATCAGTCAACTCATACAAATACCTGTGTGTAACACACTGTAAGGATATGAAATGGATTGATCACATGGGTTCAGACGTGGGTAAAGAAGGTGGTAGACGTTGGATTATTGGTGGAATACTGGATAAGTGAAATCAGTCTACAGAGGAGATAGCTTACAAATCACTTAGGTGACCCGTCCTAGAATACTGCTGAAGTCTGTGGGACACATAGCAAAGAGGACTAACAGAGAACATTGAACACCTCAGGGGAAGGGCAGCACAAATGGTCACATGTTTATTTAATCCTTGGGAGCTTGTCGCAGAGATACTGAAGGAACTGAACTGGATGACTCACGGAGATAGACGTAAACTATCCCAAGAAAGTCTGTTAACAACATTTCAAGAACTGGCTTTAAATGATGTCGCTAGGAATATACTTCAACTCCTTACGTATTGCTGACATAGGGATAAGATTAATTTTATTTTAAGATTAAAATAAATACAGTACCTGTCATCTACACCAATAAAACAGATTTCATTGCTGATGATGCAAGCATTATGATCAAGCCCAATATAGCTGCAAGAATACTAACACACAAACCACCACCACCACCACCACCACCACCACCACCACCACCACCACCACCACCACCACCACCACCAGTCTTTCAAGTGGGTGCCATTTTGGCAGTTGTCACAAATATGATCCACAGAATATGCAAAATAACTGAACCAACTAGCTAGCTAAAATTACTTGAAATGAAATATTACATGTAAGGAGTAGATCCGGAGGACCCCGTGCAAGACTCTTATTGTTTTTCGATTGTGGTAGATCATAACGATAAGGCATGGTACAATAATGGCATTAACAAATAAGGCTCAAGGGCATGAGGTAGGAGTTAAATATAGAGAGACATCTCATGGTTTTCAAATGTTATGGATGATACACAATACACTGACAAGACCTTACATTATGCACCAGTTGTGTTTTGCCTATCATACAGTTTCATTATGCTTTATTCCATGTCTACCTGGGATACTTAAGTTTTATATACTAGTTTAGCAAGATGAACATTTCCAATGACCATCATATAGATCAAAATGGTTATAAAACAAAATAAAAATTTTGTTATCAAAGACTGTTTTTACTTCTACAAAAAATATTAATGAAAATGTCTGCAGATCCAAATTGGCTTTTGGCTTAGTAACTGTGTTGATCGGGTGAAGATTGTCACTCGTTGACACTGCGGGCTTTTTACATCAGTCAGATTTCTTTTAAAATTTTAATATAAAGTGAAATCATACAGTTCTGAGTTTCGCATATTAGAATTCAAATGATGTTCCACGAGGACTGGTTACTGTGTAAGTACAAGGAATGGTATGTCATACAATGGTTGTACTGTAATCAGATAGGAAATTTTTTAAGCTCTAATATTGTAAACACAGTTGTTCTTTATTTATATTGTTTATCACATCTGAAGCTGGGTGACTGCCCAACACCGGTCAGTTTGAAATAAGTAAAACAGTAACTGATAGTCCATACAAGGATCATGGGTAATTCTCTGTGACAAGTACATCTGTGGACAGTTGTAGCCTGATCAAATGACTCCCATTTCTTGTTATACCAGGTCGGTAGCTGCATTGATATACGCTGTCACGCCAACAAACAGCTGCTCAAAACCTGCACCGTGCCACAGATGCTGCAGGCCACTGTGAGCAGTACTACGCTATCAAGGACATTCACATGTGCTTCAATGGGACCTTGTGGTAGTAATCAAAGGCACCAAGTGAACTACAGTATGTTAACATTTTTGTGGACCACCTTAGCCCATTATTCATGATTGATGTCTTGTCTGACGGCAATGATATTTTCCAGGAGGATAACTGCCCGCATTAGCAGGCCGGAATAATGCTACAGTGCATTGTGGACTCACGTTGCTGTCTTGGACAACAAATTACCCTGACCTCAGATCGATGGAACATATATGGAACGCTATCAGGGGCCAGGTCAACGCCCATCAAATAATCAGCCGGTAATATATGGGAATTGTGAGCCCTGGCCATATACAATTGGTGTCCCCACACCTCTGCAAACCTATTGACTTGTTGACATCCTGCAACGCTGAACGGCAATGTTACTACTTTCCAAAGGAGGGCCAACAAGATGGTAATAATGTTTCGGCTCTTCAGTGTATATACGGCGAAAGTAGACTCCTGACTAACTTACTGGAACCTGATATTTTGACTGGTGAACCGAGGTACGTGGGGAGACCCACAGTTTTTCGGAACTAGATGTCGTCTGGCGCACTCCAGTACAAACCTTTGTTTGAAACAGAAGTTTTTCATTATTAAATTTCAAATGTCATCATGGCATTAAAAACCCTGGCGATACCTGGCTTCTGCTTCAGCAAGCACGCAGTGGCATAAATCCAAACGTGTCAACCCACAGAGTACTGGACCGAGTGTCTGCGGGCACTTCCGCCAGCTGGGACCCTGCCAGCGCCTCCTTTGCCAGCTTTAACCGTTGCCACACAGCCCATTATTCATATTCTATGGCCCTTAAAGCGCTACACTGGACTTACACTACTGCAGTGCCGCCAAACTTCGTCTTCTGCCGTAGTTTGCTAATACACAGTCTTCCTAAAATTTCGCAAAATACAAAGCAAAAAGTCCTGCAACGGTCTGTGGTTCACGGAAAAATGGAATTATTTGGCACTTTCAGTTGATCTGGACACATTCGAAAGCAACTGCCGCATCCACTCAGTGGTCACCAGATAGAAAGATGATTTGCTCTTTGATATTACTTATGTAACCATTGCACAGGAAGTGGCCATCTGCAAGTTTCTTTTTCCAATAGGTTTACAGGCGAACTGAAAGATTTAATTGACGAATTCCGGATTTTGAAATTTAATAAGGGATCTTCCAGTCTCTGAAACTCAGTATATAGATGAAATAGTTGTCAGTAGTATCCTAGCATGTCAGTGTGACCAGGTTCGATCCTACCTACAGGCTCGAATTTATTGATTTTTATCAATTGTTTTAAAAAGTACAGCAACTTTTAAATAAAGTTAATGACCTATTTCGTTTATGAAATAGGTGTCACAGTCCACTTAAAATGTGAAAAAGTAATTGGAATAATTTCAAATGGTCTTTCGTGGAGGTAATTTAAAGCGTTAATTACTGTCATTACAATGTCATTAAAATTGGGCGATGATGTAAACTGTTGGAAGGTTATACGTATTCGTTGTAAATTCGAAAACCGGTGTAACTGTTGCCCTATCGTATGTACGAACAGGCAGATGGTTGGGGAAGCGTCAATGCCACCACGGAACTAATCGAGCACTGGGTCTTTCAGCTACAATGTCAGCTCATTCCTGACTTCAGCAGAGATTGGATCGTTCTATACTGTGAAATATAACTTTTACAGTATTGTGAATTAAAAATGTCTGTCACTGAAGACATCGTGAAAGTATCAGAAACTACATATTCATTATACGATGAAGTGTCAAAGATGATGTTAAAAGATGTAGTTGTTTATTACGACAGCCTGCTTGCCGCAAATAATCTGGTTGCATCGAAATCTTCAACGGAAATTTCTTGCGAAGCAATGTCGATGGGTGAAGAACTTTACGGACGTACTATGGACATGTCGGCCGAAAAAATACTTTACTTACGACGAACTTGGGCTCGAAAATGAAAATTGTGGGGTGAACCTTTCGTAAACTACGAAGACCACAGCTCATCGGATGAATACGAAACAGAAGAAAAGACGGCAAGACAAGCAGACCGTCTTTCATTGGATTACGAAATTAAAGTTGTTCATATCGCAAAGACTCACCCCATGTGGGAACTACAAACATAAAAAAAAATGCAGCCGGTTAACAAAGAAGGTATATTGATCCCAATGGGAAGAAGAAATCAAATAAGGAGTCAATAGATTTGAGGAGTACCGGTACGCAGCAATCAGGCCTGGGCGTACGATCGTTTTCTTGAAGCCTTAGAAAATTACTGGCATGTGACTACACGGAATTTACAACAACGGGCTTCAGCAGCTGCACAACAGTTTTCAGATTTTGAATTTAAAGCTTCTGACAGCTGGGTTCATAGATTAAAAAGTAAGCACGGAATTCGACACCGAAAAGTGAAAAAAAAGAGCGACGAAATTTCAACAAAGACTTTGTTATCAACAGACAGGTATCTCTTGTAGGCTATTTTAAAATTCATTTTGCTCCGTATTTTTACAATTATCTGACAAAATACTTCAATTTAGTTTTTTCTTTCCAAGATGTCAGTATCAGTCGGAGTGCAACAGAGTTCTGGCTGTCAAAGGAAGCAAAACCATTTTCGTCAAAAGATACGACCTGAGTAAACCGACGCATAAATATACTGCTCAATATGCTCTCGCTCTGTCCGGAAACATCTTAGCTGAAGTGTGTAACGAGGCAACTTTGGTCCGCGAATAGTAATAATAACACACAGTAAAAACAAGGAGCAAAACTGTAAAAACATTGTAATCACGTCTTCCAGATCTGGGAAGCTAATGACGGAACTGTACACTCACCTTGTCAACCGTTGTTTGTTTGAAGTCTTATGTAGGTCAAGAACGGTTTCTGCTAACTGTTGACTCTTGGGGTGGGCAAGCAAAACCTGAATAATACGACGAAATCTGTCAGGATGACGAGATCTCCAACATGTTGTTCAATTAAAGGGGTTCCTCCGAAATGCACTCCACTAGTTCAACTATGTGACTTCTATTTTTGTGGACATGTAAAAAATCTGAAAGCGTATACAAAATGGTGCTTATCTTACTGAAAATAACACAAATTCGAGAGAGGACTGTACAAAGATACAGTCAATAATTCCTCAGCTGTCAAAGCCAGTTTTTAAGGAAAAGATCCGGTATGCCTGGTAGGTTTCCAGGCTTTCTGATGAAACAAGTTTTCGGGACTGTCAACGACGTATGTTTTCCAACATGTTTTTAGAACAAATCCCACCCAGAATTTTATGACAGTAGTAACTAATTTATCTCCATCAAAATGTATTTGAAATTATTCAACTTTCTAAAAAGAAAATATTGATGAGTGTAACTCACATTTTAAGTAGTTCTAACAACCACTTCACAAACAAAATAAAATTATTTATGATTTAATTAATGCTTTAGTTCAATAACTTTAATAGTTATAATTTTCAAAACAATTAAAAAACTAAATGTAACTGTACCGGCATGTATGTAGTATCGTACCCAGTTCACCCATATGACACTCTAGCACGCTACTTACCGAACTACTTCACTTTTCTGTTACCTTTCTACTTATGACCTGTATGAGGTCAGTATGAGCTACGTTTTAATTTTTTTAGCACTTTCTTTCGTTATTTTTTGGGTAGGGCACTTAAGACTTCTAGAGTGAAAACCAGTGGTGTATACTATTAAACAGCGAAGTCTCAACCCGAACTACATTTTCGAGACCGGAAGGTCCCCTTGTTGAAAGCCAATCCCATTTTATTCTACATAGCAGCTCTTTGTAGTACTATTACTTCTAGCACTGTAACGTATTTGTTGTATATAGTGTTATAAATCTTGTTTTAAACTTACTTTTTGGATTTCTGTTAATTACATACCGGTTGCGACTCGCCTCCTGAAAACGTTTCATTTGGTTCACATGTCCCTATGAATCTTTATGAATTAATTTCAGTTTCTAAGCCTAAATGTGAACCGCAAAACAAGTAAAAAAATTCTTTGAAGTCATTGTTGTAGCGTAACTATTAATTTAAAACCAGGAACACATTGCACCAACGTCTTCTCAGACGCTTATAAAAACAGAACCAGCTAGTCAAGATTGTATGTTGCCCGTCTAAATTTATGTAGCGTGCCATTACTTTCTTTCTTATTTAGGCTAACCACTTTTTAGTCCAACTCCCGATATATTTCTGAAAGTGTTTATAAAGTCTGAACAGTTTTATTGAAACAAACTTCATTTATTCAGCTATATTTTTCACTGGACATAACTGCCTCGGTTTTAGTTCTAGCAGATAAAGCTTTGGGTCATACAACTTTTTAATCCCTTTAATAACAGGGGAATCTGCAGTCTGGTATTTTGATGCAGTTCGTACCTAGCAGTGTGCAAGAAAATTTAGCCTCCTTAACAGCACGCATCTTCGGTTAAAACAAAAAGTTACATTTGGCGAAGAAGTGGAAAAAAACTCATATTTGGTAAAGCAGTGGCATTAATATCACTTTTGTGTAGTGTTTTCACGTGGCCTTTAGTATCGCCCTTTCCTTTGTACGTAACAGAAAATTCTCCAGGGCACAATGTGCAATAAACTGGAATTCACAAGAAATTTATTACTTTTCCTGTTTGCTTAGTTGTAACGACTTCTTTAATAATGACTATAATTATAGTGGACGCACTTTTGCTGCATTTTGGTTGTTTAAGGCTCTTTAGTACACATAGGAAATCTGTTAATATCACTAGTATCGCTTCGTCTGCAAGATCTGGCGCATTGCATTGTTAGCGGCAACACGCGGAAGACTTACATTGTTGGTGCTGCACAATTTTGTGATTTTAACAGAGAAAAACTCGCGGCTACAGCGTTCTTCTTCGGCACGCCAGTGCCAGTGTGTACAAGATTCGTTGTGCCGATGTGAAGTTTTAGATTCCCATATTTTACTGTTGTTTCATTGATTATATCAATGCCGGTTTGCATTGTGATATATTGTGAAATTTCCAACATTTGCTAGTTCCCATCATCAACTGCGCTTTTAAAATTTTTTAGAACAGTTGGGGCCTATCCTCGTTCAAAGCAACCATTCCCGAATTTCATTGTACAATTACATGAGAAATAGGTTATTTTTGAGAATTTTCAGATGCTTACAAAACTATATTTTCGTAATTTACCGGTACGAATGTTTTGGATACGTATTTTATTCCGTAGCACATCAGGTTTTGTAGTTCACAGTTCGTTTAATGTATTTGCTTCATTTCTTACAGGGAATTAGCAACATTTTAGCTCAACAGATTAAACGATAATCGGTAGGCTTGATTTAAAGTATTTTTTTTCACTGCATTTTAGTAAATTACGCCAGCCAAAATACATCTCCACCGTGAATATTGTTCTCGAAAATAGGATGAATTGGTTGACGTTCGTAAGTAGCTGCAAATTGCCGTGACTACTGTGGAACTGTTAGCAGCTGTAGTGCTCCCTAGAGTCGTATCTGTGATACCGGTACCAGAGGTACCTCAAGTACTACCCACTCCTGTGGATCCTGTCTCCTATGCAGAATGTACAGGATCTGTCACTACGCGTCTACTTGACTGTAAGTGACATGTTAATGAGAGATCGAGGCGACTTGTACAGGGTGGACGGGGAGCAGGGAGGAGAACTCAGGCTGTTGCACCTACCCCCCAGGCCACCAAGACTGAGATGCTGTCTCTTACTGAAACTGGAACTAAGCCTGTGCGAATCACTTCACCTCTGTTTGGGAAAACCGGGACACATTCACCCGGGTGTCAATGGACACCTCATTTCACATGTACCCAGGTTTCTTAATTTTAAATATCAATGTTTTGTTGATACATTTTGTTAACCCGATTATTATAACTAATAAGAGGGTACAAAAGATTGATATAATCTAGATTATCTGTGTAATTAATGACATTTAATAAACGTATACAGTAATAAAGAAATGTTTACGATTTTACAGCAATTCAACTTTTAATCACTTAATACTAACATGAGCTTTAATATTACTGAGCACTTTTAGGTGGAATTGGCTGTCCTTGGAGAAAAGGGTATTTTTCACTGCCTCCGGCATTCTTGATCATGTCTTTGTTCTTTGAGATACGGTGATAAAACTCGGCACAATCCATTTTGTAGCTGTACAGGATCTGCAGGATTGCCTCCAGAAAGTCCACTTCCATTCTGTTTCTTTCATCAGTCCATTGGATATTCATGAACGAAAATATTGTTTCCACATTGGCATTATGGGCTGGGATTGCAAATAAATAGCTTGCAATTATTACCAACTCAGAGTAATGCTGAAGACAGTCACAGCTTTTTTTTAAAAAAAAAAACTCACCCACTTCTCATGACATTCCAATGGTGTTTTTTTCCATCATTCCAGTTGTGAAGACTTTCTCCAACAAAATTTGTCAGTATGCCTAAATGATCAAAGAGAATGGAATCATCGATTTCAATCTCTTTATTCTTCAAATAAGAATCTGTCTCTTCAACGCTTTCCAATTTTGGCACTATCTTCACTAACATGCAATCAAACACCGGCGATGTGGGTAAATATGAGGCGCCCCACCTGCTGAGATATTCTACGCAAGTGTCATAAAACTTGTTAACTTCTTCTCTAAAACTCCATTCCGCTGCTTCTGCTGTTTTAAGGAGACATTTAACATTAAAAGAAATGAACTGCTGTTCTGTCCTCTTAGTAACAGTTTCAAGAGTATTTTTCAAAATATCATTTACCCCTATTACACTTTTCGTGCTTTCCTCAATTTCCTTTATCCCATGCTGCAAAGTGCTAAGATGACTGTGAATGAACCATAAGTAGGCTTCACTTAAAGGGTTACTGAAAAACTGAACCAATATTTTGGGGGCTTTGTCTTCATTTAGGAAAAAATCTTTTAGCAGTTCAAACAGGCGGATTACTCTTTCAACCGCTGGAAACAGTGATATCATCATCATCATCATCATCATCATCATCATCATCATCATCATCATCATCATCATCATCATCATCATCATCATCATCATCATCATCATCATCATCATCATCATCATCTAAGACTGATTATGCCTTTCAGCGTTCAGTCTGGAGCATAGCCCCCATATAAAATTCCTCCACGATCCCCCATTCAGTGCTAACATTGGTGCCTCTTCTGATGTTAAACCTATTACTTCAAAATCATTCTTAACCGAATCCAGGTACCTTCTCCTTGGTCTGCCCCGACTCCTCCTACCCTCCACTGCTGAACCCATGAGTCTCTTGGGCAACCTTGCGTCTCCCATGCGTGTAACATGACCCCAACATCTAAGCCTGTTCACTCTGACTGCTACATCTATAGAGTTCATTCCCAGTTTTTCTTTGATTTCCTCATTGTGCACACCCTCCTGCCATTGTTCCCATCTACTAGTACCTGCAATCATCCTAGCTACTTTCATATCCGTAACCTCAACCTTGTTGATAAGGTAACCTGAATCCACCCAGCTTTCGCTCCCATACAACAAAGTTGGTCGAAAGATTGAACGGTGCACAGATAACTTAGTCTTGGTACTGACTTCCTTCTTGCAGAAGAGAGTAGATCGTAGCCACGCGCTCACTGCATTGGCTTTGCTACACCTTGGTTCCAGCTCTTTCACTATGTTGCCATCCTGTGAGAATATGCATCTTAAGTACTTGAAACCGTCCACCTGTTCTAACTTTGTTCCTCCTATTTGGCACTCAATCCGTTTATATTTCTTTCCCACTGACATTACTTTCGTTTTGGAGATGCTAATCTTCGTACCACAGTCCTTACATTTCTGGTCTAGCTCTGAAATATTACTTTGCAAACTTTCAATCGAATCTGCCATCGCAACTAAGTCATCCGCATATGCAAGACTGCTTATTTTGTGTTCACATATTTTAATCTCACCCCGCCAGTCTGTTGTTTTCAACATATGATCCATAAATAATATGAACAACAGTGGAGACTTGTTGCAGCTTTGTCTTACCCCTGAAACTACCCTGAACTATGAACTCAATTTACCGTCAACTAACTGCTGTCTTACTATCCATGTAAAGACCTTTAATTGCTTGCAGAAGTTTGCCTCCTATTCCATAATCTCGTAGAACCGACAATAACTTCCTCCTACGAACTCGGTCATATGCCTTTTCTAGATCTATAAAGCATAGATACAATTCCCTCTTCCACTCATAACACTTCTCCATTATTTGCCGTAAGCTAAATATCTGGTCCTGACAACCTCTAAGAGGCCTAAACCCACACTGATTTTCATCCAACTGGTCCTCAACTAATACTCACACTTTACTTTCAACAATACCTGAGAAGATTTTACCCACCACGCTGATTAAAGAGATACCTCTGTAGTTGTTACAATCTTTTCTGTTTCCATGTTTAAAGATTGGTGTGGTTACTGCTTTCGTCCAGTCTGATGGAACCTGTCCCGACTCCCAGGCCATTTCAATTATCCTGTGTAGCCATTTAAGACCTGACATTCCACTGTATTTGATGAGTTCCGACTTAATTTCATCCACCCCAGCTGCTTTATTGCACTGCAATCTATTAACCATTTTCTCCACTTCCTCAAATGTGATCCTATTTCCATCATCATTCCTATCCCAGAGGTAAAGCTGTGAGTACCGGGCGTGAGTCGTGCTTCGGTAGCTCAGTTGGTAGAGCACTTGCCCGCGAAAGGCAAAGGTCCCAAGTTCGAGTCTCGGTCGGGCACACAGTTTTAATCTGCCAGGAAGTTTCACATCAGCGCACACTCCGCTGCAGAGTGAAAATCTCATTCTGGATTCCTATTCCATTCTACCTCGACATGATAAACTTTACTGATCGTATTTTCACCTACATTGAGCAACTCTTGAAAATATTCCCTCCATCTGCCCAAGGCATCCACAGGATTCACCAGCAGTTTTCCTGACCTGTCCAAAATACTTGTCATTTCCTTCTTACCTCCCTTTCGAAGACTGCTAATTACACTCCAGAATGGTTTTCCAGCAGCTTGACCCATAGTCTCCAACCTGTTTCCAAAGTCTTCCCAAGATTTCTTCTTGGATGTTGCAATTATCTGCCATTTTTGATACACCTCTTTCCTTTTACAAGCTGCCTTGACTGTGTCATTCCACCAAGCTGTTTGCTTCTTCCTGCTTTTACACACTACTGTTCCAAGACATTCTTTAGCCACTTCTACTACTGTGTACCTGTACCTTGTCCACTCCTTTTCCAATGACTGTAATTGACTACATTCAACTACCTGGTACCTTTCTGAGATCGCTTTTATGTACTTGTGCCTGATTTCCTTATCCTGAAGTTTCTCCACTCTTATCCTCCTACATATAGACCTGACCTCCTGCACTTTCGGCCTCACAATCCCAATTTCACTGCAGATTAAATAATGATCAGTGTCATCAAAGAATCCCCTGAATACACGTGTGTCCCTCACAGCCTTCCTGAATTCCTGATCTGTTATTATATAGTCAATGACAGATCTGGTTCCCCTGGCTTCCCAAGTATACCGGTGAATGTTCTTATGTCTAAAAAAGGAGTTTGTGATTACTAAGCCCATACTGACACAGAAATACAAGAGTTGTTTCCCGTTCCTGTTGGCCTCCATACCCTCTCCAAATTTACCCATAACTTTTTCACACCCTTCTGTTCGATTTCCAATCCTGGCGTTAAAATCACCCATGAGCAGAACACTGTCCTTGTCCTTTACTCTAACAACTACATCACTGAGTGCCTCATAAAAACTATCCATCTGTCCCTTCACAATGCGAATATACTGACACAACCTAATTTTCTTGCTGGACACTGTCAAATCTATCCACATCAGTCGTTCGTTTACATACCTTACTGCAACTACGCTGGGTTCCATTTCTTTCCTGATGTAAAGCCCTACACCCAATTGTGCTATTCCTGCTTTGACTCCTTACTGGTAGACCTTGTATTCTCCCACTTCCTCTTCTTTCTCACCCCCTTACCCGAATGTCACTAACAGCTAAAACGTCCAGCCCCATCTTACTTGCAGCCTCTGCCAGCTCTACCTTTTTCCCAGAGTAGCCCCCATTGATATTAATAGCTCCCCATATCATTACCATTTGTTTGCCAAGTCGTATCTTAGGAGTCCCTGGTTTGTCAGCTAGAGGTGGGACTCCGTCACCTCCAAGGGTCCGAGGCATTTTGCTCTGATTGTTGCCAGCATCATATTTAAAGTACCGAGGAAGCAGGTTGCTAGGCTTACTTGCCCCGTGTCCCATTGGGTTATACCCCTAACGGTTGAGGGACTAACCGGTGGATTTGGTTATCTTTGCCGTATGAGCACAAAGGTGACCACGACTCAGAATATGTCCGAGATGCCCAGCCTTCTTCCAAAGTAACTGGTATCCCGACTGTCGGGACCACTTACGTGGCCACTCATACGTTGCCTGGGGTTAATGAACTAGGACATGACAACAGCAACCCACACCATGAACCACGGAAAACAGTGATAAGCAACGAGTTTTCGAGTGACACATTACGTTCATATATTCAATTCCCACATAATCACAAAACTCCTTTAGCCTCTCTGTTCTAACAGTATATACACTCTTGGAAATGGAAAAAAGAACACATTGACACCGGTGTGTCAGACCCACCATACTTGCTCCGGAAACTGCGAGAGGGCTGTACAAGCAATGATCACACGCACGGCACAGCGGACACACCAGGAACCACGGTGTTGGCCGTCGAATGGCACTAGCTGCGCAGCATTTGTGCACCGCCGCCGTCAGTGTCAGCCAGTTTGCCGTGGCATACGGAGCTCCATCGCAGTCTTTAACACTGGTAGCATGCCACGACAGCGTGGACGTGAACCGTATGTGCAGTTGACGGACTTTGAGCGAGGGCTTATAGTGGGCATGCGGGAGGCCGGGTGGACGTACCGCCGAATTGCTCAACACGTGGGGCGTGAGGTCTCCACAGTACATCGATGTTGTCGCCAGTGGTCGGCGGAAGGTGCACGTGCCCATCGACCTGGGACCGGACCGCAGCGACGCACGGATGCACGCAAAGACCGTAGGATCCTACACAGTGCCGTAGGGGACCGCACCGCCACTTCCCAGCAAATTAGGGACACTGTTGCTCCTGGGGTATCGGCGAGGACCATTCGCAACCGTCTCCATGAAGCTGGGCTACGGTCCCGCACACCGTTAGGCCGTCTTCCACTCACGCCCCAACATCGTGCAGCCCGGCTCCAGTGGTGTCGCGACAGGCGTGAATGGAGGGACGAATGGAGACGTGTCGTCTTCAGCGATGAGAGTCGTTTCTGCCTTGGTGCCAATGATGGTCGTATGCGTGTTTGGCGCAGTGCAGGTGAGCGCCACAATCAGGACTGCGTACCACCGAGGCACACAGGGCCAACACCCGGCATCATGGTGTGGGGAGCGATCTCCTACACTGGCCGTACACCTCTGGTGATCGTCGAGGGGACACTGAATAGTGCACGGTACATCCAAACCGTCATCGAACCCATCGTTCTACCATTCCTAGACCGGCAAGGGAACTTGCTGTTCCAACAGGACAATGCACGGCCGCATGTATCCCGTGCCACCCAACGTGCTCTAGAAGGTGTAAGTCAACTACCCTGGCCAGCAAGATCTCCGGATCTGTCCCCCATTGAGCATGTTTGGGACTGGATGAAGCGTCGTCTCACGCGGTCTGCACGTCCAGCACGAACGCTGGTCCAACTGAGGCGCCAGGTGGAAATGGCATGGCAAGCCGTTCCACAGGACTACATCCAGCATCTCTACGATCGTCTCCATGGGAGACTAGCAGCCTGCACTGCTGCGAAAGGTGGATATACACTGTACTAGTGCCGACATTGTGCATGCTCTGTTGCCTGTGTCTATATGCCTGTGGATCTGTCAGTGTGATCATGTGATGTATCTGACCCCAGGAATGTGTCAAAGTTTCCCCTTCCTGGGGCAATGAATTCACGGTGTTATTTCAATTTCCAGGAGTGTATGTAAAAGCTTGATTATACCTTCATGACTATAGTTTCAACATCACAGCTTGAACGGTTAGCAGATGTCTGCATGCTATTGTGTAAAAGATGTGCAGGGCATCCTATGCCTTCAATGTTTTCATGCAATGTTGCCTTTAATTTGGTAAATACGTTGCATTTGCCTTGTCTTTTTAAACCACCTAAGTTTGTGTCGGTGTTGTCTCCGCAAAATGCCACACATTTATTTTTCTCACGATCAAACATTTCGATAGTATTCATACAAAATTTTGAAATTTCGTCAGATGTTTCATTAGGTAGGGAACTCACCTTCAAAAGTTTGGTCTGAATTCCCTGATTAATATCGAAGAACTGAACAACAAACGGAAATATTTTAGTGGCCTTATGATTGCTGGCATCAGTGGATATCCCGTAGAAAGAAGACTTTTGGATGCATTCAAGGTTTTCCTTTACACTCTGGGGAGCAGTAACTCCTTTCAGTAAGGCCGACACTTTAGTTCTTGCTGAACTAAATTTTTTTGCAATGGAAGAATCATCAAACATAATGCTGTTAAGCTTATTATTACAATCACTAGATCTATAAGTTTGATGATGTTTTACCGTGTGGTAGGCTAGTGTAAGCTCGGCTGCTCGAACTTTCGTCTCTTCACTTAACTGATGTTTCACAAAATAATTTTGTAGAGTTTTACTGCAGCTCGGTGCACTGTATCTGTTAATGTGTTTCTTTGACCTAATGTGATCAACTATGTCGGAATGTCCACCATGACTTATACTAATAAAACAGTTACATACGGAACACACTGTTTAATCAAAACGACCTTTCTTAATGAAATCCATTCCTTGGAGTAACAGACACTGACTTTGCAGGCACGTTTCGGCATTGCGTTTCACAGTACTGCAGAAATAATACCACTAATATGAGAAAAAACTATTGCAGTTTGTCTGACAAAACAAACTACTACACTGTTCTGACAATGAGTGTCTTAATAAGTGGCGCGACAATCGGACGGTTTCATAGCTCTGTTACAATAATACAACTTAATACTTGTTGGCCAAAGTACCGCGCAAAGTAAATTATTGCCCGAGTGTATCAATACTGATACTGTGATTACTAGTATGGGACAATGGAGGTTTTAGACAAATAAGCTGAAATATATTAATTTCTTGTGTTGTATTTCCTTTAATATAACGAAATCCCAAAAATTTGATAAAGTTTCACGAAATGTATTTAAAAACTGAATTCCGGAAACATTTTCGGGACACCGGAACACAGGGTGAAAACCGGGACAATCCCGGTTTTCCGGGACGTTTGGTCACCCTAGCCTAGACGAATTGGAAATGGTAGTGTATTTGTTGCAAGAAAGAAATTCAAATCCACTGAGACAGAATGAAGCTACATGTGACATTGTTTGGGCGAGACTCAGTATTAGGGGAAGGCATAAAATGGTGACTGGATCATTATATTGCCCGGCAGACTTCTCTCCTGAGGTAAGTAAAGGCTTTAAAGAAAATCTCAGTTCGCTTGTACGTTATAGAGTCATACTGTAATCATTGGTGGAGACTAATCATCCAACAATTACTTGGGAAAATTACTGTTTTAATAGTGGTGGGTGTGAAAAGACATTATGTGAAAGATTACTAAACACCTTCTCGGAAAACTCTACCTAGAACAAGCAGTTAGGAACCCAACATAAGACGAAAACATATTGTAGCTAATGGCAACAAACAGATCTGACCTCTGAGGATGTACACATCGAAACTGATATCAACGACCATGACACGACTGTGTCAGCAATGATTACCAAAGTCGAAAGGACAACTAAAACAAGAAGAAAAACATATAGGTTCAGTAAACTAGTTTAAAAAATCAGTAACATGATATTTCAATGAGGGGCTTTAAACTTCCAGCACAGGGAGGAGTATCTGAAAGAGCTATGACTGACGTTTAAAATAACAGCAGACACTGGACAGTTATGTACGAAGTAGAACAATCAATACTGGCAGGGAACTTCCATGGTATACAGCCACTGTAAAGAAACTTCCAAAGAAACAGATTCCTCATAAAGGTGTAAAACAAAGCGTAGGGCTATAGATAGGGCGATGCTGAATTAAATGTGTTTGGCGGTGATGTGAGCACTGTGTGGAGCCTTCAATGACTACCATAGCAAAATATTATCAAATGATTTTTCACAGAACGCAAAGAAATTCTGATCATATGTAAAGCCTGTTACTGGCACCAAAGTTAGTATTCAGTCCCTAGCAAATGAGGCAGGAACTGAAATTGATGGTAGCAAAGCAAAAGCTGAAGCACTTAATGCTGTTTTAAAACGTTCATTTACAAAGGAAAGCGCACGAGAATTGCCCCAATATGATCCTCATACGACTGAAAAGATGAATAAAGTAAGTATTAGTGTCAGTGGTGCTGACAAACAGCTGAAATCATTGGAACTGAACAAAGCTGCAGAGCCTGATCGAATCCATACCAGATTCTGTACTGAATTTGTGGCCGAGTTAGCCCCTCTCTCTCAACTATAATCTATCTTAGAGCCCTTGAACAAAAGACTCTACCCATTTCGTGAAAAAAGTAAAGTTTAGACGTTTCTACAAGAAGGGTAGTAGGCGTGGTCTGAAAAACTACCGTCCAATATCCTTGATATCTATTTGTTGTAGAATGTTAGAACATATTCTGATCTCAAACTTAATGAGGTATCTTAACAGATTTACCTCCTCAATGCCAACCAGCATGGATTCCGAAAACATTGATCATGTGAAACCTAACTCTCACTTTTCTCACAAGACGCAGTGAAAGCTGTGGAGCAAGGCAACCTCGCAGATACAGTGTCTCTTGATTTCCAGGAAGCATATGACTTAATACTACACTTATACTTGTTGGTAAAAGTGTGATCACATGAGGTATTAAGTAAAATTTGTTACTAGATTGAGGACTTGTTTGGTATGGAGGATGCAGCATGTCATCTTAGATGGAGAGTCTTTGTCAGATGTAGAACTAACTTCAGGTGTGTGCCAGGTGAGATAGGACCTTTGCTGTTTATGTTGTACATTAATGACCTTAAAACATTGCTAATAGTAACCTCTAGCTTTTTGCAGATGATGCTGTTATCTATAGTGAAGTACTATCTGAAAGCTGCATAAATGTTCAGTTAGATCTTGACAAGATTTCAAAGTCGTGCAAAGCTGGCAATTTGCTTTAAGTGTTCTGAGATGTAAAATTGTGTATTTCACAAAATGAAAAAAAGTATCTTTTCTTAAATATCAATGAATCACTGTTCAAATCAGCCGACTCATGAAAACACCTGGGTGTAACACTTTGTAGGGTTATGAAATGGAATGATCACTTTCTCTTGGTTGTGGGTGAAGCAAGTGGTAGACTTCGGTTTATTGATAGAATACCAGGGAAGTGCGGTCACTATACAATGAAGATTGCTTACAAATCACTCGTCCAACCAGTTCTTGAGTACTGCTCACGTATGTGTGGGACCCATACCAAATAGGACTAACAGAGAAGGGCAGCATGAATGGTTGCAGAGTGTCAGAGAGATACTGAAGGAACTGAACTGGAAGGCTCTTGAAGATGGACCTAAACTTTCCCGAGAACGTCTATTAGCAACATTTCAAGAACCGGCTTTAAATGAATACTAGAAGTATACTACAATCATCTGCGTATCGCTCACATAGGGGTCGTGAGGATAAGATTGCAATAATTACTGCACGCACCTAGGCATTCAAATAATCATTCTTTCCACGCTCCATACGCGAATGGAATGGGAAGTAACCCTAATAACTCAAGGTGGTTTGCAAAGTACAGATGTAGATGCACATTGTACTGCTTCTCTAACTGCGATGGCTTCCGCCTAATAGATTGTTGCCTCCTGAGGTACGGAATATAGTGCCAGATAATTTTCTGTAAGGTTATATATTGCGTATCCTGCTTCATTGCTGTCGACGGTCCTCGATCCATTCGTATAAATCTGCGTCGATTTCAGGAAAATAGTACTGAGCAAAGTGTTTATTTCAGTCTTCAAATTTGGGGAATATTTATAGTGTACGATTTTATCACAGATTAGTACATTTTCTTCTCTGTAGCTAAATGGGATAGTGGTAACACATTGTATTGCAGTATTTGATTTTCATACAAGCTCCACCATCACTCAAGATATTTCAGAATCAGTGCCTAGCTTGTGTTTTATTTTCAGAGAAATGGTTAATTTTTCCGTGGCTTAAAATCTTTCATTATACCATAGATTAGATGTTGTCCTGTATGCGAGATTCGCTTCAGAATGACTTCATTCGCAAGATTTTCCGTTCTGCTACTCGTGGTGGTTCCACATCTCAAGAAGAGGAGCATTGACATGTGTGGATAGCATGTCTCCGGTGGATACGATGGGGGTATCAAATATATATATATATATATCGAACTTATTTATTCACATTTTAAACACAAACTTTTAATCCCTTCTTGATACTCTCCACCTGCACTAATAAACTTGTCGAATCTTAAAACTTTTAAATTCGGCTTTTGTGATGCTTGACAGCAAAACGCTTTTCTTTCGCGTATCTCTTCTTTCTAGAAAACAAACAAATTCGTGCGAGGAAAAGTCTCGGACTAGTATGGTGAAGGAGGGACAGGTGTCATACCATTTTTGGTCAGGCAGGGCTGTGTCAGCAGGGTCATTGTCATGACGAAAAAACCAGTCACCCGCCTGCCACAAATCGGGCCTCTTCTGCCGCACACTATCGCGCAAATTCTTCGAAACTTCCAAACAGGAAGCCTTTCTAAACCTGTGGAACAAATTCCGAATAGACTACTCTTCTCACATGGAGAAAACAAGTTAGTTTGGTCTTAATGTTTGATTTCACCTGATGAACTTTCCTGGGGTGAGGCTAACATGAAGACTTTTACTGACTTGATTGCTGCTTTCATTCTGTATCGTACGCGTAACACTAAGTTTCATCACCTGTGATAATTTCTGAAAATAAGTTTGGATCATTTCGTGACTCGTCATTCAAAGCACAGCATGGTTCCAAGCGACCTTTTTGTGCAGCAGTCAGCGGTAGTGGCACGAATTTGACAGCTACCTTTTCCATTTCCAAATCATCTATCACAATTCACTGCACTTGACTAAGTCACTCCAGACAGCTTCATAATTTCTTCAATAGTCCGTCACCGATCTTCGTCGATCAGTGCACGAACGTTTTCAACATTTCATGAGTTCGGGCGAGGCAAACGAGGTTTGCCATCAATTGACATTTCCCATTTTCGAAACGGCAAAATCGCTCAACATTTGAGTTTTCCCCATACCATCTTCCTTGTACGTCATTTTTAACATTTCACGAGTTTCTGTTCCACTTTTTCCAAGCAAAAAGCAGAATTTCACCGCCGCACGGTGCTCGATGAAAATCTGCCATTGCAAAAACGACAATCTCACAAAAATTTTTGGGTGAGCAGAACTTTTATAGTACCGCGTTTTATCGCTTGAACCGCATAGAGCAAACGTTCCAGAGACAGTGAGCACGGTGCCGTCGCTAAAGAGGATATGGAGTAGAATTTCTAGTCTATTGAATGAGGTCTTGATTTTGCCGAATCTAGTGCTGACCGCCTCCAGCGAGGACACACAGCTTACTGTCTGGAATGTTCGCTCTACGCGCTCCCAGTGGCAAAACGCGGTACTGCAAAAGCTCTGCCCACCAAAATATTACTTCGGATTCCTTTGAGTGCCCCTCGTATTCGAGTACAGCGATACTGAAGTTCGTCCAGCTTCGATACTCAATTTCCTGGCCTTTCATGATAACACACGCATCCATAATCCAACGCTTATCTCCCAGTGCAGAATTTTCGGGTGTGCTCTCCAACTTAGAAGAAATATCATTTATGTAAGGTCTCCGAGTCAGTTTTCAGCCAATTTTCATGGCTAGAAACCCCAACCCTCATATTACCTGGGCAATCTGAAACTCTTCTTTGCGTAAAAATAACTGATGATATTTTTTCTGGTTTATCTCCAGGCCATTGTCTTTCAGCCAAATTCGAAGGTATGATACAGTATGATTCATACTTTTCTTACTGTTTTTACGGAATAAATGGTCGAATACAGGCAAATGTCGTCAGCGAATTGTAAGGTAGATGCTCTCGGCGAGAAATATTTTTTAAGGAATTAGAATTGTATGAATACCTCTAGCTGCTAACGGGCGTTGATATACATCAACGTGGACAGGTGAAAATGTGTGGCCCGACCGAGACTCGAACCCGGGATCTCCTGCTTACATGGCAGACGCTCTATCCATTCGAGCCACCGAGGGCACAGAAGATAGCGCGACTGCAGGGACAATCCCGTGCACGCCTCCCGCGAGACCCACATTCTCACCTTGATGTCCACACACTACATTGGTAGTGTCCCACCCCAACACACTCATTACTCGTGGAAGACATTCTTACCTAGTCAAGTAGGAGTTCGGGGAATATGTGTGCATGTGCACAGAAGGAGGTCATGGACGGTGGTGCCAGAGCTATATACTTATATGGATTGGTGTCTGTGCTTTCGGACATGTTCGAAAGAACAAGCACCATATCCATATCAGTATATATTTTTTAAGGTCTTGCGTATACACTACGGACAGAAGACGGCTCAGCACGGCACCCTGAGGGAGACAGACCATTATCTACTATCCAGGCCCGATGGCTTTTCCACTGTACTTAACAGATTCTGTTCTCTGAGGGCAAATATTTAGTTTCATAACTTAGTTTCAGTAGACAGGTTTTCTTTCCCATCTGGGATTTTTACATTCTCATGAGCCCCAGCTATATCACAGAATACCGAAGACAGGAAACATTTGTTCACAAAATTTGTAAATTTGTTGTAAAGTACAACGTAAATCGCAAGATGGTGCTGTCCGAAACAGGCGCCGAGGTAACTCTGGTGCACCAGGGACCATAGGTGACGGGGGTGAACGACGGCTGCGGAGATTTGTACGGGTGAACAGACGTGCAACTATTAAGCAGCTGGCCGCCCACATGACCCAAGGGGGCTAGCAACTACGTCCCCTCAACAACAGTTCCGCGAGTGATGCTGCATATGAGCCTCCACAGAAGCCGCTTGGTTCATGCACCCAAGCTGACTGCTGTTCGTCAGCAACCAAGGCTGGAACTTGCACGTCAGTATAGCAACTGGACGTCCACTGAGTGGCGACAGGAGGCCTCTACAGATGAATCACGTTTTATGCTCCACTGGACAGATGGCCGTTGGCGTGTACGGCATGAAACGTCTGAAAGCAAACACCGTGCAACAATCGTCGGAAGGGCCAGGCCGGAGGAGGGAGCATTATGGTCTGGGATATGTTTCCGTAGCTATCCCTGGGTGATTTGTCATTCTGGAACGCACAGTGGATTAACAGAAGTAGGCATCTATCCTTGGGAACCATGTATACCCCTACACCCATTTCATATTTCCTCAGCACGATGGAATCTACCAGCTGGGCAATGCAGTGTGTCACACAGCTCACAGTGTATCTGCCTGGTTCGGAGATAAACAAGATGATTTTACCGTACTCCCCTGACCACCAAACCCAATCCAAAATCTGTGGGGCTGGCTCAATCGGGCTGTTCATACAATGGATGCTCAACCGAGGAAACTAACGCAGCTGGCCACGACACTGTAATTGGCATGGCTCCACATTCCCTGTCAGTGCCTTACAGAACCTCATTAATTCTCTTTTTGCACGTTTCAGAAAGGTCAGCACTGCAGGCTTTAGACAGCTGTTCAAAATGTGACTGGAGAGTGTAGTTGGCATCAACCTTCAAGTGCTTATCTTCGGTTTTTCCAACATTTCTTTCACTCTTTCTCATGTGCCAAACAAATCTGTCACCAAGCGTCCTGTCCTTTGTATAAGCTCAATATTCCCCGTCACTCATACCTGGTATGGGTCCCACAAACTTGGGCAATATTCGAGATTGGCTCTCACGAGAGACTTTTAGTAAGCACTTTCCTTTGTAGATTGTCTAGATTGTTCCAGTATGTTAACAATGAATGTAAGTCTGCTACATGGTTTGCCTACGGCTGAATCTTTAGGATAATTTCAGTTTATACCAAAACAACTTTTAGATTCAGTTATTTTTACGAGTTGACAGATTGCAATGGTGACTACGATACTGTAGCTATAGGGTATTATGTTACTGCAATTTGTGAAGTGCATCATTTCACATTGCTCAATATTTAAAAAAAAAGTTGTAATGTTTGGCAAATTTTAAAATATTACCAAGAAAGGAATTAATATTTGTATAGGTTTTTTCGGACGGTAGTACAAGGCAGCATCTTCAAAACCTCTGAGGTTGTTATTGTCTGCTAGGTCATTAATATACAACATTAACAGCAAGCGCCGCCAACACGCTTTCCTGCGGCATCGCTCACATCAGCTCCTCAGCGTGTGACATCAAACACGTTCGTCGTCTTAACACAGCTTCCTCGACAATTGGCGGCGTTGTTTTGGTCACTTTAGCGACGTCGTTCTTTCGTTTTTTTTGGACCAGTGACTCCTACGCAGCTCGGTATGGCCTCATCGCCAATTGACAGTTTCATGATTCACTGACATTTGTGTATGAGCTATAGTTGAAGTTCTCTGCCAGTAGTTTACTTGCGTATCGGAGAACCATAAAACACTTCATTACAACGGTTTTTGTATAAGTCTTAGGTTATGAAACTGGAGCGATTTATTCGCTATAAAAAATATTTTAGATATTACTAAGATCGCGAGCTCCACAATTTAACCACGTATTTCATGAAATGTGACTTATGGTCTAGACTCTAGTCTGGTGGTTCCCCGATTTATTCCGCTTCACAATGATAGGGTGTCTAGTTCCTTGGTTCTGTCCTGGAGGAACTTTCTTCTCTTGGCGTATTCATACTGACCAAGGTAGATGTATTTCACAGACACATTGTGCGAAATCAAGTTATGCGTCCGAAGAGCAACCATTCAGCGCTGTCTGCGATTTGTACTGTAGAACCGTCTATCCAGCCGGGACTACTACTCTTAGTTAAGTAGGCACATCTAATATCAATTCTATCACCTGACACACCTATCGAATTAACAAAGTGGAGCACGGAAAGTGTATCTTATCAGTCCAACCGAGAAAATCTCTAAAGATTTTTTTATTGTTCATATAACTGACTTTCTGCTGACTTCATTTTCACACGGTATCTTACTGATATTTATCTCGTTTCAATGAGAAGCCTGGGCACTTTGACCAATGATAGCAAAGTACATCCATTTCTTTAGATAGACCAGGCAATACGTTAATCACAAAGAGGTTAAATTTTGAGGAACGGTCAAAAGGTCTCGAGTTGCAACGATAGATTCAATGTTCTAAGTCCAGACCCCCTTGAAAGCCCCTTTTATTACTGATAAGCACCAGCACTTCTCCACTAATTTTTATTTTGTAGCACTCTTCGGTCACAGCCGTTTAAACTTAAAGAATTTTGGTACTTTGATAGTACAAAGTTAGTAACTTACTTAATTAGGTATTTATATCTTCCGCGGATTCTAACTGCTATCTCTCGTTATGATGTGATACTTAACCAGTTTACAAATGAACTATACTTGTCAATGAAAAATGTGGCAACATTCAAAGCATTTTCACGACTGTCGTTTTTTATGCAGCTCTCCACCCCCTATGTACTGTGCTAGGTTTTGTTGCCCTTCATGGCAAGTCGTCTTGGGGTTACATGTCAGCAAGATAATGTCCGCCCGCACACGGCGCGAGTTTCTACTGCTTGTCTTCGTGCTTGTCAAACAATACCTTGGCCAGCAGTATTGGCCAGCAGAGTTGCCGGATCTCTTCCCGACTGAGAATGTTTGGAGTATTACGGCCAGGGTTTTCCAGTTAACTCGGTATTCTGACGATCAAACGCGCCAGTTGGACAGAATTTGACATGATATTCCTCAGGAGGACATCCAGTAACTATTATCAATCAAAGCCAAGCCGAATAACTGCCTGAACAATGGCCAGAGGTGGACCAACGCGTTACTGTTCTGCTCAGTTTGTGAAGCTCTTTCTCTTGAATAAATCATCCAATTTTTCTGAAACTGTAATCATTTGTTTGCCCGTACATGACATCTACAGACTTCCGTTCCATTCGTATGATTCCTTCTTGGAACTTCTTTTTTATCTTAGAGCTAATTTTTTTTCGTATTTAACTGATATGTTGTGCAAGAGTAAAAAAAAAAAAAAAAAGCTTTCAATTGAATCTTGTCAACAGCACCCAACACATCGCACAACAGTGAATTTGCAGTTTTGAGGAAGTGCTCTAAATATTGGAGATATGACAAGTAGTCGCCCGATGTCAAATACCGAAGTGTCACTTTTAGTTTCATTCGAGCAAGTACTACATCTCTAATGTGAGTAACTTATCGGCTTATTCTAATAGAACTGTTACGCGTTCAACAGAGCTCCATCTGCACTAAGGAAGTATTCTAACTTTTGTTATTTGATAGTGGTTTAAGAATGGATTTTCGTTTACGAATGCTACTTCATTTGTAAATGTTTTTGATAACCCGGTTTCATTTCTGTGCAAAATCCACTCCAACATTTCTTCTTCTTCTTGGTTTCTGGACTGAGTTCTAACGCTGTAACCCAAACGAAAACAGCTGTGTATGTCCGAATAATATTAACTAAGGCCGTATTAAAATCCGGGAAACTAGAATTTTGACAGGAACGTGTGGAAACAGGGGCAGACTTTGCCACTGACGTCAGCCTCATGCCACTAGCTCTGGCATCACTAACTGCACGTAGAAACAAGGCTTTAAGCGTATATTCTAACAGTGAGTGGCTGCTTGCGCCCATGGTACTGTCTTACGTTCCTCACGAAGGGCGAAGTGCAAAGAATGTTTTAAAACTAAAGTGTTGTGGCAATATGTGCAATTTTTCAAACACGACAACTCGAGGAATTACTGTAAAAAGATAAAGTCAGCAGTGCCTCCGAGCTTGATAAAAGTGAACAGTGTGCATGAACTGAACAAAGCTTTTAGAATAGGTCACAAAGAGTCGTCTGGACAAAAGTATGTTACAAAATCCAAAGTTACACCAGCGATTGTTTGCCAACAGAATTTAGTAGTATCGCATCAGTCTCAGGAATTGTCAACGAGTGTAAGGATGTTTCACTGGGAGAGCTGAAGAAAAAGATGTGTGTTAACCGAATAAAATCACGCTGCAGTCATTGCTACTCCGTTGGATCCAAGATTTAAAAACCTGCAATTTTCATTAAACAGTAATAATTTATCGTCGTTAAAACAACTGTATCGAGTGAATGTTTATTTTCAAAAGCTGGTGCAGCTATGACTCAAGCTGTCTACTAACTATTTACTTCAATAGCTTCTTTAGAAAGATTTTTCAAAAATTAGTTTTTGTTTAAGAATTAAAATTAATAAAGAAGTAAAAGTATTTAGTGCGTTTCATTAGACTATATGAAATAAGCAATCAAATAAAATATCATATATACTCAAGCATTACTTCATGTACACAAAAAATTCAAAAGTATGGATATGAGTAAGTATCGATACTTTGATGGTATCGGAACGTTCTACATTCAGCTTTACGTGCAACTGTGAGGAATTACCTTTGTGAGGTACCCGGCTCCAAATCTCCATTGTATGCAGTCCCGTTAGCTATTTTGCTCGTAAACCGGTTGATATAAGCTAATTGTTCATTAATCTGTACAGTCTTCAATTAGATAGATAAAATAAGCATATAAAAATTTTAAAATGCATGGCAGTGTAGAGGGAGAACATGGCTTGAGACCACTCAGGGTACATGTAGCAGTAATAGGTGTTCCGCCCACATACATCCCTGGCATCTAACATTGTGCCGGTGGAGTGGCCGCGCGGTTCTAGGCGCTACAGTCTGGAAATGCGCGACCGCTACGGACGCAGGTTCGAACCCTGCCTCGGGAATGGGTGTGTGTGATGTCCTTAGGTTAGTTACGTTTAAGTAGTTCTAAGTTCTGGGGGACTGATGACCTCAAAAGTTAAGTCCCATAGTGCTCAGAGCCATTTGAACCATTTTCTAACATTGAGAGGCATTAAATTTTGTTATAAAATCCATTTTTCCTTAGGAAACTTGTGACTTTGCGAGCTACAAGTACCTGGGGTAGGGAGGTAGACAGGTTGATGGCTCGTCTCGGGGCATCCAGTAGGGCACACACTGCATGAACGTAAGCCAAGGTGAGATGACTACACTGAGGGAGTTCTCTTGACGCAAAAGAAACTCGTGGTTAAGTTTGGAGTGGTTGATACGCAGGTGGCACAGTACGATGGCTTGTTTCTAAGAAGCCTGGAGAGAACTACGTCACGCTCTCAGGCTGTTAAGGGTCGTGGTAGCCTGCCATTCTATATCTCAGGCTTTCAAAATTTGATTTTGCAGTTGCAATTTGAGGTCTGTGCCCTGTACTCTGAGTTAAAGTTGATTTATTGTGGTTGCCTCTTCAGCTAATTTGTCGGCAAATTCATTTCTCGAAATACCCAAGTACTCAGAGTAAGATGAATGTTACTGCCAATCTTGGATGTCAGCAACCAACACGTTTCCGGCGCAGAACTACGATATGTCCTGCAAGCAGCTCATGGAGTCGCTAAAATCATGAAGACCTTTGCGGTGGTAGTTTTAACGTACTCTCAAGCCTGTGATGTGGCGACCAACTGTGCCAGGTGTACACTGTACCTACTCGGCAGAGAATACTTCTCGTGCGCCCCCCCCTCCCCCCTTTCCATATGCAAATCATAACCAACGCTGTCACCGACTTTCGATTCGTTCGTGTACATGCATCTCGAATTTGATTAGTCATGGAGATATGAATGGAACAGGAGTCTGACAACCGAGGAATCAGCATTTTCCTTAGGGTCACGAAAAGGTCCATAAGATCATTGGACTGGATATGCATCTTAGGGACGGAGGAGATGCGGAAAGAGGGGAACTCTGTACATAGACAACAGGAGCATTTGGAGATCTTTGTATAGTGCTTCCAGCTATATCTCAGCTGTTACACCCATTTTTGAGTGATTCGTACACGCCGCGCGGAATTAGCCGAGCGGTCTTGGGCGCTGCAGTCATGGACTGTGCGCCTGATCCCGGCTGAGGTTCGAGTCCTCCCTCGGGTGTATATATATATATATATATATATATATATATATATATATATATATATATATATATATATATATATATATGTGTGTGTGTGTGTTTGTACTTAGGATAATTTAGGTTACGTAGTGTGTAAGCTTACGGACTTATGACCTCAGCAGTTAAGTCCCATAAGATTTCACACACTTTTTTTATTCGTAAACAGTCTGAACTGTGGGTTGCGAAACAGAGCCGAATAACACGTAAGGGTAGGCATCTGATGCATTGTGACTGCCTAGTCCGCCAAGAGTTGCTGGCATCTGACCCACAGTGGTGAGGTACCAGCTTCCATCTGCAGATTGCCTACAGGGCTCTTACAGAAAACGCCATTTGTGAGCCACACAGCACTGTGGTGAATAGGGTCTAATAAGCTCAATAGTGACGGTGCCGCAATCCACAGACCACACGAGCTAAAATCAAAGTTTTATAAAATTGCCTAAGAACTGCACAGTTGTGCACCACAAACTGTTGTTGAGAAATCTGAGGTATTAAGTTTCCCCATGCAGTTTGCCTTGACTGGCGTACATGAGTTAGTGATGTTAACTTATTGTCAAATCAGAATTCTAAAAATCTGTATAGTCGCCTGAAGTTTGACGTTTGTGGTGCACAATGATATACAAAAGGCAAAGACTGTCCACATACAGTGACGTTGAGAACGAAGGCCCCACTGCAGTAACGATACTGTTGTGATATCGTATGCCTTCTGCATATCAAAGCACGAAGTGATCTGGCGATGCAAGAAACCACTGCACACTACAGATTCCAGATGAGTCTGCTTGGCTTATAAGGGACCCGAAAACCAAACTGAAATTGCGATGAATGTCTTCCAGCTGCCAACACAGTCTACGGTTATCAATCTTTCAAATAATTTGTACGGTCAGATCATTAGAGAGATTTGTCAATAATTAGTCAAAATTTTTGGGTCTTTTCATGGGACAGGAATAATATTACGCTTCTGCCATTGTGGGTGGGGAAAAGGGGTGGCGGGAGGGAAACTTCCCTTCCTGCTGAATGCGATTGAGAAACTTGAGGATGTGTATTATGCTGTCATCGCTAAAGTGTTTAAGCATTTGACTATGGATTTTATCAGCGCTGCACATTATAGTATTCGAGGCCTTGTGCACTGAAGGAAAATTACTTTCGCACCGCCAAGTGTTTTCGGCGCAGAAAATTAGAGTGGTAGGAGCACACACAAGCTTTGGGCAAAGCGCTGCGGAACATTCAGCAATGACTATTATATCAAGACACACGTCACCACTGAGGGAGACGCCATGAAGTACTGTGTACGTTGGATGGTCGCAAGTGCGGTGGAGCTTAGCGCCTGCTGCTTCGCTTGCGTAGACTGTACGACCTGAAGAGATTTTTTGTTTTTACTTAAGTGAATTTTTTTGTTTATAAATTGCAACACCTTTTAAGCCATATAAGGATGTTGCTTTCCGAATGTGCTTCTGACAAGAAGATATGCAGCCTATGGCCGTCGGAACGGTTTTTTTAAATTACCAAGTTGAAATTTGAATTTTGTCGGTCGAGGACTTTTATAGATTTTTGGTAGTAACACTTCCCTTTATACACATTAAAAACATATGTAGCCTATATCTGTCTGAAGGTTTAGTAAAGCATCGTGTAAAAAATTTGAAGTAAATGGTCAGGAACTATTAATGATTTTTGGTAATGAAGTTTAAACAACGGCTTGTCTTCATATAATAGTATAACACACTCATCATTCCCTCCCCCCAGCATCGTGCCCACACTTTCAGACGTTCGTTACATTCCTAAGCAGCTGTTTACTACCAGACGAAGACCACTTGTAGCACAAGATGCTGCAGCCGTTCTCTACCCAGATCCACCGGCTCCCCCCCCCCCTCCACCCCTCCCCCCATCTTAGGGCTGATTGCTGCCAACTTCGTGCCTCCAGTCCTCTGGGTCCCTTGCCGGACGACTACCTTCGTACCGGTCTCCACGTGTTCGAACCTGGGCTAGTTTGCCGTTAAGCTATATTGTGACTGTCATCTGGCTTGCAAGGTCTACGTTGTTGATGTCCATCGCCCACGGAGATCGCATGCAAACACCTTCGGCCATGCTGGGCATCACTGTTCAAACACCGACTACCTGTGTGTGCAGTCGCTGTGGCTGCGGAGCAGCACAGCCACGAACAGTGGCCACGGTCTTTCGCGGCCTCGCGGACGTCAGCAGGCTTGCCTGCAGGACAGGCGGAACGGAGCCACCGACGCGTTGCGATCTCGCGGCCACCTACGTTCGAGGCCTTCTATCCGACGGCTAAGAAAACTGGGCTTAGAGTATCTTCGACGTACCGCTGTGCCTGGTTGCTGGGCCTCATGGTATGCGACAGTCAAGTTGATACCCCACCGCCGTCTGGGGCGTCTCCAGACTAGAGATGAGTAGTCCACTGCTATGCTGAATTGATTCAACGAGCCAGATATTTCTAAAGAGTGGATGATGGACGATTCAGAAAAAAATGAATGGTAGCTCGTCTGGCTTCAAAATGCGTCTCTGGTGGATGGAATCAGCGGGATGAAAACTCTGTGCTAGGCTGATGCAGCAGCGCCCCACCCCACATCCACTAAAATACATTTCCCAAGCTACAAAAAATGTGTTAAAGAATATATGCAAATGTGGGTTTGCATATCTTATTAGTACAAAAAAGTCATAAATGAAAACAGAAAATAAATCTTTTTTTCAATTTATTGGCTGTCTGGCAGCACCCATTCAGCTATATCAATATTAATACGAATTAGGACGATATGAAACTAAGCGTAACATAACACTCAGTCTCCGAGTGGAAAAAATCTTTCAACCTACTGGGATTCGAACCTGGGGCACTTCGCTTTACGTTCCGCCGAATTGACCGCTCAGCTACCGAGGCAAACGAAACAAAGGCGCATCAGTACGATATATTAATGTGGAAAACACTTCTAGCTTCATGTTTCCGCTCTTGATTTCAAAAGAATATCTCAAATTTCAGAAGCTCAGTAAACGCTTACATACTTTTGAGTCAGTTGTCACTTCTTATCTTTTGACTTAGCATCCAACTCAACGTGTTACCAGTGATTATAAAAGCTGCTATCTTCAGCCACCATGCGGTCGGAGCGTATCGCTAAGTGATTTGGGAATCACAACAGCCCAGGCTCCGCACCACTCTCACCGATCGGACCCGTCTCACTAGCTCGCTGCTCCCTAACTCACTCGGGAATCAGACTACAAGGTAGCTCATCACTCTTTACAGGACGGATTACAAACTAGCCGACTCTCCCCACCCCTCTCGCGGACGAGATGGCGCGCGCAACAGACTACATGGTGACTTGAGGCATCACTCTGTTCGCTCTGTTCTCTTGGGACAGTGACAACTTGCTACTCACTGTCTTGACTGAGCTTTTTATTCTTTGTATTCTTTGGGGAAAAATGCCGCTACTGCCAGTAAATAATTGCCAGGCGTCTGACTCATCAAACCTGAAGAGAGATAAAACCTAAGCATCCTACAATACCTCTGGAACGGCTGGGTCTGGAAGCCTATCAAAACCGCCATCTATCGATACAGAAATTTGACAAATCATTTCTCGTGAATCATCCTCACTGATATCTGCTTCCACCTTGCCACCTTGGATGAAGGTATCCTCCCAGAAAGACAAATTTAGTCTGGAGCTGTGTCCAGTCCATCAGTGTCGTGAGCTTGTGGACCAAGTCCCGATTTATTTCCTTTTGTTGTGCCCACGCCCTCAAGTGCTTTTGATTTACAACAACCAAAAAGTAATTTTTTAATATTATTAAGCCGCTCAGGTTAAATGAAAGTATACCATCTGGTGTACAGCTTTTAAAAATGATTTGCAGAGAATACCATTCTTTCTCTATGGTTGAAGAGAGACAATTTGATATATACTTTGTCCAAATTGTACTTAACCAAGTCGAAAAACGTTGTCAAACTAATGGCCAGATTGCTTCACGAGTCATTTGATAAAAATGATTTGACCAGCGCAAAGGTAGTCTAACCTTTCATCTTATGCTTCGACAAGTGTAAATACCATTCGTTTCTATGCACTCACTGCACATTTCATAGATGAAAAGAGCAAACATAAAGTAATAACTTTTAGAGTGCTCACAATTCGAAAACAGACACCCTGCAGAAAACATCTCAATCTGGGTAAAGTCTGTTATCCCAGTTACAATATCATTTTTAAAATCACTCCTATAATAACAGAAAAAGCAGTTAATTTCATATTTTACGCAATCCTCCTGAAACTGTCACATATCCCCCGCTTCCGCATTCTTTAAACTTCACTGCGCAACTCGCAATTCAGAAGTTCGTACAGAAACTGCTGACGAGGTCAAATGAGTTGTTATATTTCTTAAGGGGAGGCCCTTTGCTTTACGCAGACTTGCTGAAATGCAGGAAACTTTAAAAGAAGGTCGAATAAAACTGAAACAAGATGTCCCAAACAGATATAACTACTTACGAAACGTTGCAAACATTTACTTTAAATACAGATCACATAATTTAATGCTTCGCTATTTTAGGTGGAAAATTGATCACTTTATTCTTAAAAAGGTACACAGTGGGAAATAATGCAACAGGCTTTACAGATTTTGAAAGTTTTCGATGAGGTAACCAAAGAAGTCTCCTCAGAGAAAACAGTTTCACTTTTAAAAATGAAAATCTTAGCAACATTAGTGGAACAGCAACTAAAACCTTTTATAGGCAAAAGTAAAAAAATCCTCAAGAAATAGTCACTGGTTGATAATTTACTTAAAGAGTTATTTGAGTGGTTTATGGTTACCTCCAGTAACGGACTGATTAATCAGGCAACGTTACTGGGCGCCTGATCCTATGGCAAGGATTTTCACACGACAAAATACTTCAAGACTGTTACATGAAGGTTATAGCAGAAATGGAAGAGTTGATAGTTCAACAGGGGAAAAAAAACCAGTGCTCACTTCTCAACCAGTTACCACTGTGACACATGAGACATTCTCAGTCTGGGATAGACCGATGACCTCGTAGTTTCGTCTCTTCCCCCACAACAACCCAACTCAGTCTGGGAGGAGTTCACTGGAACTATTAGGCAGCTTCAAGCAAGTAACGACCCAGAAAGCGTAGCAATTGTCAAATTGGGGAAATATTTAGCGGAGGGATATATGCCTAGAAACAGCAAACCCTTAAGCAGTTGGGCAACAAAAAAATTGCTGTGGCCAGCTGTGTATCAATTGGTTCTAAAAATATTATTTATCATAGCAACATCAATGGCCTGTGAACGAATATTTTCAAACGCAGGAAAAATCTGCACGAAGAGGAGAAAAGAGATTCATATCGACAACACTGGATCAATTTTGATTCATTAACGACAATATTGATTAATTTTTCCTTCATGGCAACATGCATGGTAATACTGAATTAAATGATAACTGTAGATACTCTTCAATTACAGTTGTCAATTGTTATAGATTTTTTTTTTCAATGAAAGTATCAAAATATAACACTCAGTCTTCATTCTTAAATTTTTTCTACTTGATAAAAAATTTAGGATTCTTTGTATTTACAATTTTTTGTGCGGACGAAATTTAAAACTTTTGTATCTGAAAATTACTTGGGACATGAGTGACCAGTTCTGACTGGATCTCTGAATAGAACAGTTTTGCCCATCTCTACTCCAGACACGTATTCGCTCGTCATCGGGACTCAGTTCGAAGCGGGACTCGTCGCTGGAGACAATTCTATTCCAGCCCCAAGAGGTGTCTTGGACGCCCCAGACAGCGGTGGGATACCAACCAGACAATCGCCTGCCATACGCCCGATAACCTGGAGTGATAGCCTGGGTTGAGATTTATTTTCATAGCAGGGTCCTGTTGGTTGTAATCTGCGGCACATTTACAGCACAGCTGTACGTCTACTGTCTTCTACGACTCGTTTTATTGCCTTTCCTGGCAAGCCAAGCTTAAGCTTACAATTCAGCAAAATAATGCCCGCTTGAACATGGAGAGAGTTTCTACTGCTGGCCTTCGTGCTTTCCGAACCTCAACATGGCCAGCGAGATCGCCGGATACGTCCCCCACTGACAATGTTTGCAGCATTACGGGCAGGGCCCCTTCAACTATCCAAACATTTCGGGATTTTGACGATCTAACGCGACGATTCGACAGAATTTGGCACAATATCCCCCAGGAGAATATCCAACAACTCTATTAATGCCAAGCCGAATAACTGCCTGCATAAGGGACAGAGGTGGACCAACAAGTCACTGACATGCTCAATTTGTGAAAGTCTGTCTCTTAAATAAATCTTCAAATTTTTATGAAGCTGTAATCATTTGTTTGTCTGTACATGTACATTACATCTACCGATTTCCGCCCCCATTTGGATAATTCCTTCATGATGCCTCTTTTTTTGACTTAGAGTGTAAAGCAACTAGCAATGTTTTACTGACGGTTTGATGCACAGTTCCAGTCATCACCACGGCCACGTCCGATTGGAAGACAGCGCTCTATCTTGATTTACCAACAGCAGATCCACCCGTCGCCGTAGAAATCACGTCGCGACCCCACATGTGTGATTCGCACTGAAGAGAATAACTGGGCAAACAATTTCTTGTCAACCAACACCTCACTGTGTGGTAACGAGCGCATTAACTCACGGTAGAGTTAAGATGGCGATAGCAGTGCATGACACGCAAGGGGAGAACTGCACGAACAGGTAGATGCAAGTTAAGGGAATACACAATGTCACACGTGTAACAGTTTAACAATCCTTTAACACCATATGCATTAACACTTGATATGAAGCTCTGTGGTCCGTCAATACCATCAAATTAGGCTTGTCAATAATAGACAACCATTTTTTCCTGTGCAGTCAAATTTGCAAGTAAATATTTGATCATGTAAATATTTCAACAAAAAATTATAGGCAACCGAAGCTGCATACAGGTAAGACGATTTAGTGATTCACTAGAAACGAGTCTGAACGTAAATTCTTGTGTGTTTTCCTGTCACTAAATAAGACTCATTTCTGTTACACGAAAACTGGTGCAGATGGACAGTGTCAAGATTTAAGGTAAACCTGCATGTCCATCTCACAACCGGCTTTCTAACAAGTCACATAGGTCAGAAGATTCAAGTACCATTTGCATTAAAGCACAGTGGTGTTCAAACCGACAACAGAGTAGACGAAATCTTTAAAACCCTTCCTATTGGAATGAGGATTATAGTTGTCAGGTGCCTGCTCACTCTGTGGCGTTAGTCTGCGTTCATATTCTGTAAAATGCATTGGTGCTGAAATTACACTAGGGGGTTCAACAAATAAAGCAACACTTTTTTCTGAAAGTAGGTTGGTTTTATTCAGGATGGCAATACACCATATTATTCCCTACTCTTTTGGCTACAGAACTCTCAATGTTATCTCCGTTCAATGTGACGGCCTTACGCCATATTACTGGGAGGCCTTGTAAGCACGCTTGGTACCACTCTACTGGTCCAACGTCAGAGCCAACGTCTTGTTGCATCAGTAGTCTCCCCGTCATTCATGTACTGCTTCCCTCAGAGTGCATCCTTCAGTTGTCAAAACAGATGGAAGTCTGGAGGCGCGAGATCAGGGCTGTGGGATGGACGAGGAAGAACAGTCCAATGAACTTTTGTGAGCTCCTCTCGGGTGCAGAGACTTGGCTTAAGTCTTGCGTTGGGTTGGAGAAGAAGTAGTTCGTTTGAGTTTTTGTGACGACGAACACGCTGAAGTAATTTCTTCAGTTTCCTGAGGGCAGCACAATACATTTGCGAGTTGATCGTTGCACCATGGGAATGACATCAACATTGTTATGATGATAACGAACGTCTCGTCCAACGACTCATTGTTCACCGCCAGGTCTCTGTAGACATTCTGCAAGCGAACATGAATATCTACTAAGTTCTGGTTTTCCACCTAAAGACATTCAATGACAGCTCTCTACTACGGACGCACCTCTGTTACAGACACCATTCTGAAGACTACATACAGCACTGCCACCTATCGAAACACTAAATCTATAGCGGTGGAGCGGCGATAGTCGACAAAGAACACCGCATTTTGTCAACGTATACTCGCCGAGGAAAAAAGTGCTGAATTTATTACTAAACGCCCCTCAGGCTTAACATCTACCTGCGAGTTTCATTAGCAAGGCAGTGGCAATTCTGTGCGGTATGAGCTTTGCAAAAACACTGTCTGAATGGCGATTGGTTTGGCGTCACTCATTATCATAACGTCTACTAGCAGTTGTTAATTTCGATAAGTATTTGACGCCGGCCGCGGTGGTCTCGCGGTTCTAGGCGCGCAGTCCGGAACGGTGCGACTGCTACGGTCGCAGGTTCGAATCCTGCCTCGGACATGGATCTGTGTGATGTCCTTAGGTTAGTTAGGTTTAAGTAGTTCTAGGTTCTAGGGGACTGATGACCACAGCAGTTGAGTCCCATAGTGCTCAGAGCCAGTTGAAGTATTTGACTTGTCACCACCAGCAACGTCATCAACTAATATAAACGACTTGTGCAGTTTCGAATGATAATCATCCAATATTCGAGAAAGAATACTACAGCTTCCCAGCTAGTCGGATTTTCGGATAGAGTAGTAGAAATCTAGCCTCGATGCTGTCTATAAATACAATATTTCAAAGCATAATCTCACTATATTGCTGTTTGCGACAGAACATATTTAAAGACACCCCAAACGTTTTAGCCAGCAGTATTTATCTACTGTATACGAAAAGCTAAGCAAAAATCACAAGAAACAATCTTTAGCGCAGCTGCTATCATAAAAGACTTTCAATACTTACTCGGCATATGACGGGGCAAGATCACGAGTGAGAATACAACGAAAGCTGTTGCTAAACTCCTGTGATCTCAGAACTTTCTTGTGACTCCCTGGCTACCTGCAGAGGTTTGATTCAAATGGTTCAAATGGCTCTGAGCACTATGGGACTTAACATCTGAGGTCATCAGTCCCCGAGACTTAGAACTACTTAAATCTAACTAACCTAAGGACATCACACATATCCATGCCCGAGGCAGGATTCTAACCTGCATCACACATATCCATGCCCCAGGCAGGATTCGAACCTGCGACCGAGGCGGTCGCGCGGTTCAAGAATGAAGCACATAGCACCGCTCGGGCAACCCAGCCGGCCTACAGAGGTTTGATAAGTACTGCTATTTTGAACGCCAAGTTTTATGGAAGGTAATTCCGTGATTATGTTACAAACTTTCACAGATGATGAAGGATAAATGTATCAATATTTGAGGTAACGGACCCTGCTCCGGTAACGACCGAGTCAAAAGTTATAAGCGAAAATCTTTCTGATACTTCTGACTGGCATGCTTGTAAGAATTCTGTTGTTGCTACGATTGTACAGTTGGCAACTTTCAGAGGTTGTAGTATAGACCGAAACAAGAAAAAAATGGATACTAAACACTGACTCTCAAATCCATACCTTGGGAACTACGGGTACTTTATCTGTAGATGAGATGTGTTCCATAGCAGCGAAGATCAAGTGCTCATAGCACTTAAGGTATGCATTTTAGAACCCAATTTTGCTACACTTTTTTTTTCTTCTTTTGGTCCATACTACCACCTCTTAGTTGCCTACTCTACAATCGTAGTAACAACAATACCAGTACATGTACTGCACTGTCTGAGATATCAAAGATTATCGCTTGTAAGTTTCGACTCACTCGTTTCCTGACTTAAAGAAACAAATAAAGCCTTCACATATCTTTACAAGCGTTTGCAAAGCTGGAATATTACCATAAAAACCCCAAACCTTGGAGACAAAGTGGCGCACCTCACAAAGAAACCGGTAGCGAGCGTTGAAAGCTTGAGCATTTAAAAAACATAGCTGGGCGCAGATAAACTGACGACAGAAAACCAACGTTTGCATCCTTATCGCCAGGAACCTTCTGAGCGGTACACCATCTTAGCTTCCACATTTAACGAGTAAGAGGTAAGGAAAAACACAGTAAAGTAAAGAATTACGCACTTTGCCTTTTGTTAGTCTTTTTATTCCTCTTTCCGAAACGACACACACGAGGAAACTGATAAGCAAATGCTCCGCGGGACAATGTACGACCGCGAGATAAAGCCAGGAGTAGCTATTCGAGGAATAGGCTACATACAGTACAGCTTCCAATTCGTGTTGCACAATGCCATTTTATTCACCAGTTAATTATCCCTAGAACTGCGTTCCTACTCTGTTAGGCTCGCAACGCAAATCGAACTTGCGAAGTAGTTTTGCGCTTGAAATTTACGTCATTCAATTTATTTTGCCGTCATATAAGGAAATTCCAATTTTAAACATGACTGAGAAGCGTTCAGAATGTCAATTACCCTCTTGAGGACACCGACTAGATTCCAGAACTTTGTGGAAAACGAGAGGGCACATCTAATGAAAATATTAAGAAAAAACTTTTGCCAAGCTAGAAAGAAAAAAAGAGTATTTGTATCACATGTGCGTCTAATCCGGGGTGTGTGTGCCCTTGACATTAGTTTCATGGATGGCAATGCACGATCGCATCGAACAGAGTAGGTTAAGGAGTTGTCGCAATGTGGGGATATTAGACGAAAGAACTGGCCTGACCATTCCCCCGACTTAAATCCCGTCTAGCAGGTGTGAGATCCACTGGAGAAACTTACTGCTGCAAGTCCACATGCACCAAAGGTCATCCAGCTGGTGTCAACCACGCTGGTGGACGTCTAGAACGCCCTGCCACATTAACTCTGTATCAACCTTGGGGCCAGAATGAAATGAAAGTGTGGCACTGTTGGCTGTGATGCCTCATGCGAAGTTCGGACGCCGGTTGCAAGTCTGACGTCAGGTGACGTCATATTAGGCGACCTGTGCGTCGATGACGACAACACAACACCCTGTCTAGGAGCGGAGAAAATCTCCAACCCGGGCGGGAACCGAACTCAGGTACACTGCATGGTAAGCAAACACTTTACCATTCAGCTAAGCAGGTGGACTTTGTGGCCAGAATAAAAGAGCGTTGTTGAGCATGCACTGCCATCCGTCGTGATCTCTCACGCTATTAATAACCAGCCCCTCCGTTGGCAATGTCCAGTGGACCATAATAAATCAGGGTGACTTCAGTGTGATTATTGTCTTTGAATAACAGCGTCATTTTTGTTCGTCTCATTGCGTATTTCGTGCAATTACCTTCTGTACTATAGTTCACCAGTTCTTCCTATGTTTGGTCCAAATTTCAACGAGCTGTATTACCTGGCAGTGACAATTTGAAAGATGGCAGGTCCTTTAGACCCATATTTCTTCTTTATTTGCGCTATAGAGCTGATGATTACATATTATATGCGCAATGAGACTATCAGAGAGGGTCGACGTTAATTTTAATGCCGAATTCAAGAGGCATGAAATTATTGGAAGTGGAGAAGACGAGCACTTGTTTTGTTCCGATAGCTACGCAAGTGGCAGATGAGGCTTAGTAGAGCCAGTTCAGAGAGTACGGCAGGGTACAGGTACGGAGAAAGTGAAGGCGAGCCAGGTCGGCACTTGAGCAGAGCGGATGTTGCCTCGGAGGACATAGCCTGAGCCACGGTGGGCTACAAGCTATAGGCAGCCCGATGCAGGGCCACGGCGTATAGCCCCTGAAACCACTAAGTTTTTACAACTTTTTTCGCCGAGTTGTGACAGAAGTAGGGGGGGGGGGGATGCAACTGGCCGGGGCGAGCGCATTTCGGCAGTGGCCTCCATATTGTTTCCTGGGAAGCTTCCTGTAAGACTGGTATCAGCTAGCTCGGTGAAAACATTTTACGGAAACACTGCAGGAAGGAGGACACTGGGTGGCCGGGAATGCACGGACCTCATGGTTTCCTACGCGTGCAAAGTAACAGTGTGTTGACTGGCACACGGTCTGTGACGTCAGAAATCCTCACAGCGGATGCCTGTTTGAAATGTGCTAGGACTGGAGGAACAGTTTTCCATCCTATCGAGGGAGGCTTCACAGCAATTGGCGTGGGAGTGCTTCTGAAAAACATTGGCGGTTTTAGTTTTTTGGCGCAAATTCTGCAGCTTTCTCCGGATTTGCGTATAGCGTGAGGAGCAGTTCTAAGATGACGAACCGCGGAGGAGTGAGGTGGCGATTCGGTTGCGAATCGCTGAGAGTGCGGTTGAATTTAGCTCGTGAATCGAGGAGGAGATTTGGGTTTTGTGTGCGGAGTTTGGGCGCAAAGGTGGATCCGAACGAGAGGAGACGGAGGTCGACCTAACGCCCCTACGTCGAGGGGCACTGGGCACTGCATCTTCAGTTGTCTACACACAACACCGGCACCAGTAAATTTTATAGAAAATTTCTCTTACTTTACCGTGCACCCACTGTAGCAACACTTATTGTCCAATTAAAGTGCAATGTTTTAGTTTGTTTTGTGGTGGAGTTCACAGTGTCATTTGTAATAATCACAGTCAGATCATGTTATCCATTTTTTTAAAGTCACAATTAAAGTCAAGTCACGACCCGTGATTCAAATTTTCAGCTGTCTATAAGAACACATACTTTATGAACATGAGGTGGATGATAATCAATGTGATATGTCGGTCTATCTTCAATTTAGCTCATGTTTTTATGACAATCTGTCGTGATATTAAATTCTATCTTGTATTTAAGTGGACAACATACCCTGATCACATTTAATCATTTTCTTTACTGTCAGGACTGGTGGTCTAGCAAGAAAGCGCGTGACGGAAACTAAGATGTCCCGCGATCTGGGCCCGGATTGACCTTGTATTCGTCAGTCTGCGTTTTAACCTAGCCTTCACCTCTCAACGATATGAGGAGTCCCCAGAAACGACATGTGGTTCGGATTCCGTTGGACGCATGGGGTCCATTTGAAAGATTTGCACCAGGCCAGTGAGCCATACGAAATAGTAAGAACAACAACAACAACAACAACAACTGTCATCATCATCATCATCATGGAAATAATAGGAGCAGTGTTGGAGTAAAAAATACACTATGTAGTTCTCTGTTTCACTACACAGGGCCACATTTTAGAGTTATTCGCCTTCAAATCCACCGTGAAAAATTTTCACAATGTCACTGAAGCGGTGGTTTTGGGCTTTAGGGATATTGGGCTGCCCAAGTCCATTAGAGGTAGCCACCAGATAGACATGTTTTAACATCACGCGAAAGTTACTTTCGATCTTAAGTTTTGTACATCAGTGTATACATTTTTCTACCATATCGGGGAAGTTGTCATTATATACCCGTCTTCCCTCACCCCTGTTCATCCTTATCAATGAAAGTTTGTAATATGGAGATTCTTCTTCCATATTTAGTACTAATTTTAAAAATTTCATTTTTTAAAACGAATCTGTTTTATTATTAGGTTTTGTTCGATTCATATTAATGCGTATTTGCGAGTTTTAACTGGTAAGGCTGTTCGACAAGATTAAAAATTCGGGGTGCAGAAATATTGACTGTTGTCGAGGACGGTACCCAGCTGCATTCCCGTAAGTTATGTGAAGATTATATATGCCAGGAGGAGCTCAACAAACAACCAAATGATTAAAGTTTAACAGCTTGTTTTCACCCGCGCTGGGGAATGACCTTATTTTGAAAGAAGCTTGTCCGCACTGACACACTTCAGGAAATAGCTCTTACATAATGTCATTGCTGAAAAGCATGGTAAACTTGCAAAGAAGACAAAACAGAATTAACTGGCAACAGCAATTTCAGATAGATAGGAGGACTGTTGATATTTTGAATAACCTCGGGAATCCAATATATTGATATTTAAAAAAGCCATCATTATCGGCCCTCGATAAATATCAACGAAAAAACTATGGACTGCCGGACTATAACAATATTGGCTGCACACTGTAAATATACAGTGTTTCAGAGCTAAATATTTAAGTATTGATTTATTATTAGACATTCTCTACCTCACCAAGCTAGCGGTCTGCTTATCCCCCTTAGAGCAAGAATTGAAAGGGAAAAAAAATGCACGTTAACTTGGCGATAACAACTTTGCTAACAATAGTAACTGCATGTAAGTGGCACAAGAAAAGGTGTCCGATGGGTCCGTCGTTCGGTTTCGTCACATATCTGATTTGTGCGGAACGCTTCATATCGACTTCCCTTATTTTTCATTTCTACTAACACCGGCGACATAGAAGTTTTAGTGTCAAAATGGCATGGTGAAGTTAAACGTTGGAGTTTTTGTGAGCAGCGCCGACCGCCGATTACGTCAAGCGTTTCCTCGTCATCCGTATACCTCCACCACCAGAGACCAATCTTGTGGTTTAGACTTTTGTTCACCATTTTCGGAAAATGTTTTTGAAGAATGGCGATATGGACGTGATGAAACCTCAAAAAGTAGCTCGACTCCTTCACACACTGAAAATAAAATTATGTTCTACTACAATTTCAAAAGAATAATTCCAAATATTTATCAAAAATTGCGAAGAAACATAAAATAAAAATATCGGCACTCGATAATGCCATTTTGATACCAATATTTAGGGAAAAGTAATATCGCACATAATTATCGATATAACGATATTTTATCAACAGCCCTAGTAGTTAGTGGCGCAGCTTTTTAGTGTAACGTCGTATTTCAATACTATGCTGCAACTGTTTTATAGGGCATTAAATTTATCAGATAAACTGAAGTACTAGAATGAAACACTTCATTTTACACCAGCATCCAAAATTGAGCCACAACAAGAAAAAAGAAGAATATAATAGTCGAAAAGGTGAGCAACTAAATGCTAGTCAACATTTCCCACTATAATCTGCCTGCAAAGGTAAAAAAAAAAAAAAAAAAAAAATACCGACTACTACAAAAAGGCATTTTATTTGACCCTAACGAAAAGCAGTCCGTTAGATCTCTTATGGCTCAGTAGTTCTTTGCATTTTGGTTTGAGCCTAGTGTAATCTTTTAGTGAAGCTCGCAACGTCATCTGGACCCCTTTTTTTTGAACGGTAAGAGCATCAACTGCCCTGTAACACGTCAGACTGACCATAGTTTGAGCACCGCTGAATGTATAACGACGAACAACGTGTTATTTAGGGCTTCAATTACTGTAAGGTTGCACGGGAAAAAAGCGATCAGAAGTGTGTTCTTGCTCTGTGTCTTACGGCCAGCATTGTGTTCCGCTTAGGACAGTGAAGAGACTGATGAATCAGCAGTGTCTATCCTCGACAAGTAATGAGAGGAAGAATGTAGTCTTCACAGTAAATTACGGTTCAGTTTGCGGAATACTTCCCGTCGCAGATTCGTCTGCGGAGAAAATGTTGGCTGGTACAGACACAGAAACGTTGTAGACGGATATCAGTGGATGATTTGAATCCTGTGGTGAAAAACCTAGTCTTGTGTGTCCATTTTGTGTTTATTTGAACCCTGAAATTACATGATTTTTTCTTCGAATTTTGGTATTTTTTTACTTTGCTGCAATATTTCATCTTCACTAAAGAACATGAATGTGAACCGCAAAGTCAGACAAAATTCGACAGATATTTATAAAATGGAAAGCCATTTTCGAATGAGCAGGAGGCTACGGAAGACCAGACAACTGTAGTACATGTGAGCTAGTGTTGAAAACGCGTAATGGCCGTAGACTATTACGAAAATAGGACCAAATAAGATATGTAACAGATATAGCAACATTATGTAAGTGGTTGATCAATTTATCTATCTTCCTGGGCAGAGGGGGAAGGGGGGGGGGGACTGAACGATGAAATTTGTTATTTCCTTTTTATATTATGGTACCTTTTTTGCGCCTTACCATGGGACGAAATCCAGGCGTACTGTTTTATTACCAAAGCGCGGAAAAAAAGAAAGATCATTGGCAGTTTTCTGCGTCGGTGAGGAAAGTGAAGCAATAAGTAACGCCACACACTGCTAACGTTGAGTTTCTCAGGTGCATATTCTTGCAGTAATAAAGCAGGTTAAAATTATAAAGTTAAAGAAAGACTACACAGTCATTACTGAGAGATGAGAGGTGGAAACCAGGTATGGGGGCGAAGTCAGTAGCAGCCGTGCACCATTGTCTTCTTGCGAAGTGAGAGGCTGCAGTATGTAGCTGATTGCCAAGTGCATGAAGTCAAGTGTTTGATAAGATCAGTTGCGGAGATTTTGGTTACTCTTTCCAAATAAATACCATGCTAAAATCTATCGCCACCTTTTTGATGAAGTTCCAGCACTGAAATTATTGTGTAGGACTTTATACACAACGGTAAGGAGACGTGGGTTACAGAGTGGTGGGGCAGCTGTCATCGTAGGAAAGCGGGACAAGAGCAGAAATGATCAGAGAACAAATTAATCACAGTAAACAGAATATTTACCTAACTTTTATTTCTCCAAGCGAACAATGAGTCATTACAAATTACGCAGCAAGAAACAAAGTACCACTCTCAACGTCAACAGGGATGAGGGTCGCTGCACTAAGCACGAATGATGGTGTTTTAGCGTAGAGGCTTCACGTGCAAGTGGGCTGTGTGTGTGCTGCTGGCCGTCGTATACTGCTGCGGCAGGGAGCGCTTGGAGTCCACAGCCGCTGGAGGCGAGGCTCAGCGTGCGCCCATCATTGGGTCCGCCAGATCCCAGTGACCGCTATTTGCTTCGAACAGAAACTTGTAATTCTGTTGCTCTTACGCCTGTGGGGGTGGTATCTATACACAATGCCACAGAAATTTGTTTACAACTGGCACTTAAAACTTGTACCTCCGGACAGGAAGCGTCAATGATAATTGATGGAAACAAAGTTGTGTCTCATAACTGAAAGGTATTTTAATGGAATAGACACAGCCGGTGCCTCAGACAGAGTGCCAGGACCTGGACGTCGACTGCCGATACAGCAATTCACGAGTAGGTACTGCTTCTGTACTGCCGCTTCTGTGTGTCAACAACTTGAGGCGTCGGGAATTTTCTGCAGCACTACACACTTCCACGGGGCCACAGGAGGACATCGGTCACCAACCCTTTTCCAGACCTTTCAGTGACAGAAACGCAGCCCTTCTACTACGTTAGTGCCGAGCAGCTGGATTTAAGCCCCTCCTGGACCAGCGATCATCATCGACCAGCTGGACGACGTAGCGCATCCACCCTGTTCCATCCACAGCCTTGCGTCTTTGCTGTAACTATGACACCGCCGCCAATCCCGCCACCAGGCTCTGAACCAATTACCACTGCCCAAATGCTTAGGCCTTGGCAGACAACTCGCCGTCGTATCTGATGCCAGAGTCAGACAGCTGCCTGCTGGCACTGCCCATCCATCAGTCCAGAGCTAGACTCCGAGCAACACTGCAGCCTGCCGCATTGACTGTCGCTGCCCCCAGCTGCACCATGCCTGTAGCAGAACTGCACCCTGTCATGGCCACCGATATTCACTGCACACTGCTTATACCACGGGTACAGCTACAAGTTTAAATATTAAGTGCTGACGCTATACTATGCTAGCGATGAGGGTGCACCTGAATGTATGTTCGAGTTGAATGAATTAATAAAGAACTGTTCATGTTCGCCATTTATTTCTCTACAGCTGCCCACGAATGCGCACAAAAGTGACTCTTGTCACCTGAACCATTTGCAGATCCACTGGGCCCAGGTGGGAGAGCCATTGCCATCCTGAGCATCAGGAACAAGGCTCTTCAGCCATTCTGTAGTGGTCATTGCACCCCCGACCTGCTACATTTTGGCGTTCAGTATGGGGCATGCAGGCGAGTGCCCATCTTGCTGAACCACTATGTTTTTTGGCATTAGCAGTGAGATGGTTTGCAGTCAAAGAAGATTTGCTCCATTCTGCTGACACAAGCCTTCAATTGTGATTTAACTGGGACTGCAACATAAGTAGCAGCTCAGACGTTTTATTTTCAGTAGTGCGATCCTTGTATCCAGGCATCTTTGTGTCTTTTATGCCTTGTATCCTTGTTCACTATGTCGGGTTCAGACTCACTTTTAGTGTTTGCAGATGGCCTGGGAATGGAGCCATCATCACCTGTGGTATGTATGCAATGTAATTTACCTGGGCACACAGATTCATGCATTAAGTCTCACGATATAATTAGTGGGTGTACCACTGAGCAGGACAGTACACAAACCAGCACCGGGAGTGCACCTGACTTAGATGTGGGGAAACTGTGTGTACCAAGAGGACTCTGGAATAGGCATGGAGGGGCCATCTCCCCCTCCCCTTTAATTCTCAGGGAAATGAGTGAAATGTCGATGTTATACAGCTTTTTAACAGGGGGCAGAACAGGAACTTTTTAATGGCTACTTACAAGCCACCATTCGTTTTCGAAAATATTAAAAGTACTCTACACCCCCAGGTTTTGTCCTCCCCCCCCCCCACACCCTTACAAAGGGACGTACGGGCGTCCTTGTTATGTGGTACATATGAATAAGTGGAACTTGAATGGTTCAAATTTCCTGTTTTTACATTGTGTGACACTGACACGAAGGAGAAATGTGCCGAGGCATCACACAGACGCGAGACGAATCACTGGCCCTCACGTCATCAAACTTTCCCATATCTGCGCCGACCACAGTGGCCGAGCGGTTCTAGGCGCTACAGTCCGGAACCGCGCGACCACTACGGTCGCAGGTTCGAATCCTGCCTCGGGTATGGATGTGTGTGATGTCCTTAGGTTAGTTAGGTTTAAGTAGTTCTAAGTTCTAGGGGACTGATGACCTCAGAAGTTAAGTCCCATAGTGCTCAGAGCCTTTTTTTTTTTTTTTTTTTTTTTTGAACCCATATCTTGTGGGATACAGAGCACGTAATAGCAGTAGACATCACAACAACTATTATGGGAGACCATGGGGTACTAGGGAAAGCCTTAAGAAGTTTTTCAAAGGTATATTATGAGCACAATAGGGTAACCTAAAATGACTGTTACCCAGGACATGAGTTCATGATGTCTGAAAGCTGTGAGAAGGTGGTCACTGGACTACTTGAATTGTCTTGAATTGAGAGTTAGTTTTGTATTAGATATTGAGATTCATTATGAAGTATCGTGAGGAATATTACGAAGAAGTATTAAGCATGTTAATTGTATTGTGAGTATGAAATAAGTATTAGGGAGATGTTCATGTTCATTGAATCAGAGTTCCTCCTGGTCAATACAATTGACAGAGTGACAGTAGTAATCCCGCCAAAGACATTTTCTTCGTTTTGAATACAGTTTTAATTGCTTGTTACGTTATACTAATGAAGTGACGTCATAGTATCCATATAGATCAACGAAAAGAGGAGTGGCTTGCTTTTTTATGTTAATATAGTTTGTGTAAATCCAGGGTAAGACTTAATGTTATCTGTGAAGCTTTTCTTAGAGGTGTTGGAGGAGTGTAGTGGAAGTAGTATGAGAATATGCGAGATACAAATTTTAACATGCAAATAGTATGTGGGTTGAGCACCTTCCCAATTATCGTTCGCTTGCCACAATGTGAACTGTCGTATCTACTAACAGGGATAAAAAAACCGATGGTTAGCGCGAATACAGTGTAAAAAAGAACGTACTCAGTTGTGGAAGCGTAAATAGTAACACTGTGGGCGAAGTGATCACATTAAAGTGTAAACACCTGTAACAATCAGTGCGTATATTACAGACAGTTTTCAACAGAAACCTGGGGGGGGGGGGGGGGGCAGATTTTTCTTAAGGGGAACGTGTTGTAAAGGAACACACACATGCAGTACCTAAGACAGTGTGTCACGACTCAGACATCCACCGCTGGACAACGCCCCTGCCAATACAGTAACCCAGAAGAAGCAGAAGCAGAAGCAGCAGCAGCAGCAGCAGCAGCTGCTGCTGCTGCTGCTGCTGCTGCTGCTGCTGCTGGCTGGCCGGAGTGGCCGTGCGGTTCTAGGCGCTACAGTCTGGAGCCGGGCGACCGCTACGGTTGCAGGTTCGAATCCTGCCTCGGTCATGGATGTGTGTGATGTCCTTAGGTTAATTAGATTTAATTAGTTCTTAGTTCTAGGCGACTGATGACCTCAGAAGTTAAGTCGCATAGTGATCAGAGCCATTTGAACCTTTTTTTTTTTGCTGCTGCTGCATATCAACAACCTGGGACCGCAGAAAGTTTCTCCAACTTGACACAGTGTCACAGGGCCACACATGGACGACGGTCAGTTACTTCATTCCAAATAACATGCAAGCTTTCCCTGGAGGGAAGACGACATTGTTTTCTAGGACCTCTGTTGAGAAAATTTAAAGAACCGGCATTTGAATTTTATTGCAGAACGATCCTTCTGCAGCCAACATTTCGCGTAACCACGAAAATAAGATAGAAGAAATTAGAGCTCATACAGACATATATAGACAGTCGTTTTTCAGGCGATGTATCTGCGAGTGGAACAGTAAAGGCGATTACTATTAGTGGTACAGGGTACCCTTCGCCATGGGCCGTACAGTGGCTTACAAAGTATGACAGATGTAGAGCTTTCTCTGGCGACACCGAACCACAGCCCTCTCATTAAGTCAGCGCTGAGCAACTGCATTTAAATACCTTCCTAACCAGCTGTTGCCAGGGACCGTCTGGGCAACACAGTTGAGCCCGATCTGTCGGCGACGCCTTGCAGTCTGCGCCCCACTCGTGTACCCGCCACCAATGTCGCTGCCTGACTGCACAGCACCTGACAGCCATCACACTGCCGCCACCTCTACGGGACTTCTCGCCACTGTATCTGATGCCGCCGCCAGCCGCCCGCTGCCGCTCCACAGCCATTGGTTCAGCGTTATGCACCCCATTCACAGGTCGGCCGAGCTGGTCTGCCCAGACACGTTCGACTTTACTGTGCACGATTTTCTAGCGATCGGGTCCTGGGTCAGGGGGCGTCAGATCCATCAGCACACCGCTAACCCCCACTTCTTCCTACCACTCCGTACTTTTCCGTTCTGTTTTGCCACGGTGAAAATTGGCGACATCGCGCAGGTAGGATACGCCATGCAGTCGTAGTATGCCCACACAGAGTCAGATGCGTCGGCACACGGTCAGCGATCGGGAGGGGGTGTGCAGGAGGTGCTTTGGATAACTCGTCAGTGAATGGTCGGTTTTAGACTACAAGGACCACCGCGACTGCCGCAACGCCTGTCGTTGCCGCCGGTTGTCTCGCAACAAGGTGCATTCTGCCTTGGCCGCTGTCAACCCAGCTCTCGGCGTGTCGGCTACGCCAGCTGTGCGTGCCACACAGCCTGTATGCATTGCGCGCTACCTCTACCGGACCTCTGATACAAGTTTGGAATATTATATGGGTTCACTACACATACAGGCCCAAAACAAACATGTGACGTCACGCTAGTTGCCTTGGCTAAATATATCTTGAGCGCTCCGCAAGGTCCGGTGCCAGGTGGGAAATCAGTATGTGACTGACAAGGTACCCACTAAAGTAATTAACTTTGCGATTTTATTCGCAAGCTTGACTGTATTTAAACCGCAGCTACGAAGTGCTAAACTGGTGTAAAATGGTAACTCGCTCCCTGCTGTAGTCAGTCGCTGCAGCTCTTAATACCAGTAGTAAGTGCTGTGGCGCATGCCACTGGGCCCGTATCTTGTTGGCTCAAATACGAGCTGACACTAAACCGCGCCAGAGCCGAGCGAGCAGCCGAATGCCTTCAAGCTGAATGAACTAACAAAGAAGTGTTTATGTTCATCGTTTGTTTCTCTACAGCTGCTCACAATGTCACTCCAATCGGCTTGAACCATCTACGAACCCACAATGCCCAAGTGAGAGAGCCATCGTCGTCCTGAGCACCAGAAGCACTGTTCTCCAATCCCTCCGTGGCGGACTTTTCGCCCCTGGCCCGCTACAGTATTTATTGTCACCTTTCACGTCTACGAGAAATCAAACTTACTTTATTTCCACCGTAACACTCCATATTATATGGAAACAGTAGAGATTTACAGTGTGTGCGAACTGTTCGTTTTTAATTGATTCGAATACATTTCACTTAACTGTCCGCAGCATTCTCAGTATCAGTTTTTAAATACGTGACCGAAGAACAAACATTTCCCTTTAAAAAGAAACTTATTGGTTCGTGAAAGGTGCAGGGAAACTACTTTGCTTGCGACTTTTTCCACTTTTGTAGGAAATCATTACCACGTTAAATTTTTGACCCTGTGAGAACGTAACAAATAGCTTCTAAACAATCAACTGTAATTAATGTGCGGCAGTGTTTTCTGTTCCACTTTAAAGCTACATGTTCGTGTTTATTCAAATGGCTCTGAGCACTATGGGACTTAACATCTATGGTCATCAATCCCCTAGGAACTCAGAACTACTTAAACCTAACTAACCTAAGGACATCACACAACACCCAGTCATCATCGTTTTTATTCCCAACTGTCAGCTGCTCAAAGGTTCGATAATATTTTTGCTTCTCTAGCGTATTCTCAGAAATCTAAACTATTGATTTATGTTTGTAAATTGGCGTAAGTTAGTATTACCCAAGGGTCTCGCAAAACACATGATCACAGCAAGAAGTTACTTTCATAAAGTATCTAGCATTTGTAAGCGCGTGGTGTGTGTGCTTTCAGACAAGTCCGAAAGAGCGCGCACACACACACACACACACACACACACACACACACACACACACACACACACACACAACAAATAAATACTCATACGTATATGAAGCTGCCAGCAATGAGGCTAATGACAGGGGACACTTCGTACGTAGTGTGCGGCGAGAAACGTGCTCAGAGAGTCGAAGCTGTTAAGGCAACCGATCACGGTAAGCGGCAAATACGGTTTCGGACTGCAGGCTGGCACAAATTTTCAGCTGTAGCAATTAGATTTCTTTCAATGTCCAATGTCAGCTGATGTCGGAATTTCTCTTTCTTCAAATATCTATGAGTATGTCTATGTAGCGATTTTTCAAATATCTATGAGTATGTCTATGTAGCGATTTAATGGTCTAGATCAGGTGAGATCAAGTTAATTATTGGACGTTTGAGTGGCTACCCTATTCCGCTGTGACAGTTTTAGAGTGATTCAAAGTAAGTCCAAGGTCAGTAGACCAATATCATGCAACACTAGTTGGAGACTTTACCCCCTCCCCGAGTACAGACTAGGACATCTATGGGTTCACTGCAGGGGGAACACACAGTCTCGAAAAGTTCTTTTAAACACGTTTCCGAAAACTTTAGCAGGAAGTACGACAGCTCACGTGCAGTGGAAATATCTTTGACATTGTAGCTACAACGAGACCTGACCTTATCAACGCCGTCGATATAGAGGCAGGAAGGCTAGGAGAATATTTCTGCTACAAAGATAAGCTAAGCAGTTGTTAGCACCCTTCTTAGAAAATTGACGTCATTTAGTTCCAGTATTATAGACGTAGAGGAATTATGGGCAAACTTTAAACTAGCTGTGAGTCGTGCCACGGATAAGGTTGTACCGAGTAAATAGATTAAGCACGGGAAAGACTCACCTTGGATTAATTACGAAATTCGGAAGCTGTTGAGGAAGCGAAGGCTATTGCATTCTCGGTTCAAGAGAGCACGCACAAATGGCAACAGGCAAAAGCTAGCAGAAATTCGTACGTCTAGAAAGAGCAATGCGCGAAGCATACGACTATCACAGTCATACCTTAGCAAGAGACGTTCCCAAGAACACGAGAAAATTCTGGTCCTACATAAAAATCGGCAAGTGCGCCTAAGTCTTCTATCCAGTCACTCGTTGATCAGTCTGGTGTGGCAGTTGGCAGCAAAAGGAAAGGCGAAGTTTTAAATTTCCCATTACACAAATGGATCACGCACGAGAATCGTACAAGCATACCGCCGTTTGAACATCGCATGGACTCCCTTAGGGACGACGTAGTTAAAAGCATCCCTGGCGCATAGAAGCAACTGAAAGAGTTGAAAGCAATTAAGTCGCTAGGGCCGTATGGCATCCCAATTAGGTTTGACAGAGAGCGCTTAATGGCATCTATCGCTAATCTCTCGCCCTCTGCAAAGTCCCAACATCACTCCTGTATACGAATACCAGAAGAGTAGAAGAACGGACTCGTAAAATTACAGACTCATATTCTTAACATATGTTAGCTGCAGAATTATTGAACATATTCTCATTTCGAACATAATAAATTTCCTTAAGACGGAAAAGCTTCTGCCCACGAATCAGCACAGTTTTAGAAAGCATCACTCGTGTGAAACTCGGCTTGCCCTTTTCTCCCATGACATCCTGCTAACTGCGGATGAAGGATAACAAGCAGATTCCATATTCCTACATTTCCGAAATAGCATTTGACACAATGCCCCGCTGCAGACAACGCAGGCGCGAGCGTACGGAATAGATTTCCAGTATGTGAGTGGCTGTAAGACTTCTTAGGTGACGGAACCCAGTACGTTGTCCTCGACGGCGAGTGTTCATCAGAGGCTAGGGCATCGTCTGGAGTGCCCCCAGGGAAGTGTCACCGGACCGCTCTTATTCTCCATATACATAAATGATCAGACAGGGTGAGCAGAAATCTGCGGCTGTTTGCTGATGATGCTATGATGTACGGGAAGATGTCGTCGTTCACTGACTGTAGGAGGATACAAGATGACTTAAACAAAATTTTCGTGTGAATGAACGGTAGCTGGTTGTAAATGCAGAGAAACTTAAGTTAATGCAGATGAATAGGAAAAACAAACCCGTAACGTTGTGTGTGATGTGCAACGTCACTTGTCGTAGCCAAACTTCCAGGTCATACCGTGCAATACTGTCACTGCTGTTTCTTGCAGAATATAAAATACGCTCAGTTAAAATTTGGCGTATGTACTGAAATGAGATCATCACAGGCACCACTAACTGGTAAGTCAATTATATGGAAGAGAACGATATGAATCACAGCACAATACTCTAAAAGGAAAACAGACCAGTGCGACTCTAGCCCGTCGTTGTTAGCGGACGGATGGTTGGTATCTACGGCTGCAGTTTACTAGCAGTAACTGACAACGGTCCTACTCGACTGCAAAGTTGTGTGTATTTTAAGTCCTCCAAGAGGAGGGATGGGCGGGGAGCTGACTGACACAGTTGCTGTACTTCACCGTCTAAGGTACAATACAGAGAGGTAAGTTAAGAGGACAACACTGTAACCCCGTAAGGCGCGTGCAGTATAGCGTCAACTACACCGATGTCCAAAATTAAAGCAACAAATGCAAATTTTGCAAGGTTGCGTTTATCTTGCCACAAAATGGTATAAACGGGTGACAGTAAAGTAGAAACAATGTGAAGAACACAGAACGTACGCAACCGCAACATGCATAACGATAGACAGAAATGTTGTTCGTTTCTTTCCCCAACTTCACGGATTTGCACACACACATACCGACAACTGGTTTATATGCTCATTATGCCGTGCGACCACCTCTGGCAACAATACGGACCCGACAACGACGGTGCATGCTGTTAATGATGCCATCAGTCTCATGTTGAGGCAATAACGTCCATTCTTCCCGCAGAGCTGCTGGAAATCTTGGAGATTGGTTGGTGGATGCTGACGTCACGAAAGCCATCTCCCTGGTACAACTCAGACATGCTCTACGGGATTCAAATAAGGAGAACGAACAGGGCACGCCATGCGCGCAATATCTTCCGTTTCCAAGAAAACATCAATCGCCCAAGTTCTACGAGGTCGAACATTATCGTCCATCTGTACGAAGTCTAGGCCCACAGCACCTGACAACAACCGCAAATGAGGTCCGAAGATCTCGTCACGATAGCTGACAGCAGTTAAACATAGCCGATTCACCCGTACATTTCATGAAGAGGGGTTCAGGTGGTAAACATAATCCCTCCTCCCACCATTAAGGATCCTTCTCTGTATCTGTCTCTTTCCACATTGTTTGGGTCCGGAAATGTTGTTCCATGTTCCTTTCAGATGCGAATCCAACGAGAATCACTCTCCAGCCTAAATCGGGACTCATCTGTGATAACAACATTGGCCCACTTTCCGACCTTCCAGGTGGCATGTTGATGACTCCGCTCTAGACGTTCCCTTCCGTGACGTCGCATTATAGGTAGACATACAGTAGATGTCTGACAAGAAAGGCCACCCTGGCGTAGCCTTCTGCACATCATTTGCCTCGCTACAACACGTCCTGTGGATGCTGCGAGCTCATGTGCCACTTGCCGTGTATTACTGAGGCGGTACTGTCGTGACCTTACAGCCAAATAACGGTCCTCTCCTCTGAAGTCACATGTGGTCGGCCCTGCCTTAGTCTTCGGGATACAGTTTTGGTCTCTCTAAAATGTTGCTACATCCGAGAAACGACAGAATTATTCACATTAAGCCATCGAGCCAATCACTTTGCGACTGTCCTGCTTCCTTTCTTTCCATGGAGCTCCACCGTAGAGTGTCTGGTAGGCATCTTCTCTGTGCCGTACTGCACCGACTGTGACTGTGCACACAGCGGCAAACACTATCTCGTTTCATAGGTGTCCTGACGCCATCGTTGGCATGGTTGCCCGTTGACCGCTAAAGCACCTTCCGTGCCGAGCACGATCGTATGGACATCTGGTTGACAGTTTGATTATATCGTGATTTAGACACAGGACCGGGAAATAGCGGTTTGGGCTTTAACTTTGGACATCTGTGTACTTGTAATTATGTTGAGGGGAAAAGAGGTGTGGTACTTGGCGTCGAAAAAATGTACACTCCTCCTCTGGCTCTCTTCCCACCAAGGTCATTTTTCTAATGAAGACAAGAAACCTTTAGCAGCAACATATCTGACCCTTTCAGATAACGCTCATGGAGAAAGACCAAAAGACAAGCCTATGCCAGGATTCTCAGTTCCTCCAGATAAAGACATTAAAAAAACATTGCAGCACAGGCACATTTTTTCCCTAAGATACTTTATTCCTAGTCAAATCATTGCACTACAGTGAGTTGATCAACGACTAGATCCAAAGGAACTTTTTTGTGAGGGGGGGGGGGGGATAAAAAATTAGATTCTATTTTATTGTCAGATGTATCCTCCTGTAAAGTTATCAGACTATGTAAGGTAATCACGACCTGTCAATTTTGCCGCCCCCCCTTTTTTAATTGTTATTGCTTCTGAGTACTTGCGTGCCTTTTGCTGACTGGCGAATATTTAATGTGGGTCATTAATCTAATTTGCTTGTCTGCTAGAACAGCTGGTCGTTTAGTAGATAATTCTGTGCTGCAACTATGTTCAGCCCGCATCTCGTGGTCGTGCGGTAGCGTTCTCGTTTCTCACTCCCGGCTGCCCGGCTTCCCGGGTTCGATTCCCGGCGAGGTCAGGGATTTTCTCTGCCTCGTGATGGCTGGGTGTTATGTGATGTCCTTAGGTTAGTTAGGTTTAAGTAGTTCTAAGTTCTAGGGGACTGATGACCCTAGATGTTAATTCCCATAGTGCTCAGAGCCATTTAATCCATTTGATTTGAACTATGTTCAAAACTGCATGCGTTTGTGCACATTGTACTTCACGCCGTTTGAGTGCCAAAACTAGTTTTCAGAAAGATCTGTTTCAGTTATTAGTTGAATGGATGAAACTGTAGGGGCTGTATGGTCTTAAATGCTTGTTCCTCCGTCTGACTCTCACTGCAATGCTTGCTGGAACAACTGACGCTTGTAGGTGGAGCACGATTCGTGGAAAAGCGACCTACTTCTATCATTGGTGACATATCTCTACCTTTATAACCACGATGATATTTTTCGAATCAGTCAGACCTTATTCGTCACGCTGGGCTGGATATTTATGGGCAATCTATGAATTTGACAAACAGCACCAAAATTACCAGAAGACACTAATATTAAAAAGGAAAAACAGCTACAGCCCCGAGTATTCATAACTTTAACGGCTTTGCTACCACTGAGTTTGCTTATCAAACAGCATCACGGTACCACATTAGTCCAGGCAGCGTTCCAATCTGATTTAAGAACTGAAGGCTCGAAATTTGTTGATCAATGACCGATAAAACAGCTTATTTTTCGTACAGTTTAAGGTCCTCCGTGTTTAGATGACCACAATTTTTCTGTGATTCACACACATTTTGATTGATCGGGTGTGCTTTCTGCAGAATTGGTGATAGCTGGATCATAACGAAGATGAACAGCAAGGGGACAGTGAATGACATTAAAAGATCCATAACACACGTTTCCCGCAGAAAGTTCTGTCTTTTATTACACAGTCTCATTTTCTGTGGGCTTCCTGACGTTTCCACTGACTGCACTTCGTGATCCTGCTATTATATAGGGAGTCTTAGGGTTTTTATAGTTGAAACAAGTCATGAGAAATTTAGTTTTTCGACTTTTCAAATTCTCCAGAACCATTTCGTTAATCGGACGCTGCTCTTTGATTTGTCTTTGATTATTGCCTTCTTATTGCCCCTGCTGCAGGGCATTATTTTCCTCAAATCGTTTTTAGACCTATCAGCAACTTAAACATATTGGTTTGACATGTTATAACGTCTTGCTCTTTGCTGCATTCTTCTGCATTAAATACCCGTTTCCCAGTTAGCAGGTCGTTGAGTATTTCCTGTGCTCAGTATTTTGCTGAATGGGGCGACCATACTCACATGCAGGCTGGTCAGGTATTTGAAAAACAATCCACGCAGCTTATTATGGAATGTACATTGCAGTTTTTGCAGCCATTTCAGATGTTTCTCCGATAATAAAATGCGACAGTCTCCTGGAGATTGCTTCAGAATTGGGGAGTCGTTTCTTCTGAATTTTCAACTTTTGTGTCTACTTGCAGGTATTTTTTGCTGATTCCTTTATTTTCCCTGGTACAGCAGGGTGTGCAGCTTATTTAGACAGTTTATTTATATACTTTAACACATTAATATACTTTGACAAGCATGAAAGGTAAATAAGTACGCATAATATAAGGTTAACATAAAATCATTTCCTTTACATTTTTGCTGGTGCTATAGAAGAACGCTGAAGATTAGATGGGTACATCGCGTAACTAATGAGATCGTACTGAATAGCATGGAGGAGACGAGAAATTTGTGCCACGAGTTGTTTCATAGAACAACTTCTTTGACATCACTTCCTACTCGAGGGAAGTGTGAGGGGGTAAAAATCTTGAAGGAGAGCAAGAGATGTATATGTTTACATAGCATAGAAAAGCACAGACGACTGCATCACACTTGTCTTCGGACTGACGTCGACAAAACAACGTGATATGTATCTTAAAAGAATAAAAAATGTTATTAGATATATTTTACTGAGTTTGCTGTCTTTCCAGTTTTACAAAACTTTTGGCAGTTGCTTTAAATTATTTTCAGACATGTTAAGACCCTTTTCAGTCACTGCAGCACCACTTCTGGCATATTCGTATAGCCGTAAAGTGTCTCTTGTACAGAGACAGCACATCAGTTTTACTGCCGAAAAAAAAATGTTCATTAAATACATAGTTTGGTGATCTCAGCAGCCTTGCCATGACCTAGAACCCTTGCCATGTCTACACTACGTCAGTTGAAACTAAATTCAAACTAGCTACTACGTGTTTATCTTACGAGCAAACGTATGTTAACTTTGAGCCTCTGGATCTCGGTAACGGATAATGATATCTAAAAAATTTCTAATTTCCCCGAGAATATCATCTTAAGAACATATAGTTGAAATTTCGACGATCTGCCACGAACAGAATTAGGAGAAGTGGTCTCCCATAACGTTTAAATTTTGACCCTGTACTGTAGTCCTACAGTACGCCCGTTCATCCAACAGGTACACAAACAGCCGATAGGCCAAGGACTATCCAAAAAGACTCGACCCCTTATCTCTGATCAATAGAACACTAGATATGACCCCTGGAAAACGGTTTTCTTGCGCAGTTTCGGAACATATTGGTACCGTGCAGTGTCGTACGCCGACCGATTTCGGGATCTGGGCAACAGAACAGTGTCTTAGAGCCTGCATACGCTAGCGCTGACCGGAATCTGTTTTCCTCACGTTCACCTCGTTCCTCACACCGGTTTTGTTGGACGGAGCGAACATGTTGGGTTACTAACATGCGAGGCGCTGCAGCTTCATGCATTCCTTCAGCTAGGCCATCAACAATGAACACGGAGATGCTTCACCCCACAGACTGTTTAAATTTATTCACATCTTTGGAAAGAAGGTCACGGACCAAGGAACTGGCCTTTACGTTTCGTCAATATCTTCACCCCTTTTTTTTGGCTTCGCGAAGAACAGTGTTAATTGTGAAAACTGATACAATTACTTTGGTTATATAGCAGTGGACCAAGTGAGACACGGATGTTGCTGCGACTTCTGTGCTGTTAAGAGTTCATGTACAAATCGGTAATGCTAAATATCCTGCAAGTCAATAATATAGCAGATCTGCGTCTCTAATTTGTGTCTACAGCGTTTTTTTTTTTCTTCTTTCTTCTTTTCCTCTCCGGACAGTGAAAAATCTCTCCAGCCAAACACTGAATCTGCCATCTAAGGAGTCAGGGATCGACAAAGCTCTTTCGGTCATATGGTGTAAACGACCTCCGGGCTTGCATTATACGATTGTTCTAATTCTTGAGCTACTTCTCATTAGTAGATTCGATCAGTTTCTACAAAGGCAGCCAATCAATTTACACATCTGCGTTCTCTTTTTATCACTATTACGTAAGGAATACATCCCATTTTTAGACATGAATATGTCCTCTTAATGAAGAGTTACAGGTTGCAACATTTTTATCAATGTCTCCAAACAAAACATAGAGCAACCAAAAGATAATTATTGAAGGAAAGAGAGTATATAAATGGTGTCGTGGAGCTTGTCCTTTCGACACCTGTGGCCTGCACTGCATGCGCAGCCGCAGCCAGTTTATGCATATCCCACTAGTGTGCTGCGGGCTATTTATTGTTCATGACACGTAGCGGACAAACCCCAATCAGCCGCGCCGCTCACTCGTCTCTCGCGAAATTTAAACAACAACAAAATTTTTTAAACAATAATACCAGTGAAATGCAACACTTTTTTCTGAAAGCAGGTTGTTTTTATTCAGGATTCCAGTATACCATATTATTCCCAACTCTTGACTTCGAAACCCTATTTTTCACCATAATCTCCGTTCAATGCGACAGTCTTACGCCGTCTGTCTGGGAGGACTTGTGTACCCGCCTTGTAAACTGTTGGTCAAAGTCAGACGAACTCTTGCTGCATCAAAAACCTCCCCATCATCCACGGTACTGCTTCTTGCGAAGTACATCCTTCATTGGGCAAAACAGGTGAAAGTTGGAAGGTGCGAGATGTGGGTTGTAGGGTGGATGAGGAACCCAACGGGAACACACAGAGTACAGCAACTGCTTAATGAGTGTGTCAGCACTACCAACAAAAAGTCCAGTTGTGTAGCGAGATGCTTGTGATCCGCCGATTACCCGAATGAGAGTGTCCGCACGTTCCAGCACTGCAGGAGTCTGAGCTGTGTGCGGCAGGACGGCACGCGGGAGATCCGACAGGTTTGTGCGACCTTGTTGCGATAATGACAGACGCCTCTCACCCAACGACTCGCCGTGCTCACAGTCTGTGCTTTGGTTCACTGCCAGGTACTCCGTAGACGTTCTGTTGGCGTCCATGAATATCTGCGATGCTCTGGTTTTCTGTCAAAAAAATAATTAAGTGACAGTTCTCGGCTTAAAACGCATCTCCGTTATACACGCCATTTTGAACGCTACGTATAACGCGGACACCTATCTGAACTCCATTAAACTACAGGGCTGAAACGAGAATATTCCATATTGTCCCACAACAAACAAATTCCGCATTTTTTCAACCAGAATTTGCCGAGAAAAAGAATGTGTTGATTTACTTATTGAACGCACCTTATATTTAATAACAGTTCAGGCATTGGGCTAGCGAAATTAGCGATTACCCGTGACTGCGACAGGTATATACGCTACTGGCCATTAAAATGGCTACATCAAGAACAAATGCAGATGATAAACGGGGATAAATATATTATACTATTACTTACATCTGATTACACTTTCACGCAATTTGGGTGCATAGATCCTGAGAAATCAGTATCGAGAACAACCACCTCTGGCCGTAATAACGGCATTGACACGCCTGGCCATTGAGTCAAACAGAGCTTGGCTGGCATGTACAGGTACAGCTGCCTATGCACCATCAACACGATACCACAGTTCATCAAAGTAGTGATTGGCGTATGGTGACGAGCCACGGGTCGTAACACATCTGAAATGCAACGTCCACTGTTCAAAATGCCGTCGATGCGAACACGAGGTGAACAAGACGAGTAACCAATGGCACCCCATACCATCACGCCGGGTGATACGCCAGTATGGCGTTGACGAATACACGCTTCCAATGTGCGTTCACCGCGATGTCGCCAAACACGGATGCGACCATCATGATGCTGTAAACAGAATCTGGATTGATCCGGAAAAAAAATGACGTTTTGCCTTTCGTGCACCCAGGTCATCGTTGAGTACACCATCGCAGGCTCTCCTGTCTGTGATGCAGAGCCAAGGGTAACCGCAACCTCGGTCTCCGAGCTGATAGTCGATGCTGCTGCAAACGTCGCCGAACTGTTCGTGCAGATGGTTGTTGTCCTGCAAACGTCCCCATCTGTTGACTCAGGGATCGAGACGTGACTGCACGATCCGTTACAGCCATGCGGATAAGATGCCTGTCATCTCGACTGCTAATGATACGAGGCCGTTGGGATCCAGCACGGCGTTCTGTATTACCCTCCTGAACCCACCGATTCCATATTCTGCTAACAGTCATTGGATCTCGACCAACGCAAGCAGCAATGTCGCGATACGATAAACCGCAATCGCGATAGGCTACAAACCTACCTTTATCAAAGTGAGAAACGTGATGGTACGCATTTCTCCTCCTTACACGAGGTATCAGAACAACGTTTCACCAGGCAACGCCGGTCAACTGCTGCTTGTGTGAGAAATCGGTTGGAAACTTTCCTCGTGTCAGCACGTTGTAGGTGTCGCCACCGGCGCCAACCTTGTGTGAATGCTCTGAAAAACTAATCATTTGCATATCAAAGCAACATATTCCTGTCAAATTTCGCGTCTGTAGCACTTCATCTTCGTGGTGTAACAATGTCAATGGCCAGTAGTGTAAATGCTAACTTGAACAGTCTTGTAACGTTACAACGAGTTGTCTAACCTTGTAAGTCTATGGCTGTACGTCCACAAGATGCCTCCTTTCTAAAGCACAAGTGGATATCCAAGGAAATACAAACGCAACTCAAAACCGGAACATGACTTTCAATGATTATACAGGATGCCCCTCCAATGAGTCTTCAGACGCATTACCCCTGGTGTTCTGGCCGATTTTTGCCATTTCGTTTTTGAAACCTGTAGCTGTTGTCAGCCCAAACAAACACTGCTCATCACGTCTTTCATGCGACGCCCAGCGTTGATGAAAGCGTCGGTTTGTTTCCCATTACTAACAAAATGATTCTTTAAACAGGAATTGTTTGTGTCCATTCCATGGAACGATCCTAAATTAATCTCTTACTATAGTCGGTTTATCGGTATGTATAAACAAGGAAAATAAAACGCGAAGAATAAATCAGCAAGCCAGCGGCGACTCGCGTGCTGCCCTGTCCTGTGCTGACTGCTGAGGCCATGCAGCACAACCGTTCATTCGCTGCTGGAGTACTGGTTACTCTGTGTTTTACTGTCCCTGTTGATACATAACGATAAACCGAATATAGCTCTAGGCTACTCTGGTACCATTCTAGCGAATGGGCACCTAAAATGTCTCTTTAAAAATAATTTTGTTTGTAAAGGAAAACGAACCAACGCTCCCAGTCGACACGACGCACCGCATCATGGAAGGCGTGGTGAAAAGCATTTGTTTGGACTGACTCCAGCTACACATTGCAGAAACGAAATTGCAAATATCTGCGCCTGACAACTCTTAGGAAGGGATCCCTTTATGCGCACTGCGCCCAGACGTAATTTCCGTGTTAATGCAAAGCCAAGTTAAGACAAGTTCGCCCTTGGCTGTTGTTGATCAACTACTACACGAGGTTGTCAGGAAGGACACGTAACAACGCAGTCGGCAGCACACTTATTTTTCCCCAAAATAAGCGTCTGCGAAATCCACGCTTTCCTCGCGGTGTTTAAAGCTTGAAGAGCGTGCTTCTTACGATTCTCATTTTCCTCAAAACTTTGACCATTGCAGTCTCTTAAGTCGATGTGGTGTTTGAATTTGTCACACGAATACTTTCGTGCGTAATAATCATTTTACTTGTGGCATTCGTCAAATCCGGGTTTCAGGAGAGGCGAGGAAGGGGAGGCGTGCGTGATAATGGTTCAAATGGCTCTGAGCACTATGCGACTTGACTTCTGAGGTCATCAGTCGCCTAGAACTTAGAACTACTTAAACCTAACTAACCTAAGGACATCACACAACACCCAGTCATCACGAGGCAGAGAAAATCCCTGACCCCGCCGGGAATCGAACCCGGGTACCCGGGCGCGGGAAGCGAGAACGCTACCGCACGCGTTATAATGTTTCTAGGAAACAACTTAAGAATTTGCCTGAACCTATTTAGGGATGCTGCAAAAATCTCAGTCACAATGAGCGAATGCAATATGTGTTCGTTCCTCGAGTCTCAGAAACTAGTGTCAACTTCTGCGACACCTTCCTTGAACTTTAAGTTCAGGGGCAGGGAACAGTGTTAAGGACAAATCTACGTGTGAAGAACGTGCAACCTTAAAAGAATATTTATCACCCTTTTGTACGTACATCTACTCTACCATGGTAGGCACTTAAAATATGGATATATATCACATTACGGGGTTCTTCACTCAACCAAAATATGATTTACATCGACTTACAGTATCACAATTAAGTCTTCCGTCCACTACAGGAGCAGATACAACACGAGTGTCTAATACTATGCAGCAACGTACAGTGAGTGGAGGACGCCTCTTAGTTCAGTAGAAGTCACTGATTAGAGAACAAGTTATTAGAGACAAGTCCAATTTGTTTCCGTCGCCCCGCAGATACATGGAAGATAATATATAGGTTGGTAGAGCTTTTGTTCTGCATGTTGGTATTCCGATTGCTATGGGTTTATTTGTCGATTATCGTTTTCTACTTGTATTTCACTGATGCTATTTGAATTTATTTATATATTGTCCTTTTGTTTTTTGGAGATAGTGAGTGGAGCTGTGGACGCTAGAAAATGGACTGCCAAGTGGAGAAATCTGTAGATTCCTGACATATTCTTCGGCTTGAGTTCAACAGATTGGTGACAGCGATGGAGAGCAGCCAGAAAATGCACGGGGAAAATGTCTTTGGACAGAGCACGGTAAGAAAACAGCATTTTTCTTTTGAAAGAGGATCGTTTAAACGCATAATCCACATTAATTTTCGTCAGTTTATTCGAGAAATGCAAATGCAGTGAAATGTGATCACTCTTCCATTGTGCGATATCTGCTTGCAATGGGGAAGGCTCAAAGATTGTGCGTGTGGGTATTGCATGTCTAAGCATAAAAACAAAGATCAGCGGGTGGCCATCTCTGCTTGCTCGTTATGAATTGGATCGTGAACAACACCAACCATTCTTATCCTATAACGTTAGAGGTTATGATAAATGGTGTCTTTATTTTAAGATCTGGTAAAGGAAGGAATGGTTGAGCCGAAACAAAGCAGCAAATCCCCGCACAATGACATACTCAGATTTATTATCAACAATCGAGACGTCTTGCAGAAGCAGTCCATGAATAACGACCAGTAAGACTGCGTGAAGTGATGCTACCCCACAATTACGCCCTCCCGCTGAACGCACTCTGGAAGACTTACAAAAAAACACTGTACAGGAGTTAGATAGGGAAGTCATTCCACACTCACCTTATTCTCCCGATCTTGGGTCCTCAAGTTTTCGCCTTTTCCGCTCTCTATCGAACAACCTTCAAGGAATTTCCTTTCAAGATGACGCCCTCCGAGCATGGCGCGACGAGTTCTTCACCTCAGAACTACGTGATTTCTACAGTCGCGGAATCTAAAAAGTTTCCCCTGCGTTGGCAGACTGCTTTAAGTAATGTATTACTGATGACTGAAGTCTCTGTTATGTGTATCTGTTGTGTTTATTAATATATGGGAGGGATGAATTGGGGGGGGGGCAGAGGGACGGGGGGGGGGGAGGAGGGAGGGAGGGAGGGAGGGAGAGGGGGGAGGGAGAGAGAGAGAGAGAGAGAGAGAGAGAGAGAGAGAGAGAGAGAGAGAGAGAGAGAGAGCTGTATGAACCGCTTATGTGTACCATTCTGGGGATAAACAACACTCACTGGTTTTCTATTTTTACACCTATGTATGAAGTCACATTCAATCTCTAAATCTATGATTATTAAACGAAAGTGGTTTCTTTCTATTTTCTACTGTCAATCGGCGCAAGCAACCAATGCTGGTGGGGGTGCAAATAAATTCAGGAAATACTGAAAAACTATCACAGGTTAAGTATGATAGCAGATCTCCTGCTACATCGAATATCATGACCTCGCGTAAACATTACACGCATATTAAATGCTGACATTAAACATAGAACCTTTAGGCTAAGGCATTCCGGCGGGAGAGTTGGCACGAGCTAACGTCACGTTAAAACGGGGATCGCTTGCGCCACAGGTTGTATTCCGCACTGTAGTCCATCTTGTCCCATCCTGAGCATCAAACTTTAAACTGTACCTTCTCGGCCACTGAGCAACTATTCTAGAATTTATTTTTTTAATGTGCGGATGAGAATGTTGCAATGTTTCGCCTTTATGTAGATATTTGACCGTCTACGGAAAAACCAAGGGTAGCATTGTACCGTGGAATATAACGTGAGCCATTCGTAAGCCGTAAGGTGCACTGATCTTGAGGACGGCTCCAAGCAACTTAAATTTTACGCAATTCGTGGCTGTCTCTACATCGCTGACACCTCTCTTGTATTTGGAAACGATCGGCAATGCAGTCCTGCTTTATTTAAATCATTTTTAGTAGAGGATTCCTCCTGCGATTCCTAAAGCGTGCCACAGATGGTTTAACTTGAAGGTGAAATCTTTACACGGTTTTGCACTCTTTGCGACATGTGAGAGAAACTAACTAATGAAAATACGTTTAATAGCAACAAGGATTTTAAGAAGGGTGTCACGGATTAAACTGAAATAGTTGAGTAATTTACTTTAAAAAGTCGGAAATTGTAAGCAGTAGACATGAGTGGGATAGGGCGAACTGTGGTTGGTAGAACTAGCGGCTGGTTAAAAGAGAACACCTATAGTGAAACAAAGTCATTTTAGTATCGACTAAATGAGTGTAAATATTCGAAAAATGATGCAAGAGGTCGTTAGAAAGATAGCCGGAAGAACCTTAGTCCTAAAAGGCCGATGTTCAAGGCCTCCAGTCAAGATAAGGTATTATTTAGCTAGGATCGTAAGCTAAACAGAAGCATGCTACTCAAAATAACTCACATTCGGGAAAGGTCATTAAGTACAGGAACGTCTAATCTGTGCGAAGCTGAGAACAAACTTTCAATTTACCTGCAGAAACTCGGCTGAAGAGGTTCTCTGACAAAAAGAAAGATCTTCACTGAACTAAACTCGACGAAATGCAAGTGCCGATAGTCCACTCCATACAGCCCAAAGTCAGAATTCAGCTCACTGTGAAATTATCATCAGTTCTTGCGTGTACCGGCGCGAAAATTTTGTAAGTCCGTACAATCGTGCGGCTAAATCACTGCCCAGAGAATCCAAAATCATTTTTCATAAAAATGTTACTAACAAATCCACGCTGTTGAAGGATTGGAATGACGTTAGTGTTCTAAGGACTAATAGCGTTTACTAGTTACCGTACAGGTAACATGACCCGCAGGATTCAACGCCTAGAAAAAAAAATACATAAGCAATGTCCTCAACTCGTATCACACAGCCGGCTATGAGGAACGAAGTGGAGCCAACCAACTAATGGGTGTGTGTGTGTGTGTGTGTGTGTGTGTGTGTGTGTGTGTTTATTTTCTGTTGCTCATTTTCTGCAGTTCTGCGTACTGAAATATCCTTGGAGATGGAAATGGACTTCGTTTGTCCACATAAGGTTCCATGGCCATTCATTGTCCACTTCCATGGGAGCAAGAAATTCCTGAGCAAACGTTTGTCTTGCTGGCAAGTCAGTAGGAAGCAACTCCTGAACATTAGTGATTTTTTGCAGATAGCAATGGAGTATGTTTCGTAGTATTTTATGACCTTGCTCCAAGACATGTCCAACGTTCGGGGAATTCCCGGTGCACTGCGTGTTTGCACATCACCGCTCGACCCTCCTGCAATGTTGTGGCCAGTTCTTCGACAGACGTTGATTCAATTGCTTTCCTCCCTCTGCCACAATGCACTGAAAAAGGACATGTCTTTTCGAGTTTTGTAATAATTTTCTCCATAACCTTACTAGACATAGGATAAGTACCTTGTTTCATATCCTTGAGTGTCTGGAACTACACCAGGGCTACTGACGCATGGTCACCGTTCTTGTGAAACTGCTTTATCAGCAGCGCGCGAACCTTCATTGAGTCAGACATGCTGGGCGTCTCGGACGCACACTGAGGAACAGCCGTGTCCCGCACATCTATTGGTGTGCATATTCTGACGCTTACAACGTTTTTTTTTAATTCCGTGACGTTCCCCTCTGCGTCAGTAATTTGCTGTTCAAATCTGACACTCTGAGCAGTGGTTCTCTTTCTACAGCGTTCTGAAACTGGAACTTGAATTATGGACACCACGTAGTAGGTGCACGAATGATATATGGAGAGCGAAAGTGGAAAACGTTTCAAGTGCCAAATCTCACATTTGTGGGATGAAAGAAAAACCAATGTATCTTCTTATATTTAACTTATTCGTATCTAAAACTTGAAAAGATATTCTTATAACGCAGAATTACGCTGCCCACCTCATCACTGCATAAGATGAGACAAATTGGAAAATAAACTATTTATTAAGAACGTTGTAATTGCCACAGCAGGGAACTGACTGACTAGCTGACTCGAAGCGCCAATCAGAAAGTTTTGTTCCAAGTGTCATTAATACAGAGGTACTACGTTTTACTTCTGATAAAATATAATACAAGTACAGAAATATTATAACTAGTAGAACTGTAGTCAACGAAAACTAGTTTTCCATGTATTTTACCTTCTTCTTTTACAAGAAAACAGCAAAATTAAACCCATGAAAAAAATCTCTCAGTATTTTCTGCTTATTATTAGACTCCAGATTCGGGATAAGATGTTACTTACTGTAAAACATCGTCAACAAAATGGCTCTGAGCACTATGGGACTTAACATATGAGGTCCTCAGTCCCCTAGAACTTAAAACTGCTTAAACCTAACTAACCTGAGGACATCACACACACCCATGCCCGAGGCAGGATTCGAACCTGTGACCGTAGCGGTCGCGCGTTTCCAGACTGTAGTGCCTGGAACCGCTCGGCCACCCCGGCCGGCACACCGTCAACAGTTATTTCTATTTTGCAACTGATAAACATGGGTTGAAATTATCTTTAACATGATGAGCACCTCAGCTAATTGACACTAATACAAGTGGTCAATGAAAACGACCACAGCTGGCTTAATACACAATTTATTGTGTTACAACCGGTATCGTTCTTAGATAATCATTATCAGATTGCCTGCAAGTTGTGCCAGTGTCTCGATGTAAATGGTCTTCATATGTGACGTCATAGATATAATCTGGAAACCATGATCTGCAACTGCACAGCAACCTGGCACGGCAGAATGTTTGTTGTCATTGTTTCCAGATTATATGTACAACGTCACATATGAAGACCATTTACATCATACTGGCACAACTTGCAGGCAAACTGATGATGATTTGAGAACGAAACCTGTCGTAACACAATAAATTGTGTATTAATCCAGCTGTGGTTTTCTTTAATTACTGATGTTTAACACGGATAGTATTTCAGATGAGGCAGAGGACGGCATAGATCTAAAATGGTCTCTCCTTTTTTAAATACATTGACAGTTTTCCATTGTTCTGTTTCAGAGTGAGAATTTTAATACCTACAGGTATTTGAAATGAATGATTGAAACACACTGGTCACGCTGCATTTGGAGACCTTATGTTGACAATATTTCAGCAGCATCCTTAAAATCAAAGAACTCAGTTGTATGCGTTGGAATGGCATTTGGAAATCCTGAGGAAAACACTGCTTGCCGTGGATGTGCCTTCTAGTAATGAATATTTGAAACATTTTCTTCACGATTTAACACTGCGAACAAGTCTAGGCACATATAATGGGGTAACGAGAACACAATACGACTAAAGAGGTTTTTTTTTAAAAAAAACTGCACTTACGAAGAATGGAAAAGTTCTTTTTCCGAAAATGGATGATATTTATGCATGGCGTTTTTAATCTGGCGGAGCACACCGGAAATTATTCAATCTCGAGGCAGCAGCTTGTGCCAAGAATTAATGCCCTTTTTACTACTGACGCAAGAACCGTGGGAATACTGTACTAATACAAACTAACTGACTATGTGATCATATTATAGCTGAATACTGTGGATACGAAGGTCATTCAATGTCCAACGCTAGATCATTTGAAACTTCCTGGCAGATTAAAACTCTGTGCAGGACCGAGACGCGAACTCGGGACCTTTGCCTTTCGCGGGCAAGTGCTCTACCAACTGAGCTACCCAAGCACGTCTCACGACCCGTCCTCACAGCTTTAATTCCGCCAGTACCTCGTCTCTGAAGGGTCGTGAGTCGTGCTTCGGTAGTTCAGTTGGTAGACCACTTGCCCGCGAAAGGCAAAGGTCCCGAGTTCGAGTCTCTGACCGGCACACAGTTTTAATCTGCCAGGAAGTTTCATATCAGCGCACACTCCACTGCAGAGTGAAAATCTCATACTAGATCATTTGCTCAAAGCTGACAGAAGGGTCAGCGATCGTCTAAGTGTCTCAGTCACATGTGAAACAATGAAACCACAACAGCCTACGATTCAGAAGGCCGCCGAGACTTGTTTCCTTCAGTATAAGGACTGGCTGCATGGAGATAACAGAGGACAAACTTGAGCATCTTATTTCGGTTGACAAAGGATTGACAACAAATATGGTGCGGCGAACCGATAGAAAAGTTATTTTGTTCTAAATGACTAGAAAACAATGACTTTGAAATCGACTACAGATTTTTTAAAAATGTCCTCTTGGATTAGAGCAGCCCACTTGACGATTATTACTAACAAACTAAGTAAAAACTGCAACACTGCAAAAAATTACAAAATATAAGAAACGCAAACCGGGGCATATAATACAAATATCTATAATTACAAGGCGGTACTTCGTGTCGTTGACTGAAGTCAAAGATTTTTAAATTTTATGCAAACTACAAAAGACAAACACTTGACAGGGAAAGGATCAAAGTTTTATCAACTCACTATCAGGAATGAAGAAGGGTTCCAGAGCCACAGACTGGGACGAATCGATGCTCGACAACCTCCAAACCGATCACGGTGGGGAATTTTACAATACGTATTTCAAGACCGTGATGCAGCGGTATGGAATACATCACTGTTCAACATTCACTCACCTGAAGGCAAGTTTCGTGGAGCGTCTGAACAGAACAAAAAAGGCCGAATGTGGATGCTTTTTAACCTTTGCGGCACATACAACTGGACAGATATTCTCCCAGAAATAATTGCTCAGTATAATCGAACTAAACATACCACAAAAAAGAGACCAAATGATGATCGTGATAATGGAATCATGGGTACAGTGCACTATCGCATTAAAATGCAGGATCCAGGCAGACAGAAATTTAATGTGGGTGATTTGGTACGTATCTCAAAACACAAGACAGCATTTGAGAAATCATACCTACCGAACTGCTCTATCGAGATATTTACAGTTTAAAAGATGCAAAGAACGAATCCTAGAACTTATATATTGAAGGATAGTAAAGGTGAAGAAATTGAAGACTGCTTCTGCACCGAGGAGTTGCAGAAAAGCTCAGAACCGGATGTTTTTTCTCGTGGAGAGAGTCATAAGACGTCGTGGAAATAAAGCACTAGTCAGATGGCTTGGTTTTCCTGCTACACAAAACACTGATTAATGCCGACGATTTGCTATATAATGGGTGCGCATAGGCCACAACCACTGCAGTAGCATAACATGCGTGCTAGGAGACGCATTAGAGGTGGTGGTGTTATTCTAGACAAACTGGCAGTGGAATTACACATCCCTTTGTGTAACTATAAGCTTCAGAAACAATTGGCACGAGGTGATAATGGGTTAATCTGCTCGACGAAGCGTGTACGGAACATGACATTGCATACGCTGCAAATAAAGATTTAAGTAGTCACATTACACATAGGATTTTAGGTGATAAGGCTAAGGCGATACGGAGAAGAAAGGATATTGGTATAGGTCAACGCATCGCAGCATTTGCTGTTGATAAAACCAAGCGAGGAAAAATTAAATTTGGTTTAGGCGTGACGAATTTTAAGCGGGTTATGAATGCTGCACGGTGTGCACTAAACAAGAAGAAGGACAAGGGCGGGAAGCAGAACTGAAGAACTGTATCCTGACAGCGATGTATGCAGCTAAAATACGCCCTGAAGCAGAAAGATGCCGGAGTAAGAAGAAGAGGATCCGTTTAACCACATCGAGTTCTACCAATATCCAAAACATCTGGCGGTTTTCTTCCATTTCTCATCCCGGCCCTCTCCACGCTCTCGGCGGTAGGATCCCTCGCTGGTGGTGCTAGAGCTATCGCTCGAGCGGTTAAGAACGCGCAGTCAAAAGAGGCAAGAAGACATAACTGCATGATGGAAGCCACAGACATAGGAAAATGACTATACTTAATAAAACCATTAGCGGTCCTATCAGATCGACCACTCACAAATACTGACCATCTTAAGTTTGTTTCTAACAAATTCAACATACCAAGATTCCGTGGTGTGTTTATGCGGGATATATTACCGAAGATATGTGGAAAACTGGTGAATGTGGCATTGTGAATTTAGATGTTGCTGGAGGCCCCGACACCTACTGGGCATCATATGTTATGAAAAATGCGAACACCGTCTACTATTTCGACTCATTTGGTGACCTGCAACTGCCAGAAGAATTACAACGATACTCCACTCAAAGAAGACGCGTGTTCTACAATTAACGGCGCTATCAGGACTAATACATACCACTGTGGACATCAATGCATCATGTTTCTCTTGACGTTTGCAAAGAAGAAGAAGCATGCTATATAAGTAGGAGGTTTAAACATTCCTTCATCACTTAAGGTTCAGGCTTAGAAGTGGGGACGGACGTCCCCAGTAGTTGAGGGGGGGGGGGGGGGGGGGGCTGTTGCTCCCGAAGTAGGTGGTGCAGGAGCAACAGGAAGGGAAATGCCGCCGCCGCCGCCGCCGCCGCCGCCGCCGCCGCCGCCGCCGCCGCCGCCGCCACTATCAAGGGGGCAGGTGTAGTCGTCCGGCTCTGAGAGGTGACCTGGATTGGCGGAGCTTATGGTGCCAGAATTATTGTAGTGGCGGTATAGACGATGTCATACATACAGGAGTTCAAATTTTCTCTTAGCCTCAATGTAGGTCAGTCTGTCCAGGGTCTTTTAATCCTGGATCTTCCTTTCTTTCTGGAGAATCCCGCAGTCAAACGAGCAAGGCGAATTGTGCTCTCCGCAGTTGATACAGATGGGAGGCGGGGCACATGGAGTATTGGGATGTGATGGGCGCCCGTAATCTCAACATGTGACACTGGAAGTACAGTGGGAAGACATATGGCTGAATTTCCAGCCCTTAAAGCACTGCATCGGGGGGAGGGATATAGGTCTTTACACCACACCGGAAAACCAACACCTTGACCCTCACGCCAAGATGAAGGCACCAGTGGCAACCTGATTGTCCTTCAGACCCCACTGGACATGCAGGACGAAATGTACACCTCGCCGCTCTAAATTGGCGCGCAGCTCATTGTCAGGCTGCAAAATAAGGTCCCTGTGAAATATGATACCCCTGGACTACATTTAAGCTCTTATGGGGGTGATGGTTACAGAAACATCCCCCAGCTCGTCACAAGCGAGTAACTCCCGTGACTGCAGAGGATGCTGTTTTGATCAAGACTAGCCCAGATCTCATTTTGGACAAGCCCTCCACCTCCACGAACTTGTCCTCTAAATGCTCAACAAAAACTGAGCTTTCATTGTCATGAAAGATTCCCCATCAGTTCTCCAACATACAAGGTACCAGGGCGAATAAGATCCGCTGCCATCCTAGGCCTGATGTTCCGCCCATGGCGTGGCCAAGGAGGGGAACGTTTTAGAGCCGTACTTCTGTGCTTTGAATTGAGCTCATGATGGCTTGGAGACTGCTGGTGTTTCACCACCAGCAAGAGATGAGGGACTACGCTTCATCGCGTGTCTTCTGCCCTGACGCCACCCAATCCGACCAGGGGGCCTCCCCACGGGCGCCACCCAGCCACAGTGAAGGCCACCTGGCAGGATGGCCATTGCTGGGAGTCGTCATGCCCCAGGGGTATGGGCATCTACTCCTTGGCATTCATGGGAGTTAACAGCGCAGACATCAGCAGAGCGACCCTGTGTGGTCAGGGAGGTACAACCAACAGGGTACATGGTGGCCCCACCACAACGGGCTGGCTACCATGCTGGATAGCAGGTGCACAGAAGTTCATGGTCATCTTCGACACAGAAATCGACACTGCATAGTGCATGGTGGAAAGCGCACCCATATAGGTGCCCTCTTCCAAGAGATGGAGAATGGGCAGGACTGCAATCCTACGACGAGAAAGTGGGCTAAAGCTCTCAATGCACGATGGACATGATGCACCTTATAAGGCGCCCTTCCCAAATTGGCACACTCTTTGAGAAAATTTTGAAGAATGGAGGTCAAACCTTACAGGGCACCATCACATGAAGGCCAAAAGGAGTGAAATTCCTTTTAGTCGCGTCGTACAACAGGGGAGAATACCTCGGACCTATTCTAACCCACAGTCCCGCAGGGGGCCGTGGGTCATCAACGCTAAGAGTGGGTCAACATAATGTTGAATTCCAGCATTAAAAATGGAGGGCGCCACGAACTTTTAAGTCATTTTCAACCAGTTGTCTGGATACTTTTGATCACATATATACCAGGTGTGGAAGTATGGAACAGGAATTTGGTTGTAATAATTACTCGTCTGTTGTCTGAAACTGAGGAACAATATTTTATTCGAAATAGTCTCCACTGCTGTTTACATTTCCCCCAGTTCTCTGGAAGGCTACGAATGCCACAAAAAACAGTTCTTTTGAAGTGAACCAGTCAGCAAGCCATTTTCGTACATTTTCATACCAATTGTTCGGCGAGAGCGTGTCCCATTGATGCAAACAGATGATAATCAGACGGAGACAATTCTGGAGAATATGCTGCAAACCCTAGTATTTCCCAACTGAACGCCCCGATCATTTCCCTGGCCCGTTTTGCTGTATATGATGAGGCGTTATCATGGAGCAATATGACTGTGTTGCCTTTTATCATATTACGGTCGTTTTTCACGTAATACTCTATTTAAATAGATAATTTTCTGTTGGTAGCGATCAGTGCCAACGGTTTCACCAGCTCATAACAAATGACACCCTTCTGATCTTACTGAACACAGAGCATTGTCTTCTTCCCAAAGCGATTTGATCTTGCAGTGGGTGTATATGGTTTGCCTGGATTCATCCATTATTTTCGACGCTTAGGATTCTCAAAATATACCCATTTTTCATCGTCGGTCACTATTCGACGGAGAAACAGCTTTCTTTTTTATCTGGCGAGCAGCATTTCACAAGTGATCTATCGGAACGCATTTTCTCACTTTCTGCACCTTTCCCATAGCTTTCAGCCGAAGCGAAACGGCTTTTTGCGTCGCATTCAATTGTTCCTCGAGTTCCTGTTGAATTCGAGTATCATCTTCATGCAATAAGGCCAGCAATTTGTTGTCTTCGAACTTTTTCAGTGGTTTTCCGCGCTCGTCGTTTCTCACCATCAAAGTTACCACTTTGGAATTTTTTGAACCACTCGAAACACTGTTTTCCCCAAGTGCATGTTTGCCGAAAGCTTCCACAAGCATTCTATGTGATTTTGCAGCAATTTTCTTCAAATGACAACAGAATATCAATGCTGTCCCCAAATCGTAGTTCGTAGGCACAGAACTCGACATGTTTACGTGTTTGAAACTGATACCGATGTATGGAACTTGGGTTAGCGTGTGTTGACATTCTTCGTCAGCCGTTACAGCAAGCAAATGGCGCTGCAGACGCAGTCTAATGGGCCCTACACTGGTGGCTAGCACCATCTATAGGGAAATTCCTGTTTAATACTTCTACACCTGGTGTGTATATTTTGACTCGGCATATTAAATTCACTTGGTAAGTTCAACTTTTGAATTTTTTTTTTTCTAAAATATTCTGACCCATTCCTGCCTACCCGAACAATTTAAACAAAAGTTTGATACCTGCTCCGCGGGGGATTTTCCTACATTTGCGGAAGGCTATCTTGCTATTGCACACTGCTGTGATGTGAACACATCTTTCACATTACTGTCTAAGAAATATGGTCAGTCTGCGCTTTGTAGTGTGTGAATGGAATGTTAAGTTGAAGGCAGCTGTCTTCTGCAGCTCATTATTAACTCTCTTAATCATATTTTTAACTTTTAATTAATTTTATCCGTATCTTCATCTTAGGGTTTTGTAACTTGCCCCAGGCATAGCTGTGGACGCCCACGCTGTATCAGAGACTTATTGTTAATGATCTACTCTCTACAGTTCCTTTAAATGATTGCGCAAATTTTCAAGAGTATACTACACTTAAATACTAGATCACTGTAGCTGCGCGGACAGCGCGACAATTTGCTAACTGAGGTGGCCAGGGTTCGATTCTCGGCCGGGTCGAAGATTCTCTCTGCTCGAGGACTGGGTGTTACTAGAGCAAGTGTTGCCCTTACGCTCGTATCTTCACAACTGACATTCCATTGTTGAAATAGTGTGGGCACGTCCGGAAAGCCAATAAATTAGAGAGGAAAAAGAAAAAGAATTTTCGTATGATCTCTGATTTCTTAAATTTTCTCGTCATGGTCATTTCACGAGGCATATGTGGAATTAATGTGTTACTCTTCTTCGAACGTACGGTCTGGGAATTTCAATAGCAAATCCCTCTGTGAGAATGTCTCGTAGCGACTGCCATAACGAGCCAGGACGAAGCATCCTGCACTTCGTTGGATCTTCTCTACCTCTTCTGTCAATCCTGTTTGGTAAGGGTCCACACTGATTAACAGTACTCAACAATCGCTCGAACAACTACTTTGTAAGACACTTCTATCATCGATGAATTACACTTTTTCTACCGGTGAACCTCCGCCTGAAATCTGCTTCTCCTGCAACAGCTTTTTGTGGTCCTTCCATCTGAGGTAGCTCCGTATTTATTTTATTTATTTATTTAACCTGGCAAGATTAGGGCCATAAGGCCCTCTCTTAGATCTAACCAGGCATTCTACTTATTTTACAGTCATATGTTTTAGTAGGCATGTTAAACTACATCTAATACAAAAAGTGAGATAAACGATTAGAAAGGTACACCTCGAAAAATACATTATTGAAGAGAAAGATTTTAGATATGAGTGCTGGCAGCAGGGAGTATGAGGGAGACTCATGGTGAAGGGAGGAGAAGAATAGAGAGACATGATGAAACATAATTAAGGAAAATATAAAGGAAAAGGAGACTGCGTGGCTAATAGAGATAGATGAAGAGGAAGGCATCTCAGGAGCAAGATAGGAGACGCTAGCTTTGCTATTTGACAGATGAGAGGATTGGCCTTGCACATTAATTTTCTGGAGAATTTTATGCGGATGATAGTAGGAAATGCTTCAACTTCTTCTTAAAAGCAACAGGAGATTGAATTTTCCTCAAGGTAAGGGGCAGTTTGTTCCAGAGGCGGACAGTGACAACTGAGAAGGAGTTTGCAAAAGTTTTTGTTTTGTTTTGTTGCTCTTAGGTGAATCCTCCCGCTAAGAGCTGCCAATGTGACAGAGCAAGTAATGCTCTGTCCTTGATTTAGGGAAGATAGTTGTATGGTGGCCCTAAATAACGAAAAGTGTGAGCTCACCCGTATGACTACTAAAAGGAATGCGTTAAATGTAGATTACACGGCAAATGAAACAACTCTTAAGGCTGTCAATTCAAGTAAACACTTAGGGATAACGATTGCAAATAACAGACTGGAACGATCACACGGAAATGTGAGGAAGGCGAACCAAAGACTGCGTTTTATTGGCAGAAGATGCGACACTGCCTACATTTTGCTTGTTGTCCACCATCTGCTAGACTGCTAGAGTATTGCTGTGCGGGATGGGATACCTATCAAATAGGTCTGACGGGGGACATCGAAGAAGTTCAAATAAGGGCATCTGGTTTTGCACTATCGCGAAATAGACTGTGTGTCTGTGATATGATACGCGAATTGGGGTGGAGAATCATTAAAACAAAAGACATTTTTCACTGTGGCGAGATCTTTTCACGACATTTCAAGCTACAACTCTCACCTTCGAATGCTTCTGATGACGGCCACCTTCATACGGAGAAATAACCGAAATAAAATAAATCAGAGCTTGCACGGAAAGATGTATGCGCTCGTTATTCCATCGCTGTTCTACTGCGGAACGGCAGAAAAAAAAAAAAAATAGTCACAGTGGTTCGATGAACTGGCAGGCATTTAAGCATGAAACATGTTTACTACGGGAACTGTTCAATACAGAATGATCACAAGTTTTTATGGTCATAATTTCTCGTGCTAAAATTTAATCTTGTAAAATTCTGTTAGCTTAATATGCAACAAACACGCCGTTGTAGTTTCACTGTTGGGACTCCTGGTTCCCGCCTGTGAGAGTCAGGCAAGGTCAGACATGTTCAGTACTGCCTACCGCTGCAGTGGAGGTAACACTCGAGGAACAATATGCGGCATTGAAATTCTACCTTCGTCTCAACAAACCTTCAGCTGACGCCCATAAAATGTTCCAGGAGGCCTATGGATAGTCTGTTCTTCCCTACAGCACAGCTCGAAGGTGGTTTAAAATGTTTAAACAGGGGAAACAGTCAATTTCAAAGGAAGGTGGACCCGGTGCTCAAGTTACTACTTTTACGGAATAAAATATCAAAACTGCTGCTGTCATTGTGAGAGAGGATCGATGAATTACCTTAACATCACTAAAATATTGAACATTTCATCGAATGCCACCCACACGTTGGTGACAGAAAAATTACATGACACGTGTTTGTGCGCGATGGATTCCACGACTATTGATTCCCGAACAAAAGGAGATTATGGCTCTGAGCACTATGGGACTTAACTGCCGAAGACATCAGTCCGCTAGAACTTAGAACTACTTAAACCTAACTAACCTAAGGACGTCATACACATCCATGCCCGAGGCACGATTCGAACCTGCGACCGTGGCGGTCGCGCGGCTCCAGACTGTAGCGCCTAGAACTGCTCGGCCACCCCGGCCGGTAAAAGGACATTAGCGTGCTGGTCTGCGTGCAGTTAAAGTTATGTTAGTGGAATATCCGCAGTTTCTTTCTAATGTAATCACTGCTGATGAAACTTCGCTACATCATTTTGATCCTGAGAGCAAACAGCAAAGCTTAGTGTGGAAATCTCCATCATCAACCCTCAAAAAACCGTAAGTGGTACTTCTGCTGAGGAAGTTATCGTCATCTCATTCTTTGATATTCATGGAATGGTTTATTAGCATGTTGTACCTGCACACACATCAGTAACTGGACAACACTACAAGAATGTCTTGAAAACATTGCAAGACCATATCAGACGCACGAGATCACATTTCCGTGAAGTAGGCTGAATGCTACACCACGATAATGCGCGACTGCATATTGCCAATGTCGTTGCTGAATATCTTGCAAAAATCAACGTGAAGTGCACCCCTCACCCTCCCTATATTCCAGATTTAGCTCCACGTGACTTTTCTATTCCCTAACATAAAGAAACGCCTTCGTGGGAGGCATTATCAATCATCAGAAGCAGTCGTGAATTCTGCGGAGGCGATTTTGACGGACCTCTCAAAAAATGGTTTCCAGCATGTATTTGAAGAATGACAGAAACGATGGGAAAAGTGCATCGCATTCATTCATGGGAGAATACTTTGAGAAGGACTATTAAAAATATGAGAATGAGTAAAGGTATGTTGAAAAAATCATCCTTTATTGAAAAGCCCTCGCATTTGTTTTAATTGCAATAATTTTTTAAATGACCGGTTTGAGTTCAACATGAATCATCCTGTCCAACAGGATACTCCGTAACCGATACATTTCATATCTGAGGATGGTGGCTGTCGAACCGAAATCAGTCATTTCAAAAAGTATTGCAATGAAGACATAACAATTTCCTTTGAAAACCAGTGGTAGTGAATCTTCTTGTCCAAGGCCATTATGACAATTTCTGCAAACTTAAGTGTAAACTGCAGAGTAGCCATGCAGATGCAGATGACCATGTTAAAGCCACTTCTTTCCGCCTATGTGATTACAGAGATACCCATCGTGGCAAAAATGTTGCCATAATCTTAGCTTGTCGTTTCGTATCTTCAGCCAATCATTCTCTTAAAAGAAAGGTAATAGCACCCAAAGGGAAAGTACCTGGCAGAACAACATTTTCGTTGTAGCCTTACCTTGTTACTATGTCAGCCTACTATTCCCATTGATTCCAACGTGACTCTATATCCAGCAGAATAACACTTTTTTCCCACACCATTCGAATATATGAATACGGTTTGTTTGTTTCATTTTGTCAACTGGTCTGCAGTGTCTTAAGGGAATGACGCAGATGAGCAAATTACACTGATCAGCGAGAACATTATGACCACCTACCTAACAGCCGGTATGCCCATCTTTGGCACGGATAACAGCGGCAACGCGTCGTGGCATGGAAACAGTGAGGCCTTGGTACGTCGCTGGAGCGAGTTGGCACCACTTCTGAACACACAAGTCACAGAATTCCCGTAAATTCCGAGGAGGTGGCAATGTACTTTGACGCTACGTACAATCACATCCCAGATTTGTTCGATCGCATTCAGATCTGGTGAGCTGGGGGGCCAGCAAATCAACTGGAACTCGCTGCTGTATTCTTCGAGCCACTCCAACACTCTCCTGGCCGTGTGTCATGGCACATTATCTTGTTAAAAAATGCCACTGCTGTCAAGAAACATTATCTCTATGGAGGGGAGTAAATGGTCTGCGACCAATGGAAGATACTCCTTGGCCGCCATGGTGCCTCGCACGAGCTCCACTGGACCCATGGATGTCCAGGTGAATGTTCCCCAGAGCATAATGGAGCCACTGTCAGCTTGTCTCCGTCCCGCAGTGTAGCTGTCAAGGTGCTGTTCCTCTGCACGACGAGGGATTCGTGCCCTCCCATAGGCATGTTGAAAAAAGTATCGGTATTCATCAGACCATGCAAGCCATTCGGGGTTTCCGCTATTGCAGATATGCAAGTTCCTAAGCAGTCCACGGCATACGCTTCAATGAAGACTCCGACAGTCTATAGATGCAGTCTCGACTTCAATGATGGAAGTCGACAGGTAAGACACTCCACAGATTTGGTTCTTATCTCTGTGTACACCTGAGGATCAGTTATGCGTTATGGTCTGGCAGTGCACGTGTGTGCTACAGCTGCATCATCGCAACTGTTTTAACTGATGTTAACAGCGACCACACCATGAATGTTGAAGGCACTAAAGTGCTGCGCTTTTATGAAACTTGCTGATTAATCAAAACTGTTATGTAACAGGATTCGATCCCGGTATGACACCGTTGTAAGAACAGTTCTGGTCGTTTCTTCGCGAGATACACAGTAATGGTAACAGAACTGTCATGCAATCCTCTTCGAATACCGGTTCTCTAAATTTTTCCATTAGTCCATATTCGTGACACACTACCGTTGGAATAGAAACCAACATTACGTGCATCAGGAGACAACCTGATAATGGTACATGTTGTCGAAGCCGTTAGTGTCAGTAGACAAAATGAAAGTGCGACTACAGACAATTTTTCCCCCAATAGTGTATCGTGAGAACACAGTCTGTTTTCCAAATGTTCCTCTTAAAGTTCCAGGAACATCTATCACACTTTCGAATGGACTGTTCCGACAAGTTATAATTCTAGTAATGCGTCTCTAAATGACCACGATGTTTACGTGAAAACGACTCGAAACGCTGCATCATTACGTGAATTAGAACGGTAAAAAATTATGCACCCCATCCGCAAATACCTAAAACAATTTCAGAATGTACAAAATGCACTACACGCTAAGTGGCATGCCCTCTGTCACATACGATCTTCATTTGAACGTAAGATTATATTCACGTAGTAACAGTCGCAAACCTCCACATACAGGCCTACTTGAGAACTATTGTGTCTAATGTTATAACAACATATGGGTTTCAAGGAAACAATTTCGCTGCTAAATTTGTGAATGGGAGAATTTATGTTAGAAACAGGAGACAATTAATGATTACTATTACCTCGGAAACAAGGCGTCTATGAGCCATGTGAAGTCGGCATCAGACTCTCGAGAAACATACCGAGTTCTTTATAGGTATAGATAGTTCCAGACTTCTCTGAAAAAATTTGAATAGTTCTGCAGAATTTCGTATGTTCATAAATTTTACCAACCAGAAAATTTGGCCTATTTCCAATCTTGAAGGCTTGTGAGCCATGTCAAGTCGGCATCAGACTCTCGAGAAACATACCGAGTTCTTTATAGGTATAGATAGTTCCAGACTTCTCTGAAAAAATTTGAATAGTTCTGCAGAATTTCGTATGTTCATAAATTTTACCAACCAGAAAATTTGGCCTATTTCCAATCTTGAAGGCTTGTCAGATTTCTTGTTTGCTGGTTTTATGATAACCCCTTTTTCGGTTGGGAGTAGACAATCTAATTTTTTGCCACGTCCTTGTTGGACGTGGAACCAAAAACGCTACGACGTTGTCCTTTTCTTCAACGAAACATTCCAGCATGAAGGAGTTTCTAACAAAAGAAAAACGTCCATGAAGATCTTTTTTAACTTGGGTAAACAGGTTTCGATGACTTTTTGATCCCTTATCGGCCATGACTTCCTACAGTTTTGGAGGACAGGATGTCAGCGAGTGAAGAGAATGCGTCTATCATCGATCACTTTAAATTCTTTCAAGCCAAGACGACGTTTCAATTCTGGGAGAATTTACATATTTATGGGTGTCACGGTTCATAAATATCAATTATACTGAAGTGACGACTGCACAATAGAATCGACCGAAGGTCTGTACAAAAGTCGACTGAACTATCGCAACCATACTGTTCATACTGTGTAGTATTCAGCGTCGCCAACTTTCAAAACGGAAGCAGCTAAATTACAACAACAAGGTAGTAAAAAGCTGAAATAAACGTGTGTATCGTCCAGTTTAATATTTGCAATCTGTATTTCTTTGTACAATACGCAAATAAAATATCAGCCCATTTTTAAACAAAGACACTTTGACGTAAAAATTTGAACATCTTCATATGAATTTCCTCGTATTAAAAATATAAATAATGTGCCTGCTACAAATTCATAGGGCAAACCTCACAATATCTCGCTGATGTCAGCTATGCTGCAACAGCGTTGTTGCACTTTATATTTCGTAGTTACGTTCTTTGGTCTCTTATGTGTATTCTGATAAGCCCAGAACGCTCACCAACACGGCTTTAGTTTGGTTTCTTGTGCCTTTCGATTCAGTCTAATAATGCATTTTATAGGATACTGTATTGAAGTATGTCTTTAAATGTTCGTTCAGTGCAAATATTTTCCCTTAATCAACATTGATTTTAATGCTTTCCTGCAGTCAATGAGAAAAAGGCAGAGAAAGGCCCATTGTGAAAAAAAAGGGAAGAGTATTAACAAGAATTCAGAAGTAGCTCTTAAAAAGATGATATGGCAACACTGGTAGCATTTTTGCGTTTACAGATTACATCATTCTTAGTTAACGTTTCCGTTGCCTCATTGTTATGTACTTCTCTACGAATGTCTAAAGCCATGTCATCCGCATCTTCGCTTTTTATTTTAATAAAAGTCCATGATATTCTGGAGCTCTTAAGTGGTCATGACCGTCTTCCGAACGTGTAATCAAGTTTTCGCTACCACCACCGCGAACACATACCACAGCATCACCATAGTAGTTTATATTCTAGACCGTTTCGCATTGTAAATTACATGTACTTTACTACGATGATCAAAATCGCTGCAAAACCTACCTCTGCAACAATTTCACTTTATATAGCTAACTTAAATTAGACAAAGAAACACTGCAATTTTGCGCAGATGGCTAATCAGTTACGGGGTCGGGCCGTCTCCCTACTTGAGAACATGGTTTTCCGAGTTCGAGTAAGGATGTCACTCGATATTTTCGGCAGAACTCTTATCTTGCTATCTATAACTGTGTTTAGTACTGTTGCCCAAGTTTTGTTTTTCTGTAGTGAAAGTGGGTCCTTCACTATTGCAATTAATTCAATCCATTATCTTTACAAAAAAAATGCCCATAAGGTTTTCGGTAGAATACTTTGAGAGCTATTCAGATTTTGTAATCTTAATCTTTTGCCAAATTGGTCTATTTTTCTCGAAGATTCAAATTTTTCCGAGTACTACTGTTTTCTTCGCGAAGTTCTGCTGAACTATTAATATTTTGTACAGAGAAATCTAGAACTATAGCATTCATATTAGGAATTCGGAAAAAATAGGCCAAGTGCGAATATGGCTCAGGTATGACTTATGTATATCTATAGTGCACCCGTCTCGGGAGTCAAGAATCTTCACGATTTGTATCTGTTATCGATATCTATACTGCCACGATATCAGTCCCGGGAATTCCAAAACTTTCGAGAATGTTTTAATTTTAAGTTTAAATTTTTGGTGTAATTTCGCATTTGCTATTGCAATTCTTGAGAGGATTGGACCTTAACAGGCGGGCAGACAGACAGTGCGATAACAAATGACAAAAGATTACTTTTTGTCGTGTGCTGATAATGTGATCATCAATCCGAAGACTGGTTCGGTGCAGCTCTCCACGCTACTCAATCCTGTGCAAGCCTTTTCATCTCCCAATTACTACTGCAACTTACTTTCCTCCAGTACTAAATTGGTGCCATGTCTCAGAAAGTGTCCTGTCAACCGATCCCTTCAACTACAAATTTATTTTCTCCACAATTCTATTCAGTATCACCTCATTAGCACCACATTTCAAAAATCTCTATTCACTCCTCTAAACTGTTTATCGCCCATGTTTCACTTCCATACATGGCTACACTCCATACAAATACTTCCAGAATGGACTTCCTATCTCTTAAATCTGTATTCGATGTTACCAAATTTATCCACTTCAGAAACGCTTTTCTTGCTACTGCCAGTCTACATTTTATATCATCTCTAGGTCGCCATCATTAGTTATTTTCTGCCCAAATAACTAAACTCATCTACTTTTTAGTTTCCTAATTCCCTCAGCGTCACCTGATTTAATTCGAGCACATTTCATTATTGTTTTGCAGCTGTTAATGTTCCTTTCAGTATACATAATTAGAAATTAACAATTGCCGTATATCAAATTATGCCACATGAACAACCGTATCTTTTCACTGCACTAACTTATAAGCTTGAATGTTCTACACCACTTATTATACACCTTAACACATAAATTTCAATTTGGTACGCCTACACGTTCATGGAAAAAATAGTTTCTAAAAGTCGTACGGGAAGGCAGGCAAGAAGACGAACGGAAGAACAAAAAGGTGACCCTGTAAGGCAGGAGTCGTCACACTTTTTGGCTTAAAGGCCAATATTAACATTTTAGGGCGACACCACGGGCCGCATAGGAAAAGGAGAGGGGGGTGGAGGGATGAAGTGACCACTGAAAGTTAAATTTATGTTTCGCCAAACCAGTATACCCCTTACCCATTTTGAGTCTACATATTATAAGGTATCACGTCAGATATTTTAAAATGAAAAGGAAAAGGCTTGCATAGTGACCCGTTTTCTGTACCGAAGCAGGTACTGTGGCCCGTGCCATAGCAACAGGATCCCATTGTTATTTTTTTTTATTTCCACGCAAATTTTTAAGCCTCTTCACGCCCCTAGTATCTGAAAGATTACTACGCTGCTTCAGCAGGCTGTTTTCAATCAGACTTTTGAGTTAAGCCAAATACAATAGAACAGAAAGAATTAAGTAATCTAATTTAATGATTTCAAAACTGTCACAAATGCAAATGATAGCTTTGTTTGTAGAAGGGTTTAGAAGGCAGTTTTATCTGTTGTACTATGCGTGTTTTTTTGGAAGTAATTAACTTTTATTGGGACGAACACCTTGGTCTCTCTGTTCAGGCGAGTGGTGTGGCCACGTTTCCCGATCGCATGCCTTGTCGGCATTAGTGATCCACAGAAGAGACTATCAAAGTAAAATAAATAACAAGGAACTACATTTGTAGGCCAAGAGACGTTAAAATTCTGGTATTGTAATAAATAACTAAATAAATAAAAAGCTTGTAACACGCCGTACATGCGAGGTAACAAGTATATCGTATTTAACTTGCCTTACATCAAGCGACTCAAAAACAAAAATGTTTGACAAAAAATTACGGAAAAAGCTTCCTCTTGTAAAGTCTGACAGACAACAGAGCCACTAGAACTTGTCTGACCACTTCTCGTCAGGCAGTAGCGCCTTTCAGGGCATAAAATATGCAACAGTCGCTTTTCCCGTCCTCACAACTTTACCCTCCTGCTATCGATCTTACTATTAATTAGTAGGCTACATAAATTAGTATGTTACATAAGTTGATAACAGTAACTGCAATATGACACACGATCACAAATGTTTACAAAAGCTGGCCCTGTGAAAGAGCGGTTCTAGGCGCTTCAGTCCGGAACCGCGCTGCTGCTACGGTCGCAGGTTCGAATCCTGCCTCGCATGGATGTGTGTGCTGTCCTTAGGTTGGTTAGGTTTCAATAGTTCTAACTATAGGGGACTTATGACCTGTGCTCAGAGCCATTTGAACCATGTGTTTCCTAAATGTTCCGAATCTCATTTTCTTTTACTCACTGCATTGTATTACAACAGCCTTAATTTGATTTCGTATTACTTGCTTCAAACCTGAACCACTTTTCTAGATAACTGTCTTCATAATGCGCATTCAAAAATCCATTTAGCTTCCGTTTGACATTTATACTATTGCAGCTGATCGGTGCACGTGCGCACACTGGTGACTTTTCACCACTAGAAAGACAGGCAAAATATTCCCCCTCTCATTTCCATTATCCCACAGTGGCAGCACTGACTACCAGGTGAGCGACAACCTTTACTTAGCTCACGGCCGAATTCGCAAACGTCAAGTAAAATTAAGCAAATCTTAAAACGTTACTGTTTTTTGTTTGTTACTTAGTAAGAGAAATACATTTTTAAGAAGTTGTAAACGTTAGTTAACCTTTTTGTGCTGCTTTTAGTTGCTAGAAGCATATTATTATGAAATACGGGTGAGAAGCGCGGGCTGCACGAACACTTTATTCGGTCCACAGTTCGACGACCACCGTTTTTACCGACTGAGGAACGGAACCCGGAAAATGCACATTGCTGAGAGTAGGATGCCAACTTCACCAGACTGCTTCCATGCTGCAAGAAACACAAAACTTAAAAGCTATCGACCGACGCAAACGCGTAACTTGATCGAACTAATTAACTTTTATTTTGTTCCTTGCCTCAAGACTTCTTCACGTCGGGGTATCACAAGGAAACAAGAATTCAGGATTTTCGCGGTTTGCGCCATCATATCACGTTTTTCTGTGAACTGTGCGATCACACTGAAAAGATGGCAAATTTTAAGATCTATAAAACCATTTTACATACCCATATTTATTCTACGTCATAGCTATTGTCCGCAGCATGATATTGCATCTCTCAAGAGAGAATACCATAAGTCACACGAAAAGGAATTAGCACATTTTTGGTTTGTTGAACCTAAGTATAAAAGAATGAAATCATTGGCCTCTACAATAGCCGGAACGGAATTACCGAGCCACTGAAATACGTACTAGAAAAAAAAAAAAATCTATTGGAGCTATCCTCTTCCAGTATACTTTAAGAAATTAGGAAGTTATTTTCCGAAGCATTGTATAAAACTATTAGTCCGAATTGATATATGCATTTATCCAGACTCCAGTCAATTCAATTTTAGATTTATCCGCAACATAACTGCATGACATTTACTGCTTCGAGAACATCTAATCGAGCACTAAAGAAATCACGCGACTAAGAATAAAATCATGAAAGACGTCCAAATACCAAGGCGTAAATATTGATTGGAATTAAATACGGCTAAGAGTAATTAAGTGTGTTTCATTAAGTTAAAATCGGTTCGGTTCATTTGAATCCGATGACTTACTCACTACACACTAGTTAATATAACGACATAATGGAACAGATACAGGGTGAGTCAGGAGGAAAGGTACAAACTGCTTTGAGACGCGATAGTATTACCGATTCTAAACAAAAAACTTCCATGGACATACCCCCTATTGCGAATGGTTTTCGAGATAGAACACGTTCAATATCACTTTGTTCGTTTTTCTTTAATAACTCGAAAACCGCACACTCCAACGAAAACGTGTCGTACTAAATAAAACTAAATTAAATTTGCTACAAAAGAGTTATTTTTTGTCTAGGACTAACAGTTTGCTCGGAGAGATCGCGGGAATATTGAAAATCTCGCTCGACGCGCTATAGCTTCGGCACTTTTTGTAGGCTAGTTTGAGATAGTTTTCCGACTTGATAGACCACAAGCGTCCTGTATCAAAATGTTCGTCTCAACCTCCTCCACACTACTGTGGTACGTTGTGAATAATAACAATGAATAATACAGAAAATAAATAGAAATGTACATTAAAAGTGTTCTATCTCGGAAACCATTCGGAATAAGACGTATGTCCACATCAAGTTTTTTGTTCAGAATCAGTAATGCTATCACCCGTCAAAAGACTTACGGTACCTTTCCTCCCGACTCACCACGTATATATTAAAAAGCCGCATACCTAGAGGGACGTTTGACTGGTAAGAAAAATAGGGCACTCCGTGTGTTGGCAAGCAGCGATTTATGAAAGACGCTAACACGGCTACCGTACTCTTAAGTTCTCAGTTCAGTCAGTGATCTAGTGGCTCTTTTTATTGCGTGCGCGCGCGCTCTCATGTATTTTTTTACGGGTGTTTCCTCAATAAAATAAAAAGTGAAAACTCGTCAGATGTTTTGCGATATAGTTTGTCTGAAAGCAAGAAATAAACAAATTAGAGAAAATTTGACACGCCTTTGAATGATACGCCTTTGAATGATGCTCGAAATTACGCACCGGTGTCGGAACAGCAAATGAGGTGGCGATTGAGAATGTCAAGTTCAAAGGCGCGTCAAATGTCCCTATAATCCATTGTTTCTTGCTGTTAGAAAAATCATTTCACAAAACAATTGACCTATTTTTATTTTCAAGTTTCGTTTAAAAAGCATGTATTTCTGCACTTGCGTCTTCTGTTTTCAAAATATCAGGAGTTTAGTTTTCGATTCGATGGAGACCATTTTGACAGTTAAATATTTCACCAATTCAGAATGTTATGCGCAAAAAACTATGCTTTGAAGTGATTAACTTTTTGACATTTATACAGCTAGCAGCAGCTGTTTGTAAAATCTTCCAATTTTCTCTCACATTGCAATGTTTATTATCCTGCTGATTCTAAAGCATTTTTTTTTTATTGCACAGCTGGAGCCCATGTTAGCCAATTTGATAAGTTATCCCATTTCTCCATTTCCCACTCTTCTTTTGAATAGGTAAATTTGGAAAAAATCCATTGTGCAATTGCCGAGGAACCGTGTTTTCGTCCCGTTCAAACAAAAAGAAAAAAGTCTACACTGATATATTCTTCCATTTTCATTTGTTAATTTCCAGCTTTTAGTAGCCGTGTCTTTTCATGTCAGCGCTGGGAATTTCAGCTTACTACATACATTTACGTTTCACACTATACGAGGTGCCTTTTTGTTGTTTTTAAAATGAACACGTTATTTTGCAGCGATACTATTTTTATGGTACATTTGTTTCGCCCTCTTCACCGTCTTTTTACAATCGAGAAGTGATCGCTAAAAATGGGCTACCGTACGACAAACACGTTTCACAATAACGCGGGGAGTGTTATGCTGGGGGCATTAAACTAACAGTTTTCTATAGTACGTGCCAAGTGAGTATATGCCGTTAATGAAAGTCAAGATGTGAAGTTCTGTCAGATAAATAGGTGGGAAATTGTTATATATTAGTTTGAGAGAATGACCCTATTTTAACAAGAAAATTATGTTTCCCCTCGTCCTCCTGAAACCCTAATCATATAAGCAATGTTTTCTAAGGTATCCATTAATGTACGGTAGTCTGAGAAACAGAATTCACATCTTCACGTCGAAACGATTTACGCTCATTTACCAACGTACAAATCGCCTGTCTTATATACTGTGGCTACTTTTGTAACTTAATGTTCTCCCCCACCCCCTCTCGATGTCTGAGAATCACAGACATGCAACACAGACAGTACTTAGAAACGTCTACTGTAAAGTACAGTGTACACACTTTGCGTAGAAATACACACGATTACAAACAGGTGTTTTGCAACACATCACTCCCTCTCTATGTTTATTCATTGATTCCCCATTCTGATATCTGCACATCTTGTATCACTGCCATGAAACTTAATATACACTATTTTTCAATTAAGACGAAGCTAACCCAGCAAGCTATAGTAGGCTTAACTTTCAAGTAATCGAATCTGTTACAAAAATCTAAACACACACACACACACACACACTTGCTGAATAGCTGTACAAGCAGGGTAAGGAAGTATTGGTATATTTTTACCTTTCGTTGAAATATCCACATATATCGTGTCAGTCTTCCAAACTTGTACAGTATGTACGTCGTCTTCCTGTGCTGAGGATCTTACATGTCATAACACACTTCACAAGGCCTTGACCATTTAAATTGGCAGTCGCTGATGCGCACTGGTACTTTGCCCTTCACATCACGGCACTTCTTGTACCTATCGGTTACAAGAAGCATAGGCAGAGCACTATCATCAATACGCTGTATTTATCTTTGTACTATGACGGAGCTGTACTTTGTAGTTTGTATTCTTCCAGGCAATGAAATAACTCATTGCATTTTTACAGTTTCATTGTGTAACGTACTCCGCAGAAAAAATTTGTAACAACAACACATAAGAAGTAAACAAATATTAAAGAATAAAAAGCGAATGAAGTAAACGATGTATCACATTAGCTCGCTAGGCAAGTTCGACTTAATGTTAAACGATACTTACGCGAAGAGAAACTAGTGCGGTTTGTGACGTGGTTATCTGACGATAAGTGCAAGGACATGTTTTATTCACCACTGTTTTAGAACATTTACAATGTTAGGTGTGGAAAGTTTATAAGCTAGAGAACATCCGTTTATCTGAGTTGTCGCCTTTTGACGTTTGTTGGCGTATTGTTTGAAACAGCTGTTAATAGCGATATGGTAAATTGGCCTTTATATTCAGTTTCTCCATTTGTAATGTATATATGTTACAGTATTGTAATGTGTATGTTTATTCTCTTTAGGCTCGATATTTCCGGGAGCAGGATATAGATGGTATGTGATCTAATAATTTGTTACGAACTTGTAAGGGTGTGTAAGCCAAATGTAATGGCAGTCCCTACTTTCAGAATTTCGTGAATGCTTCTACCTTTTCGCACGAAGTGGACAGATTCGTACCTTGGATGAGTTAACTATTATAATGAGATCGCTGGGTATGAGCCCAACGATCCAGGAACTTAAAAAGTATATGAAAGATAAAGGTAAGAAAATTGCCATTTCGAAAGCAGTTTGATCTACCTGCTCAAATATCAAACCAGAAAGTTGTGTATTTATTTGTGTTTAGTGTGCCATGGCGACGTTACTTTTTGAATTTTGTCACTTTCGGCTGTATCATCTGGTACTTCTGAAAAATGTAACTCAAAACTTTTAAAACTGGTTGAAGGACTAGTAAATTATATATTACATTATTTTTTTGCTTTGCTACACTATGGATTGCTCACTACATTTAAACACTGCCTCTGTAGATCTAAAAAGATTTCACTGAGTGCACAGTATAGTTACAAAATGACCTGCTTAGGTGTACAGGTGACGTATCAGTGTAATCTGTTAAAATTGAGAGATGTAATGTATAGATATAATTTGTAAAACTGGAGATATCTTATGAAATATACGCGCTTCTTTGCTTAGAACAATCTGATTAAAAGGAAGAAAAAAGATCTGCATACAGGATATAGCTAGATTAATTTAAGCAGAGTACTCATTGTGAAGATACAAATTAAATCTATTAAACATTAATTTGAACACTTAAGTGCTTTGCAAAGCATGCACATGGATTCCTTTAGCTGTAGTACTAGCTCATTAGAATTATTGTAGATGTACCAGCAATTCAGTCAGAAATACGCTGCAGACTGGATCCCCCTCCTTTCAGCTCCCTCCCCCCATGCCATTAAGGCCGATTGCAAGTACTAGTTTTCGTCCAGTTATAAGTTTGGTTGAGTGTTGGTGAAGCCAATGAATACTCTCACCTTTTCTTATAAATAACTAGAAGTGCAAGGTAAATTTAGAAAAGCTGTATTAAGTAATAGTTGAAGTTCCAAAGAGTATTGGATGCATATTACTTACATATACCAAACACAAAGTATGAAAAATAGAAGGGGAGGAGCACTACATTACTCCTGCTGTTATATACTCACTTCTCAAAGTGGAGAGGGGTAGTGTGTATTTGTATGTGACAAATATTTGGTTTCGGATCTGTTTGCTTGTGCCAAATTTATATTTTTTGTGTGGGACAGCACATCATCATTTTCAAAAAGACAAGTTATAAATTTGATTGTATTTAATTTATGATGCATGAGAGGGAGGATTTTTATGTAACTCTTTTGATTTGCCACTAATGATTTTTCTATGGTCTCATTGCAACTACCATACTTTGGAGGCTTTTTGAAATATTAGAACTACAATAAATCTGTTTAATCTACACATTCTTTCAGAGAAATAAATTATTATGGAGAAGTAAGACTTTTAATAATAACTAACAATATAGTTAACATTTATACTTTGTGAACCACTCTGAAGTGCACAGCAGAGGGTACATCCCATTATACCAGTTATAAGTCTTTTTCCCCCATTTCATTCACATATGCAGCACAGGAAGAATGACTATTTAAATGCCTCTGTGTGTGCTGTCGAATCTTGTTCTCACAATACCTATTGGAGTGATATTTAGGGTGTTGTAGTATAGCCCTAGTCATCATTTACAGTTGGTTCTCGAAACTTTGGAAGTAGCCGTTCTCGGCACGCTTTATATTTATCTTTAATTTTGTGTCAGATTAGTTCTTTCAACATTTCTGTGACATCCTCCTGTAGGTCAAACCAACCTGTGACCACTTGTGCTGCCCTTTTCTGTGTGTGTTCAAATATCCACTGCTCGTCCTATTTGGTAGAGATCCCACAAACTGAGCAATATTCCAGGATGGGTCACATGATTGTTTTGTAAGCAATCTCCTTTGTAAATTGATTGAACTTTGCCTGTATTCTACCAATAAACTGAAGTCTACCTCCTGTTTTGCCCACAATTGAACCTATGTGATCATTCAATTTCATATCCCTGCAATGTGTTACATCCAGGTATTTGTATCAGTTGGCCAATCCAACAGTGACTTGTTGATATTGTAGTTATGGGATACTAAGTTTTTTTGTTTTGTGAAGTGCACAATTTTATGTTTCTGAACATTTAAAGGAAGTTGCCAATTTTTGCATCACTTTGAAATCTCATCAAGATACGATTGAAGGTTCATGCAGCTTTTTTCAGGTAGTACTTAATTATAGGTAACAGCATCATTTGCAAAAAATACTCTGTGTTACTATTAATATTGTCTATAACAATAAAAGGAATTATTGACAATGTAATGTAAACCTTTACAGTCCTTTTTCTTCACCCCTCTTTGTTCCCCTTCAACTCCTCTACCAGAATAACTGGCTCCAAAAGCTTGTAAAATTTTAACCTTTTTGTGTTCTCCTGCCACTGCCTGGTTATTAATATTGTCTGCAAGATCGTTAATACACAACATTAACAGCAAGTGTCCCAACATACTTTCGTGGGAAACCCAAAGTTGCTTCTACATATGATGAGGACACTCCATCCAAGATAACAAGTTGTGTCCTCCCTATCAAAAAGCCCTCAATCTAATCACAAATTTTGCTTGATGCCCCCATATGATTGAACTTTTGACATAAGTGTATGCGTGGTACTGAATCAAATGCTTTTCGGAAATCGATGCATACTGCGTGTACTTGACTGGCTTGATCCATGGCTTCCAGTATGTCACATGAGAAAAGTGTAAGTTGGGTTTCAGATCATTAGTTTTCAAAACCTATGTTGGTTGTCATGGAGGAGGTCATTTTGTTTGAGATACCTAATTGTGTTTGAGCTCAGAATATCTTCTAAGAGCCTCAACAAATCATTTTCAAGGATATTGGATGGTAGTTTTGTAGATCACTTCTGTTACCTTTCTTGTATATGGGTGTGACCTGTGCTTTTTACCAACTAGTGGGCAGCCGTAGATATAACTATTTCACTCATCGTTACATTGAAATGAGAATTGTGTCTGAGTAGTACTTCTGGGTTTTCCGTTGTATAGAACCTTTTGAAAACAGAGCTAAGCATTTCTGCTTGTGCTTTGCTAGTTTCAACTTCAGTCCCTGTCTCATCTGTGAGAGAGTGGACATGAACTTTGATAGTCTTTTGATCTTCATTATTAATTATCAACAGCACAAAAGACAATGATGAACACCAAAATTATCTATTTACCAACGTCAACACATTTAAAAGTAAAGCAAGTGCATAACATCTAAAATTGTTTTGTGCTTGTTGGGATGTATGGTGAAAATTGGCATAAAACAAAGATGCAGTAACAGCTAGGGAAATACGGAAGCGTCCGATCCCGCCCGTCTGCTTTGACCCATGACGTCACAAATATGGCGGAAACGACCATAAACCACGATTACAGCATGGCGCATATAAAGTCGTTAACATACACATTATGAAGACGAAAATACATTGAAAAAAAAACACACACACACACACACACGTTCCACAAAAAAGCCTAATGACACTAACGGAACAAGTGCTAAAAATAGGGGGTTTTTGGGTGGGGACAAACTAAATATAAACAAATTAGACACTGACACCCACCCCCATGCAAAACAACAACAAAAACTGACATCACAAAACGCGAATCGGACACTTCCCTTGACCTATATAGCTCAACAGCAGCTCCCGATCCAATAAATTGGGATCGAACACTTCCCTTGACCTGTTATCCTTAAGACATCTCCACATACAGCCGTCCATGGTCCGAGACGCCGGAACTTTAAGTAAGCCTTATTTCTTCATGACATACTGAACACTTCATGCTTTATCCAAAAATCTGAATAGTTGAAGAAATTTTATCAGACACAACGCACTGTCCCCCATCATAGCCGACAACTGAAAACTGTTGACCCTGTCAGTCATATTACGTCATGGGTCAAAGCTGACGGGTGGGATCGGACACTTCGGTCGACCCACAGCTAGGAGACAGCTTCACTGTCATGAGTCATCTTTCCATGACTCTTGTTAGAAAAACTCTTCTGTCCTTGCCACACATTTCCTCCTATTTTTTTCATCTTCTACATTAACATCTGTCCATATCTGTTGTTGGCCCTTTTCCTTCCAAACTTCTGTAGCTTGCTCGTGCACATTCCAAAATCTGTTTGCATTACTTTCTTACTAAAATGTTCCTAACAAATTTTATTTCGTTCAGTTGTACTTTCCTATCTACTATGATCAGTTTTTCAGTTTGTGATGTTATAGGGCCAAAATGAGGTCTCTCAAAATATCTTGGTCTTGATGACAATGATGATGTATAGCCTGAAGCATATGTTAAGTGGGAAAGTGGTAATTTGTTTACAAGTTGGCAAAGGAAACAAGTAATGTTTGTGGTAACAGATTGATTATAGCACCCCACATTTAACACACTTTTCCTCATTAAATCTAAAACTGCAAGAAAATTTAGGTACATAGTGAGCATGTATCCAAAAGTTTGTTGAGGCATATGTATGATGTACATACATCATGCATAAGTCATGAGTTTTTTTCTGGAGGCACCTGCAAATAAGTGTTTTAAAGTTTAAAATTACGGTAGACAGTACAAACATATTCTACAAAGTATTAGTATATTTTCAGTGAATCTTTTAATATTTTAGTTAAAACATGAAAAGATATAGGTTTACTTTAGTTGTCATGTCGTACTTCGTGTTCTTGTGCTAAATTGCTGGGTGTAGTCTGATTGTGCAGTTTCTTTATGATATTTGCATCATTGGTTAATATTAGTACCAGTGTTTCCAATTTTTCTCACTAAAGGAAGGAATAGTTCTGAAACAGAAAAGAGATGGACAAAAATTGTGCTGATAACAACGAATGTTTAATCCAATGTCAGTTGTATTTAGATTTGTGGAGAAAAAAATTCATTTTTTGTGAGGAGTATTAAAAGCACTTCACTGACTGCGTGTAGTGGTTATCCAAAATGATTTCCTGTAATAAATAAAATAAGGGTGTATATAGCTGGTCACACTATGTATTCGTAATATAGTTCATAATGTTGTGGCTGACAATAACAAAATGATGAATCCCATTGAAAGAAGAAGAAAGTGTTACAAATTTTTAATTTGCTTTTGTTTAAAAATTGGTAGGTGGAAAGATGTCATTTGCAGAGTTCCTTGAAGTGATGCACACCCACAGCCAGGCTGAAGTTTTACCAGATGAAGTAGTGGCAGCATTTCAAGCAGCTGATCCTGGAAAGAAAGGTGTGTTACCAGCTCGGCAGTTGAAGCATATGCTGCTTAACTGGGGTGAAAGACTTAGTGGGAAGGAAGGTAAATAATAATAATAATAATTTTTTTTGCTAAATAGTATTTACGTGATTCATATGCAATGTTATGCTTTTACTATAGTTTTTCGATTTATTTTTAAAAAAGTTGATTCGTAATAAATAAAAATTATTTATTACATAGATACAAATTATTTTGTATTATAAGTTAATAAATCAGCTCGCTATAAATGTATCAGTGGTTCTCAGTAATGGCCTTTATATGTTATTGGATCATTCCTGTGGGTTATGAAGTGTATTGTAAGCAAAAGAAATAGAATGAAATAAGTGTTTGACAGACTTTAATCAATTTCTAAATGTTATATATGTGGGAAATTTGATAAATAATTCCCATGTTCCTTTTTTTATTTTTGTCATTATTTCTGTGCAATCCTTTTAGTCTCCCTTCTCTCCAGTAACCACGTCCCAGTGGTGGGAAGTTTTAAAATTCCGTCGAACAAGCCGTGTTTGTTCAACTGACAAATGGCTCAGCTAACAGCAGCAGAAAGTCCTTCGTGATATGAGTACTTTAGATTACGTGCAGTAACACTTCTCAAACATATTTATGCAGTTTTTTGATTAAAGATTGGCAATGTGGGGGTCAGTAGTAATTTTATTTTTCTGTTCAGTTGTTAATTCATGATAATACACTCCTGTGACACTTTGACCACACATAGCTCTGTCTGTTGCGGCAAATCCATGATAATCATAAGCAAAATATGCTTGAGAGTAATGATTTTTTTTAATAGTGGGAAGTTTGACCTTTCCACTTCTTTAACTGTTATTTCAAATTCAGAAAGAAGCTTTTCCTTAAAAGTCAAATCTTTGTTTCAGCAAGATTGAAACAACTACGCATTTGCACTTATGTTCAGCACTCAAGTAACGAGGGAGAGAGTGATTGCACAAAAATTTTCCTCTTGTTGAACTCATTTATCAGAATATGGAATTCCTGTAGCGTCAGAAATTCCCTCTTACGTTGACCAATGGTCTTATCCAAGAGTGCCTACAGCAAGTTTCATATTTCATGAACCTGTTATTTAGGGCTTTCATGACCTTGGGTGGTTGTTTATGGTTACACACAATGCCACGCTAACAGTCATTCAAATTTGGAACTGTACTACTACTACTACTACTACTACTACTACTACTACTACTGTTAGCTGTTCAGAGTTCAGACACAAAAGTTTCAAATGAATACATGATCTTTAATCCTCAGGTCACAGTAAAGGAGATTATTGCAGATTACAAATTTATTACAAAAAAAGGAAAAACAGCAAAACAGAAGATTGTTGGCTTCTTTATTTTAGCAGCTGTGAAGTGAAGGGGAAAAATTGTTTAGGGACAAATAAAACTTATATTTTATTAACACATGAAATCATTTTACATATAGGCTATGCATAAGATCTCGTTTCCAACCAATTCTTCTTCAGTTTCAAAACCAGTATTTTTCAGATGATTTGAGATTGAAATTACGTTATTCATGTATTCGTCCATGTTTTTGCACTTGTTCAGCGTTGCAGTTATCAGTTCACAAAGTAATCATACTTTCTTGGTTAAACCTCCACCTTGAAATGCGTATTTCAGTTTCATTAATGAAATGAAGCATGTTAGTTCTAGTAGTCCTGAGAGAAAAACTACCAATAAAGGTAAGGCACATTCTGCTTTTTATTCTTTTAGTGAAGTGAGTGATCGTAATGCAAAATGGTTTCCAGATTCAGGAGCATCTGTGCACATTATTAAAGCTCCATCAGTGTTGTTTGATGCTCACTCAAGGTCTGACATTGGACTTTCTGATAAACATGATATTGACAAAAAAAGTGGGCTGCTTCTGCAAGTCTCCCACAATAGCTGACATAACAAATAATATTGCACATCCAGTGTTGCCAACATGTGCATTGTGGCTCTCATATGTACTCAATTACTCTTTTTGATTGTGTTACAGGATGTTGAAACCTTTATCATGAGCAGGGTAGTGTGCGTGCGTGTGTGTGTGTGTGTGTGTGTGTGTGTGTGTGTGTGTGTGTGTGTGTGTGTGTGTGTGTCAAACTCGAGTATTCATATAGAGGTACAGGAGAGTCCTCCTCCTCCGTCCACCATCCTGAAATATTCTTTACATGTTAATTGTTTAATCCGAATCCATATTAATTTCATCTTCTGGTTCACTTTTTCAGTGGAACAGATTTTTAGGGAAGCAAATGTTTCACACAATGGACAGGTGAAGTACCAGGACTTCGTGAAGATTGCATGTGCTCCTGTGCCAGATTACTATTAATGCCTCATAGATCACATGTGCCTGGGTTATGACAGTATTTTATACAGTATACATTTATAATGCATTTGGTGGAGGCATTGCAAACTTTTCTATTTTTTGAAACTCCATGAGTTGCTTAGAGATCCACTCATGTTATATTATTGGTATTTAATTTTGTATATGAAATGTGTGTGTCTGTATTTATCACATGAAAAGTATGTGACAAAAATTATTTTTCTTTTGTTTGGGAAAAAATCCATAATTACTTCTGAAAGGTGACATAATCTGACTGTACAATAGTATTATACTGAATTTTAAGCAATTCCTGTGATATTGAATATAAGTACTTAATTGAAACATTTGATTTATGGACATTGCTGTTAAACTATTTGTTTTAATGCACTTTTATATAATGTATTTTTGATGTGCATGGAAAAGACTTTGTAAAGAGAGAGAAGTAAAGTTTATTACATTGAAAAATCATGTGTTAATTATCAGTGGCTTTGTTTGTTTCTTTGTTACTGAAATTATGTTCTGTTTGAGGTTAGGCTTCCAACCTCTTTTGTTATTCCAGATAGCAAATCCTTAAAAGTAAGTAGCATATGCAGTAAATATCAGATTGTGAGAATATCTTCAACTAACCATTTATAAACAAATATTAACACTTGCATAAAAAAAGTTAGACTACTTATGGGCATTGTAAATAATTTTCTATAAATGTTACCAAACAAATTTTGATGCACAAAATATGTAATACAATGGCAGATTTTATAAACTTTTAGACTATCTCATTATGGGGTGGTTTTCCCTCACTTGTTCACATAGTATTTTTTATCAATCCCATAATGAAAGAAAGCATTCAGGGACATGGAATGAATAAAATTATACAGGGTTATTCAAAATGATGGACACAGTTTAATTGATTTGTATTTCATAGGGTATAAATTGTACAACAAAAATCTACATACCAATCAAAGGAGGAAGTTTTAATTTTTTTGAAACACAGGTTATAAATGTTCAGCGTGTCTCCATTTGATGCCCAGCAAACATCTAAGTGATAGCCAAACTCATCTCTAGGGTTACGGAGTTTACCTTGGCAGTAACACGGTTCAGCTGGTCGGCCAGAGTTGCAGGTAGAGGTCAGATACCAGCCTACTTAACATAGCACCACAAGAAAGTCATGGTGGCCAGAAGTGTTGAGACAGGGCTTTATTTTCTTTGCAGAGACATCTAGTTTATTGAAATTAAGCTAACTGCTTATGCTTTTCCTAGTTGGTGTTTCAATGCGCAATCGGGGACGAAATGCCCGCCACATTTAACTGCCGACTCACTTCTTGCAAACTCAAGAATGCATAAACTCTTCTGTTGCATCTTAGCCATTTTCAAATGGTCTATTGGTGTGAGAACCCTAACAGCTGTTTATGCCCTAGCGGCCATTTATACAACTAGTGGTTAACAAAATTTCTAACCTTCCTCTTTTATTCAATATGTAGTCTGTTCATGTTTCATTTATTTGTCATGAAATGCAAATTAATTAAATTAGGTCAGTATGTTTGAATTCGAAGAAGCAGCCACTGCAAGCTATTTTTGTCAAGTGTTGTTGTTGTTGTTGTCTTCAGTCCAGAGACTGGTTTGATGTAGTTCGCCATACTACTCTATCCTGTGCAAGCCTCTTCATCTATGAATAACTACTGCAATCTAAATCCTTCTGAATTGTGTACTGTGTTCATCTCTTGGCCTCCCTCTATGATTTTTACTCTCCATGCTGCCCTCTGATACTAAATTTGTGATTCCATGATGCCTCAGAACATGCGCTACTAACCAATCCCTTCTTCTAGTCGAGTTGTGCCACAAATTCCTCTTCTCCCCAATTCGATTCAGTACCACCTCATTAGTTACGTGATCTACCCATCTAATCTTCAGCATTCTTCTGTAGCACTATATTTCAACAGCTTCTATTCTCGTCTTGCCTAAACTGTTTATTGCCCATGTTTCACTCCCATACAAATACTTTGAGGATTTCTCACACTTAAATCTACACTCGATGTTAACAAATTTTACTTCTTCAGAAATGCTTTCATTGCCATTGCCATTGACAGTCTACATTCTATATATCCTCTCCACTTCGACCATCATCAGTTATTTTACTATCCAAATAGCAAAACTCATCTACTACTTTAAGTGTGTCATTTCCTAATCTTATTACCTCAGCATCACCCAGTTTAATTTGACTACATTCCATTATCCTCATTTTGATTTTGTTGATGTTCATCTTATATTCTTCTTTCAAGACACTATCCATCCAGTTCAAGGTCCTTTGCTGTTTCTGACAGAATTATGTAATTGGCAAACCTCAGTTTTTATTCCTTCTCTATGGATTTTAATTCCTACTCCGAATTTTTCCTTTTGTTTCCTTTACTGTTTGCTCAATCTACAGATTGAATAACATCTGCGATAGGCTGCAAACCTGTCATACTCCCTTCTCAACCACTGCTTTCCTTTCAAGCCCCTCAACTTGTATAATTGCTGTCTGGTTTCTGCAGAAATTGTAAATAGACTTTTGCTCCCTGTATTTTACTCCTGCCACCTTCAGAATTTGAAAGAGATTATTCCACTCAACATTGTCAAAAGCTTTTTCTAAGTCTAAAAATGCTGGAAACATAGGTTTGCATTTCCTTAACCTATCTTATAAGCTAAGTCATTGGGTCAGTATTGCCTCGTGTGTTCAAACATTTCTATGGAATCCAAAATGATCTTCCCCGAGGTCGGCTTCTACCAGTTTTTCCATTCCTTTGTAAAGAATTCGTGTTAGTATTTTGCATCCGTGACTTATTAAACTGATTGTTCGGTAATTTTCACATCTGTCAACACCTGCTTTGTTTGGGATTGGAATTATTAAATTCTTCTTGACGTCTGAGAGTATTTCACCTGTCTCATACATCTTGCTCACCAGATGGCAGGCAATCAGTGGTTCTTATAGAATGTTGTCTACTCCCGGTGCCTTGTTTTGACTTAGGTCTTTTAGTGCTCTGTCAAATTCTTCATGCAGTATCATACAGGGTGCATACGACCCGGGACAACCAGGAGATCTAGGAAAAACCCGGGAATTTTTTCATCCAAGAGAAAACCGGGAAAAACCCGGGAATTGTTTATTGTTTTGGTTTTCAGTTAAATTTTTGTGATTTGAGTGGTAAGAACCAATACTTTAACAAAGGAGATTACTGTACCCCGCTACTGCAGAATAACACTGCAGCGACAAAACATGAACAGAGAAAAACAAAGTAAAATAAACTTAAGTTACAAAGGAAATGCGCCGTATACAACAACAAAACACAGTGTTCATACAAGCATCTGCCAACAACAAAATGTGTGAAAGACTTTTGGAAGACTATGCAATGCTTCATAAGAACAAATTGCCTCCGATGAGTGTGACGTGACAGCTGTTTTTAATTAGATTCCTTTGAACAGTTGTGGGTGGGCTCTTGGGCATGCGTAGTTGACTCGCGTTTGAGTAGTACCTTCTCCCGCTTCTTGTTACAGAAGTGTGGCTTGGCGCCACTACCTAATATTGCCTCGATTCGGAAATGTAGTAAATCCGGGCCTGATGCAAAGGGCAGTCTGAGTTGTGGTGGGGAGGTGGGTCATCTTCACGTGACCTGTGTTGACGTTCAGTGATTTTGTTGTTTTCTCTTTCTTTATTGCTCTCGCGTTAAATGATAAAATGGATTTTTGTGACCGAGAGATACCAAATGAATTAAAATACATTTGCATAATTACGGATGGCTAGACTAGGTCATTAGTTTCGGATTTTATTTCCACCCTTCTGACAATCAAGCAGTAATCGCCTTGCAGAAAAATGAAGTTATCTTTGCCGGTTTGCTAAAGAGATTTGGCTTTTATTAATCTTTTCTGCTGAGGCAGTCAGTTTGTTTGAAACAAACTGTTTAATTTCACACCGTTGGCTAGTTTCAACAGTTCGCTGATTTCAAGTGCATGTATGACATTATGCCATAATAAAGAAACAAACATGAGACAATACTGGTACTCCAAGAAAATTTGCATCCCAATCTGTACATACGAATGTGCACTTTAAGCTGAATTATGCATTTTAGTATGGTTCACGAAATTCCGATGCTCTTGAAGTATCCGTTGATGTCTTGTTTCTTTTATGACCTAATGTATCATCTTTTCATGTTTTACATGTACGAGCATACAGCCTTCCTGTGTCATCGCGCGGTGACGACTGTTATCTGGCGCTCTCTTGCAGCTGCTGAAACGAACCTATTTCTAACAGGTAGCGGGAAAATATTGCGAACGGTGGTTTGGAAACAGTTACATACATTAAAAGCAAATTTCCTTTTACGCAAGATGAAATATGTACGAGAATGTACGATGAATTTTGTAAATAACAAAACGTTTTACTCTCATATAAAAATCAACTCTTTGAGGACGGCCATTTAGAAATAATTTCAAGCTCAGAAGATCACACATTTACGTCGTTATGAAAAATTTTACTGGCACATTTGTATGATGTATCTTAAAGTGTATCACGCGTAGAAAAGATCAACATTATATGTGGAAGCTTAGCTTCTCTTCCAGCTTATTAATCTTGGAGGCCAATATTATATGTGAATGCTATGTATATAAATTTAAACAATTAACTTTTCTTATTTGTGTTTTTGCGCTTCTTAAGAGTGATCTGGCTATCGGCTGACTACATCAAGTGTCCTATGCTGTCATCAGCTGGGGAGATCACGTGACATGAGTGATGAGTGGCTTACAAAAGTGCATCGCAATCTCAATTTCAATGCTTAGGAAAGTAACATGCGGTATTTGGTGGAATTCGAATTTATACCTTCGTAATATGAAAATATGCAGCGTACGTATTGCTGCACATCAAATGTGTTTCCAAACGCGTTTTTTCCCCCCTGAGTTTCGTCTTCTAAAGTGGCGGAAAATTCTACGTCGGTATATAAAATCATAAACATTCAAAGGACTGATTAGTTTTACAGTGCCAAGGAATAGTATACAGTCACTTAAGATGGAAGAAGTGTATTTTCGCCCGGGAGAAAGCGTAATTTTAACCGGGAAATCCGGGAATTTTTTTTTTCCTTGTCCACGTAGACACCCTGTCGTATCTCCCATTACATCTTTATCTATGTCCTCTTCCATTTCCATAATATTGCCCTTGTATAGATACTCTATACACTCCTTTCAGCTTTCTGCTTTCCCTTCTTTGGTTAGGACGGGTTTTCTATATGAGCTCTTGATATTCATACAAGTAGTTCTCTTTTCTCCAAAGGTCTCTTTAATTTTTATGTAGGCAGCATCTATCTAACCCCTAGTGATACATACTTCTACATCCTTACATTTGTCCTCTAGCCATTCCTGCTTAGCCATTTTGCACTACCGAACGAGGTGGCGCAGTGTTTAGCATACTGCACTTGCATTGGGGAGGACGACGGTTCAATCCCATCTCCGGCCATCCTGATTTAGGTTTTCCGTGATTTCCCTAAATCGTTTCAGGCAAATGCCGGTATGGTTCCTTTGAAAGGGCACGGCCGATTTCCTTCCCAATCCTTCCCTAACCGGAGCATGCGCTCCGTCTCTAATGAACTCGTTGTTGACGGGACGTTAAACACTAACCACCACCACCACCACCATTTTGCACTTCCTGTCAATCATTTTTTATTTCCTTTTTATATTTCCTCCCTGCATTGATTAAATTCAGTGTTTCTTTGATTACCCAAGGATTTATACTAGTCCTTGTCTTTATACCTACTTAATTCTCTGCTGCTTTGACTATTTCATCTCTCAAAGCTACCATTTGTCTTCTTTATTCCTTTCCCCTGCTCTTGTCAATTGTTCCCTAATACACCCTCTGAAACTCTATTCAATCCTTTCAGTTTATCCTGGTCCCCATCTCCTTCAATTTCTACCTTTTGCAGTGTCTTCAGTTTAATCCATAGTTCATAACCAATAAATTGTGGTCAGTCCACATCTGCCCCTGGAAATGTCTTACAATTTAAAACATGGTTCCTAAATCCCTGTCTTACCACTATATAATCTATCTGAAACCTTCCAGTGTGTCCAGGCCTTTTCCATGTATACAACCTTCTTTCATGATTTTTAAAATGAGTGTTAGCTATGATTAAGTTATGCTCTGTGCAAAATTCTACCATGCGGCTTCCTCTTTCGTTCCTTAGCACCATTCCATATTCACCTTTCACTCTTTCTCTTCCTTTTCCTTCAGTCGCATTCCAGTCCTAATGACTATGAAATTTTCGTGTCCCTTAACTATCTGAATAATTTCTTTTATCGCGTCATACATTTCTTCAATCTCTTCATCAACTGCGGAACTAGTTGGCTTATAAACTTGTAGTACTGTGGTAGGCATGGGCTTCATGTGTATATTGGCTACAATAATGCGCTCACTGTGCTGTTCATAGTAGTTACGTGCATTCCTATATTTTTTTTATTCATTTTTAAACCCACTCCTGCATAAACCGTTAATTTGATTTTGTATTTATAATCCTGTATTCACCTGACCAGAAGTCTTGTTCCTCCTGCCAACCGATTTTCACTAATTCCCACTATATCTAACTTTAACTGAGTAGTCTGTGCCTGTAGGTCCCAATGGGGGACTATTTTACCTCCAGAATAATTCACCCAAGAGGACACCATCATTATTTAACCATACAGTAAAGCTGCATGCCTTCGGGAAAAATTACGGTTGTAGTTTCCCCTTGCTTTCAGCCGTTCACAGAACCAGCACAGCAAGGCTGCTTTGGTTGATGTTTCAAGACCAGCTCAGTCAATCATCCAGACTGTTGCCCCTGCAACTACTGAAAAGCCTGTCTTCAAGAACCACACATTTGTCTGGCCTCTCAAAAGAGACCCCTTTGTTGTGGCTGCACTTGCGGTATGCCTATCTGCATCTCTGTGGCAGCAAGGTACATGGGGGGGGGGGGGGGGGGGTCTGTGAAGTATACTAACCAATTATGTTGACTAGTGTTGATCTGCTCACATTGATTCTTACAGGAATTATTTTTTTATTATAGACGAGTGTCATTCCATAAGTCATGGTGACTATGGTATATCATGTGAACATGTGGCATCACTGTAATCAAAATAAATACATTCAAAAGCCCACAGCAAACAAAATCAATGGGCAGATAGCAACCATATGCGAGTGTGGCTTAATACCAGTGTCTGAAACATTCTATATGAGTTTGGCAGTGCTACAAGTTGGATGTAAGCAGAGTGGAATAGTGAGCATATGTGAAAATTGTCTTTCTCGCTGGCAGAAATGCTACTCAGTGTCATGCAGAACTGTTGTTGTTGCTGTTGTTGTCTTCAGTCCTGAGACTGGTTTGATGCAGCTCTCCATGCTACTCTATCCTGTGCAAGCTTCTTCATCTCCCAGTACCTACTGCAACCTACATCCTTCTGAATCTGCTTGGTGTATTCATCTCTTGGTTTCCCTCTGATTTTTACCCTCCACGCTGCCCTCCAATACTAAATTGGTGATCCATTGATGCCTCAGAACATGTCCTACCAACCGATCCCTTCTTCTAGTCAAGTTGTGCCACAAACTTCTGTGCTCCCCAATCCTATTCAACACCACCCCATTAGTTATGTGATCTACCCACCTAATCTTCAGCATTCTTCTGTAGCACCACATTTCGAAAGCTTCTATTCTCTTCTTATCTAAACTATTTATCGTCCATGTTTCACTTCCATACATGGCTACACTCCATACAAATACTTTCAGAAATGACTTCCTGACATTTAAATCTATACTCGATGTTAACAAATTTCTCTTCTTCAGAAACGCTTTCCTTGCCATTGTTAATCTACATTTTATATCCTCTCTACTTCGACCGTCATCAGTTATTTTGCTCCCCAGATAGCAAAACTCCTTTACTACTTTAAGTGTCTCATTTCCTAATCTAATTCCCTCAGCATTACCTGACTTAATTCGACTACATTCCATTATCCTCGTTTTGCTTTTGTTAATGTTCATCTTATATCCTCCTTTCAATACACTATCCATTCCGTTCAACTGCTCTTCCTGGTCCTTTGCTGTCTCTGACAGAATTACAATGTCATCGGTGAACCTAAAAGTTTTTATTTATTCTCCATAGATTTTAATACCTACTCCGAATTTTTCTTTTGTTTCCTTTACTGCATGCTCAATATACAGATTGAATAACATCGGGGAGAGGCTACAACCCTGTCTCACTCCCTTCCCAACCACTGCTTCCCTTTCATGCCCCTCAACTTTTATAAGTGCCATTTGGTTTCTATACAAATTGTAAATAGCCTTTCGCTCCCTATGTTTTACCCCTGCCACCTTCAAAATTTGAAAGAGAGTATTCCAGTCAACATTGTCAAAAGCTTTCTCTAAGTCTACAAATGCTAGAAACGTAGGTTTGCCTTTCCTTAATCTTTCTTCTAAGATAAGCCGTAGGGTAAGTATTGCCTCACGTGTTCCAATATTTCTACGGAATCCAAACTGATCTTCCCCAAGGTCGGCTTCTACTAGTTTTTCCATTCGTCTGTAAAGAATTCACGTTAGTATTTTGCAGCCGTGACTTATTAAACTGATAGTTCGGTAATTTTCACATCTGTCAACACCTGCTTTCTTTGGGATTGGAATTATTATATTCTTCTTGAAGTCTGAGGGTATTTCATCTGTCTCATTCATCTTGCTCACCAGATGGTTGAGTTTTGTCAGGACTGGCTCTCCCAAGGCCGTCAGTAGTTCTAATGGAATGTTGTCTACTCCCGGGGCCTTGTTTCGACTCAGGTCTTTCAGTGCTCTGTCAAACTCTTCACGCAGTATTATATCTCCCATTTCATCTTCATCTACATCCTCTTCCATTTCCATAATATTGTCCTCAAGTACATCGCCCTTGTAGCGATAAGAAGTGCAATAGTATCGAAGGAAATTGACGGAGATTCGAATTGTGAAATGATTTGGGTGAAGGTCATGGTTAAAGCAGGCTCAGACATGGTAATTGGATGTCTCTATAGGCCCCCGGGCTCAGCAGCTGTTGTGGCTCAGCACCTGAAGAATAATTTGGAAAATATTTCGAGTAGATTTCCCCACCATGTTATAGTTCTGGGTGGAGATTTTAATTTGCCGGATATAGACTGGGAGACTCAAACGTTCATAACGGGTGGCAGGGACAAAGAATCCAGTGAAATATTTTTAAGTGCTTTATCTGAAAACTACCTCGAGCAGTTAAACAGAGAACCGACTCGTGGCGATAACATATTAGACCTTCTGGTGACAAACAGACCTGAACTATTTGAATCAGTTAATGCAGAAAATGGAATCAGCGATCATAAAGCGGTTACTGCATCGATGATTTCAGCCGTAAATAGAAATATTAAAAAAGGTTGGAAGATTTTTCTGTTTAGCAAAAGTGACAAAAAGCAGATTACAGAGTACCTGACGGCTCAACACAAAAGTTTTGTCTCAAGTACAGATAGTGTTGAGGATCAGTGGACAAAGTTCAAAACCATCGTACAATATGCGTTAGATGAGTATGTGCCAAGCAAGATCGTAAGAGATGGGAAAGAGCCACCGTGGTACAACAACCGAGTTAGAAAACTGCTGCGGAAGCAAAGGGAACTTCACAGCAAACATAAACATAGCCAAAGCCTTGCACACAAACAAAAATTACGCGAAGCGAAATGTAGTGTGAGGAGGGCTATGCGAGACGCGTTCAATGAATTCGAAAGTAAAGTACTATGTACTGACTTGGCAGAAAATCCTAAGAAATTTTGGTCCTATGTCAAACCGGTTGGTGGATCAAAACAAAATGTCCAGACACTCTGTGACCAAAATGGTACTGAAACAGAGGATGATAGACTAAAGGCCGAAATACTAAATGTCTTCTTCCAAAGCTGTTTCACAGAGGAAGACTGCACTGTAGTTCCTTCTCTAGATTGTCGCACAGTTGACAAAATGGTAGATATCGAAATAGACGACAGAGGGATAGAGAAACAATTAAAATCGCTCAAAAGAGGAAAGGCCACTGGTCCTGATGGGATACCAGTTCGATTTTACACAGAGTACGCGAAGGAACTTGCCCCCCTTCTTGCACCTTAGGTCTGTAGAAGAGCGAAGCGTTCCAAGGGATTGGAAAAGGGCACAGGTCATCCCCGTTTTCAAGAAGGGACGTCGAACAGATGTGCAGAACTATAGACCTATATCTCTAACGTCGATCAGTTGTAGAATTTTGGAACACGTATTATGTTCGAGTATAATGTCTTTTCTGGAGACTAGAAATCTACTCTGTAGGAATCAGCATGGGTTTCGAAAAAGACGGTCGTGTGAAACCCAGCTCACGCTATTCGTCCACGAGACTCAGAGGGCCTTAGACACGGGTTCACAGGTAGATGCCGTGTTTCTTGACTTCCGCAAGGCGTTTGACACAGTTCCCCACAGTCGTTTAATGAACAAAGTAAGAGCATACGGACTATCAGACCAATTGTGTGATTGGATTGAGGAGTTCCTAGATAACAGAACGCAGCACGTCATTCTCAATGGAGAGAAGTCTTCCGAAGTAAGAGTGATTTCAGGTGTGCCGCAGGGGAGTGTCATAGGACCATTGCTATTCACAATATACATAAATGACCTGGTGGATGACATCGGAAGTTCACTGAGGCTTTTTGCAGATGATGCTGTGGTGTATCGAGAGGTTGCAACGATGGAAAATTGTACTGAAATGCAGGAGGATCTGCAGCGAATTGACGCTTGGTGCACGGAATGGCAATTGAATCTCAATGTAGACAAGTGTAATGTGATGTGAATACATAGAAAGATAGGTCCCTTATCATTTAGCTACAAAATAGCAGGTCAGCAACTGGAAGCAGTTAATTCCATAAATTATCTGGGAGTACGCATTAGGAATGACTTAAAATGGAATGATCAAATAAAGTTGATCGTCGGTAAAGCAGATGCCAGACTGAGATTCATTGGAAGAATCCTTGGGAAATACAATCCGACAACAAAGAAAGTAGGTTACAGTACGCTTTTTCACCCACTGCTTGAATAATGCTCAGTAGTGTGGGATCCGCACCAGATAGGGTTGATAGAAGAGAGAGAGAAGATCCAACGGAGAGCAGCGCGCTTCCTTACAGGATCATTTAGTAATCGCGAAAGCGTTACGGAGATGATAGATAAACTCCAGTGGAAGACTCTGCAGGAGAGACGCTCAGTAGCTCGGTACGGGCTTTTGTTAAAGTTTCGAGAACATACCTTCACCGAAGAGTCAAGCAGTATATTGCTCCCTCCTACATATATCTCGCGAAGAGACCATGAGGATAAAATCAGAGAGATTAGAGCCCACGCAGAAGCATACCGACAATCCTTCTTTCCACGTACAATACGAGACTGGAATAGAAGGGAGAACCGATAGAGGTACTCAGGGTACCCTCCACCACACACCGTCAGATGGCTTGCGGAGTATGGATGTAGATGTAGATGTAGATGTAGACCCTCTATATACTCCTTCCACCTTTCTGCTTTCCCTTCTTTGCTTAGAACTAGGTTTTCATCTGAGCCCTTGATATTCATACAAGTGGTTCTCTTTTCTCCAAAGGTCTCTTTAATTTTCCTGTAGGCAGTAACTATCTTACCCCTAGTGAGATAAGCCTCTACATCCTTACATGCAGAACTATGAGGCATTATGGGCGCTAGGGTGTTGCTGTATTGAACAGTAGCACGTTGGGTGGAGGCTTTGATGTGAATGTGCAGCAGTGATGGACTCACTATGAAGTGGGTGGCCCATGTCTATCTCCAGTGACCTGTCTTTGGCTGTTATTGAATGGTATTTAGCAGATGACCAATGTCTGACTATGCAGGTAGTTAACAAAGGTTCCGAAGTGGACATGATAAGATATCAGCAGTATCGATCCGCAGAGATTTTAGTGGTAAGAAAATGATATGCTCAATCATGCTATTGTGATTAATGAAACCTGGGCATGAGCATATGAACCAAAATTGAAGAGCCAATCAACAGAATTGCATTTTCCACATTCACCATAATGACACAAGTTATGACAGAATATATCATCCACAAAGGTTATGCACATTCTGGCATATGACAGCCGTGGTGTTCTAGAGTGTCATTGTGTCAGGAATGGCCACATTGTCAATGCTCAATACTACTGCAACTTTCTCCTTTACCATCTGCAATGTATACTTCAGCAAAAATGTCTGGCACTGCTAAATAATGCTATAGCCTACACTGCAGACGTCATCAAGGATTGGTAGTGGTAGTTGTAGTGGGGGGATCAGGGTGGGAAATCTTCCCCCACTCACCTGCCCACTAGACCACAGTCCATGCAATTTCAGTGCCGCTCTGCAGATAAAGGAACCATGGTCTTAGGAGGTGCTTTGCAGACAGGGTGGATATCCTTTCAGCATTTCAGTGACGCATGGCGCCAATGCCAGTGGCATTCAACGCCTTCCCCATCATTGGCAACACACTGTGGATGAACTGGAGGGGAGGGGGCTACTTTGAAGGACAGTAGTTGATTTTGATTAATTTTTGTTCCATTTGTACTCGTGCACAATTAATATAGACAGAGTTCAAATGAATGTGTTTCATCTGACTTATTTTATATTGTGAAACAAATACTAACAAAATAGATAGAGGGGCTGGCCAGTACTTACCTCAGCTCAGTACAGCCGATAGATACACAAAAAACAACCAAAAATATACGTTCCTAGCTTTCGGAATAAATGTTCCTTCATCAGGGAGGAGAGAGGGGACAGAAAGGGAAGAAGGGAAAGTGGATTTAGTTACTCACAACCCAGGTTATGAAGCAACAGGGAGGATAGCAAGGATGGAGGCATGGTTGTCAGAGGGAAGCCAAAGATATTTTATTGTAAGTACTGTGCCAGCTTCAAACCAAAGAGGATGCATACAGAAGTAAGAGGTATATAGTATAAAGATAAACACAACTGTGTAGGATGAAAAGATGCGTGAATGGCTAATCTTTATACTATATACCTTTATACTATATACCTTATACTATATACCTTTATACTCTGTACTATATACCTCTTACTTCTGTATGCATCCTCTTTGGTTTGAAGCTGGCACCAGAGGATGTATAAACTTGCCAGATTGCTTCTGCGACATTTGTGGTAACTATACCATTAAAAAGCAACAAAGAAACATTTCCGATTTTGTTGAAAAAGTATATTTTGCCTATTTTGGTATAAAGTTAGGTGATCAAGTTAAGCCTTGGGCCCTACACAAAGTTTGTTCAGTGTGTGTTGACGAACTGAGGCAATGGTTTCAATGTATAAAGCAGTCCTTAAGTTTTGGAATACCAGTGGTTTGGAGGGAGCCCAAAAACTCATAGTGATGACTGCTATTTTTGTTTTTGCAACATAGGAGATTTCAATTTGAAAAACAAAAAGAATATTTCTTACCCTAACATTCAATCAGCCATTCGCCCTGTTCCTCATGGACTTGAAGTACCACTACCCTCTCCTCCAGATTCTTTGGATGGTATAGATGATCATGAGCCATTGGCTCAGCAAGGTGATAGTGAAGAAGACAGAGATTGCTATGATCCTGGCACAACCGATCCCATTGCAGTCTCACAATCTGAACTGAACACTTTAGTGGTGATTTAAATTCTGCTTGTTCAACAAAGTGGCTGTACAAAGTTCCCTTGCTTTCTCTGTGAATGGGACAGTAGAGACAGAAAGCAGCACTACATAAAAAAAGGTTGGCCCTTGAGAAAAACCTTACAGGTTGGGTTAAAAAAACGTTGAGAGGAAAAGCCTTGTGGATCCCAAAAAGGTGTTACTTCCACCACTTAATGTTAAGTTGGGGCTGATGAAACAATTTGTTAAGGCATTGCCAAAAGAAGGGGAGTGTTTCAGATATCTTTGTGGGCAGTTTCCTGGTTTATCCAAGGCAAAGCTAAAGGAAGGAATCTTTGTTGGAACAGACATTAGAGAACTAATGACAGATCCCAACTTTGTGGACAAAATGGAAACAAAAGAAAAGGCAGCATGGGCATCATTTAAATTAGTTGTTACCGTTTTTCTAGGAAACAAAGAGAGATCCAAACTACAAGACAATCATCCCAAATATGCTCGACAGCTTTAAGAAGCTGGACTGTAACATGAGCATTAAAGTTCATTTTCTCCACTCACATTTTGACTATTTCCCTGGAAACTTTGGTGATGTAAGTGAAGAGCAGGGCGAAAGATTCCACAAAGATATCAAAGAAATGGAAAGAAGATATCAGGGAAATGGAATGTCAACATGATAGTGGACTACCGTTGGATGATAAAAAAGAGATGATCCTCAACGAGTCCACAGCCGGAAAAGCAATAACAGAAGCTTTGACAGAAAGCAAAAGCATTATTATAAGGACTTATTAGCTTAAAGAGAAATGGAAGTGTACTGGAAATGTCATTTAGAACGTGATTTACAAATAAAATAAAATTTTATAACATTGGAAAAATGTGATAAATTGCTTAAATTTTGTTGTTATACCTAAAAATACTCCCTTTTTTTTGTGAGAAAACCTGATGCAATAGAAAAAAGTGGATTGCATTTCTGAAATCGGCACTGAAAAGTACTTAAAATTCAGTTATCAAATTCAAACACTTTCAAAAAATATTTTTTTGCAGACATGTGTTATTGGTGAACATGTCAAAAATATTCTTTAAGTGTAATAACAGTTGCAAATAAATTACAAATTACTTGTGAAATAATCACAGAACCTATCAATAAGAGAAGTTTAAAGTACATACTACTATGAGTTAGAGCATCCAGGTGTAATATTTTAGACACAAATGTAGTGACATCATGTCATTTACAAAACTTACATAGTCCTCAGAACAGATGTTTGTGAGAAATGCATAATACCCACACTCAGTCAACTGATCTGACAATGTGCAGCATTTTCATTTCAAATTGTCTATGAGGTCTGATCCTCCCCCCATGAACCATGGACCTTGCCGTTGGTGGGGAGGCTTGCGTGCCTCAGCGATACAGATGGCCGTACCGTAGGTGCAACCACAACGGAGGGGTATCTGTTGAGAGGCCAGACAAACGTGTGGTTCCTGAAGAGGGGCAGCAGCCTTTTCAGTAGTTGCAGGGGCAACAGTCTGGATGATTGATTGATCTGGCCTTGCAACATTAACCAAAACGGCCTTGCTGTGCTGGTACTGCGAACGGCTGAAAGCAAGGGGAAACTACAGCCGTAATTTTTCCCGAGGACATGCAGCTTTACTGTATGATTAAATGATGATGGCATCCTCTTGGGTAAAATATTCCGGAGGTAAAATAGTCCCCCATTCGGATCTCCGGGCGGGGACTACTCAGGAGGATGTCGTTATCAGGAGAAAGAAAACTGGCATTCTACGGATCGGAGCATGGAATGTCAGATCCCTTAATCGGGCAGGTAGGTTAGAAAATTTAAAAAGGGAAATGGATAGGTTAAAGTTAGATATAGTGGGAATTAGTGAAGTTCGGTGGCAGGAGGAACACGACTTCTGGTCAGGTGACTACAGGGTTATAAACACAAAATCAAATAGGGGTAATGCAGGAGTAGGTTTAATAATGAATAGGAAAATAGGAATGCGGGTAAGCTACTACAAACAGCATAGTGAACGCATTATTGTGGTCAAGATAGATACGAAGCCCACACCTACTACAGTAGTACAAGTTTATATGCCAACTAGCTCTGCAGATGATGAAGAAATTGAAGAAATGTACGATGAAATAAAAGAAATTATTCAGATAGTGAAGGGAGACGAAAATTTAATAGTAATGGGTGACTGGAATTCGAGTGTAGGAAAAGGGAGAGAAGGAAACATAGTAGGTGAATATGGATTGGGGCTAAGAAATGAAAGAGGAAGCCGCCTAGTAGAATTTTGCACAGAGCACAACTTAATCATAGCTAACACTTGGTTTAAGAATCATGAAAGAAGGTTGTATACGTGGAAGAACCCTGGAGATACTAAAAGGTATCAGATAGATTATATAATGGTAAGACAGAGATTTAGGAACCAGGTTTTAAGTTGTAAGACATTTCCAGGGGCAGATGTGGACTCTGACCACAATCTATTGGTTATGACCTGTAGATTAAAACTGAAGAAACTGCAAAAATGTGGGAATTTAAGGAGATGGGACCTGGATAAACTGAAAGAACCAGAGGTTGTACAGAGTTTCACAGAGAGCATAAGGGAACAATTGACAGGAATAGGGGAAAGAAATACAGTAGAAGAAGAATGGGTAGCTCTGAGGGATGTAGTAGTGAAGGCAGCAGAGGATAAAGTAGGTACAAAGACGAGGGCTGCTAGAAATCCTTGGGTAACAGAAGAAATATTGAATTTAATTGATGAAAGGAGAAAATATAAAAATGCAGTAAATGAAGCAGGCAAAAAGGAATACAAATGTCTCAAAAATGAGATCGACAGGAAGTGCAAAATGGCTAAACAGGGATGGCTAGAGGACAAATGTAAGGATATAGAAGCTTATCTCGCTAGGGGTAAGATAGATACTGCCTACAGGAAAATTAAAGAGACCTTTGGAGAGAAGAGAACCACGTGTATGAATATCAAGAGCTCAGATGGCAGCCCAGTTCTAAGCAAAGAAGGGAAGGCAGAAAGGTGGAAGGAGTATATAGAAGGTTTATACAAGGGCGATGTACTTGAGGACAATATTATGGAAATAGAAGAGGATGTAGATGAAGACGAAATGGGAGATACGATACTGCGTGAAGAGTTTGACAGAGCACTGAAAGACCTGAGTCGAAACAAGGCCCCCGGAGTAGACAACATTCCATTAGAACTACTGACGGCCTTGGGAGAGCCAGTCATGACAAAACTCTAGCAGCTGGTGAGCAAGATGTATGAGACAGGCGAAATACCCTCAGACTTCAAGAAGAATATAATAATTCCAATCCCAAAGAAAGCAGGTGCTGACAGATGTGAAAATTACCGAACTATCAGTTTAATAAGCCACGGCTGCAAAATACTAACGCGAATTCTTTACAGACGAATGGAAAAACTGGTAGATGCAGACCTCGGGGAGGATCAGTTTGGATTCCGTCGAAATGTTGGAACACGTGAGGCAATACTGACCTTACGACTTATCTTAGAAGAAAGATTAAGAAAAGGCAAACCTACGTTTCTAGCATTTGTAGACTTAGAGAAAGCTTTTGACAATGTTGACTGGAATACTCTTTTTCAAATTCTAAAGGTGGCAGGGGTAAAATACAGGGAGCGAAAGGCTATTTATAATTTGTACAGAAACCAGATGGCAGTAATAAGAGTCGAGGGGCATGAAAGAGAAGCAGTGGTTGGGAAAGGAGTGAGACAGGGTTGTAGCCTCTCCCCGATGTTATTCAATCTGTATATTGAGCAAGCAGTAAAGGAAACAAAAGAAAAATTTGGAGTAGGTATTAAAATTCATGGAGACGAAGTAAAAACTTTGAGGTTCGCCGATGACATTGTAATTCTGTCAGAGACGGCAAAGGACTTGGAAGAGCAGTTGAACGGACTGGACAGTGTCTTGAAAGGAGGATATAAGATGAACATTAACAAAAGCAAAACGAGGATAATGGAATGTAGTCAAATTAAATCGGGTGATGCTGAGGGAATTATATTAGGAAATGAGACACTTAAAGTAGTAAAGGAGTTTTGCTATTTAGGAAGTAAAATAACTGATGATGGTCGAAGCAGAGAGGATATAAAATGTAGACTGGCAATGGCAAGGAAAGCGTTTCTGAAGAAGAGAAATTTGTTAACTTCGAATATAGATTTATGCATCAGGAAGTCGTTTCTGAAAGTATTTGTTTGGAGTGTAGCCATGTATGGAAGTGAAACATGGACGATAACTAGTTTGGACAAGAAGAGAATAGAAGCTTTCGAAATGTGGTGCTACAGAAGAATACTGAAGATAAGGTGGATAGATCACGTAACTAATGAGGAGGTATTGAATAGGATTGGGGAGAAGAGAAGTTTGTGGCACAACTTGACTAGAAGAAGGGATCGGTTGGTAGGACATGTTTTGAGGCATCAAGGGATCACAAATTTAGCATTGGAGGGCAGCGTGGAGGGTAAAAATCGTAGGGGGAGACCGAGAGATGAGTACACTAAGCAGATTCAGAAGGATGTAGGTTGCAGTAGGTACTGGGAGATGAAGCAGCTTGCACAGGATAGAGTAGCATGGAGAGCTGCATCAAACCAGTCTCAGGACTGAAGACAACAACAACAACAACAACATGAGGGCTGATATGGAATTAGGAGCAACAGGTACCAACATTCAACTCTAAATCGTCAATTTTGATTCCACAATTCCTGTTCTTTTTTGTTACACTCTTCTCTCAGTTTGTACTTCCATAGAAACATAGTGCGTAGCAATTGCTGGCTGGTGCAGCAGCTAGAAGATCACACTGTCAGCGCCCCTTGGAGCATAAACTGATATAGGGCAACTGTAGCACCAGCACTACTTGACGTAAGCGGAGCTTGATTGCTACACTCCGCCCCTCATCCCTTTGCAGCCTATATGCTGGGACTTGGCAGATGGAGCTTGCTTCCTCTGTTCCCTGTACATCCCTCAGAATTTGTTCATTCTTGGAAACAAATGGCACTTCAGACGGTTTCAGCTCAACCCCACCAAGTATCATGTTTGCCATAGGCATATCCTTTTGTTTACCTGAAATCACGCGCTCACATTTCTTTGTTTTAAACTTGAGGTCATATGTGTAACCAACTTCCTTCTAAAGATCTAAATGCTTATCTTCTTCCTCCCAGTTCTTGTCTCCCCCCCCCCCCCCCCCCCCTCCATTAGATCATCAGCAAACAACGTTGCTCTCACACTGTCTCTTTATCTCTCTTGTGAACTGTGTTATTATATCATTCATAACCAATATGAAAAATTACAGAGTTAATGAACTTTCCTGTTTTGTAGCATTTCTCTTTTTCAGGACTCTTGTTCACTCTCTTCTTACACCCACTTGTTCCATTCACACAGGGTATTTGCTGTTGACAGTATAGTAATGTCCACTTTACTTTTCATGGTCAAGCTTGTATTCAGTACTGCTAAGTTCTGTCTTGGTTTTATTTTTCCAGTAGAGATAGTTGTATGTTAACGACCCCCACCCCCCACCCCCCGCCTTGCAGACGATGACACAGACATGAGCATATTAACCTCATTCCCCACAATTTTGGGCCACTACTGTTATCACATCTGACATAATTTCTGGGCTGTTTGGACATCAAAAGTTGCTATTTTCCTTTGAATCTCTTTCTTTTGCTGTGAAACATTGGGAGTTGCCTTTTAGATCTTTCTTGAATCCACCCATATACTTGCAAGTTTACTGATGAAGATTTGGCGGGTATGCATCTTATGTATCTGTTCATGGAGTACAATGGAAGATCAGCAACAATGCTACACTAAGCTTTTCCTGCAGTATGGCAACCACATCACAGTACGTTTGCATCTGTATGTGGGTGCTAATAGGAAACCAAATACTACTCTCATAGAATGGAAAATGCTAGCTGTCCATGTATGCTACAACACCTGATCTGGAAGAGAATGTGTTACATGTGACAGGTGACAATTGTGCCACCAGTGGAAATGTGGGTAAGAAATCAAATTAAATGAAACTGCTCTGTAACAAGCAACCAAGAGAGTATGGGCTCCTTACACCACAATATCCCTGAACAAGCTACAAAATGTTGTTGGTGGGAGATCAAGTTCACTTCATATAAAATAGACAGTGTACCACTTGTTGTATTTTGAGAGCTGCTTCTCTTTGTTAACATACACCTCAAAAAAAGGACAGACTGGCTGGCCATTACTTATGTTCAGGGGCTGAAATTTCAGTACTCTGATATACAGATTTAAAAGTGAAAAAACTATTTCTAGCTTAAGAACTATTAGTTTCATTCTCATGAAGGAAAGAATAGATTGGGGACGATGAGAACGGAGGGGCTTGTTACTACGATGCCAGAAAGGAATAAACCTAGCTATTGTGTATCACAATTGTATAGTCTGTCAGAAGGCAGCAGACAAAATTCGATTAATGTAAGAGATGAACAGTAGTGGGAGTAAATATTAGAAAGTGCAAAATAAACATGGAAGTAGCTAGACGAAAACTTATGAAGAAGATAAATAGTTCAATGTGAAATGACAAAATGATAATCTAGTAGCAGAGCAGCAGTCATTGGTTCATTGTCAAACACTTTTGCTCAAGAGCCAATACTGATAATGTGAGGTGGCTCCTCAGGGTGCATGTTGTTGTGGTTGTTGTTATCATCGTTGTCTTCAGTCCAGAGACTGGTTTGATGCAGCTCTCCATACTACCTTATCCTGTGCAAACTTCTTCATCTCCCAGTACCTATTGCACCCTACATCCTTCAGAATCTGCTTAGTGTTTCATCTCTTGGTCTCCCTCTACGATTTTTACCCTCCACGCTGCCCTCCAATACTAAATTGGTGATCCCCTGATGCCTCAGAACACGTCCTACCAACTGATCCCTTCTTCTAGTCAAGTTGTGCCACAAATTTCTCTTCTCCCCAATTATATTCTATACCTCCTCATTAGTTATGTGGTCTACCCATCTAATCTTTAGCATTCTAATGTAGAACCACATTTCAAAAGCTTCTATTCTCTTCTAGTCTAAACTACTTATCATCCATGTTTCTCTTCCATACATGGCTACACTCCATACACATACTTTCAGAAATGACTTCCTGACATTTAAAGGTATACTTAAACAAATTTCTTTTCTTCAGAAATGCTTTCCTTGCCATTGCCAGTCTACATTTTATATCCTCTCTACTTTGGCCATCATCAGTTCTTTGGTCACCAAAGAGCAAAATTCATTTACTAATTTATGTATCTCATTTCCTAATCTAATTCCCTCAGCATCATCTGATTTAATGCGACTACATTCCATTATCCTAACTGCCATCTCGTTTCTGTACAAATTGTTAATAGCCTTTTCCTCCCTGTATTTTACGCCTGCCACCTTCAGAATTTGAAAGAGAGTATTCCAGTCAACACTGTCAAAATTGGAATTATGATATTCTTCATGGAGTCTGAGGGTATTTCACCTGTCTTATATATTTTGCTCACCAGATGGTAGAGTTTTGTCATGGCTGGCTCTTCCAAGGCTATTGGTAGTTCTAATGGAATGTTGTCTACTCCCAGGGCCTTGTTTCAACTTAGATCTTTCAGTATCTACATGCTCTTCCATTTCCATAATATTGTCCTCTAGTACATCGCCGTTGTATAGAACCTCTATATACTCCATCCACCTTTCTACTTTCCCGTCTTTGCTTGGAACTGGGTTTCCATCTGAGCTCTTGACATTCATACAAGTGGTTCTCTTATCTCCCAAGGTCTGTTTAATTTTACTGTAGGCAGTATCTATCATACCCCTAGTGATAAATGCCTCTACATCCTTACATTTGTCCTCTAGCCATCCCTGCTAAGCCATTTTAAACTTTCTGTCGATCTCATTTTTGAGACGTTTGTACTCCCTTTTTGCCTGCTTCATTTACTGCAATTTTATATTTTCTCCTTTCATCAATTAAATTCAATATTTCTTCAGTTACCAAAGGATTCCTACTATCCATCATCTTTTTATCTACTGGATCCTCTGCTGCCTTCACTACTTCATTCCTCAAACCTACCCATTCTTCTTCTACTGTATTTCTTTCCCCCATTCCTGTCAATTATTCCCTAGTGCTCTCTCTGAATCTCTCCACAATATCTGGTTCTGCCAGTTTATCCAATTCCCATCTCCCTAAATTCCCACCTTTTTGCATTTTCTTTAGTTTTAATCTACAGTTCATAACCAATAAATTATGGTCAGAGTCCACATCTGTCCCTGGAAATGTCTTACAATTTAAAACCTGGTTACTAAATCTGTCTCTTACCATTATATAATCTATCTGAAGCCTTCCAGTGTCTCCAGGCCTTTTCCATGTATACAACTGTCTTTTCATTATTCCTAAACCGAGTGTTAGGTATGATTAAGTTATGCTCTGTGCAAAATTCTACCAGGCAGCTTCCTCTTTCTTTTCTTAGCCCCAATCCATGTTCACCTACTACGTTTCCTTCTCTTCCTTTTCCTACTATTGAAGTCCAGTCACCAATGACTATTAAATTTTTGTCCCCCTTCACTATCTGAATACTTTCTTTTATCTCATCATACATTTCATCAATCTCTTCGTCATCTGCGGAGTTAGTTGGCATATAAACTTGTACTACTGTGGTAGGTGTGGGCTTCATGTCTGTCTTAGCGACAATAATGCGTTGACTATGCTATTTGTAGTAGCTTACGCGCACACCTATTTTTTTTTTCATTATTAAACCCACTCCTGTGTAATCGTTATTTGATTTTGTATTTATAAACCTGTATTCGCCTGACCAGTAGTCTTGTTCCTCCTGCCACGGAACTTCACTAATTCCCACTTTATCTAACTTTAAACTATCCATTTCCCTTTTTTAAATATTCTAACCTATATGCCCGATTAAGGGATCTGACATTCTACGTTCCGATCTGTAGTACACCAGTTTTGTTTCTCCTGATAACGATGTCTTCCGGAGTAGTCCCTGCCTAATAAAGTTACCAGCTGACTGCTGAACTGTACAGAGAGCATCTCAAGATAACATTCCTGCCCTGTTTGGATAATCTACCTCAGTAAAATGACAGGGGTTTTTATTTCAGCATGACGAAGCACCGTCATATTTTTCACAAACAACTCATAAATTGCCGAATGAAGTTCTACCTGTGTGTTGGGTAGGTTGATGGGATCCAGTGGAATGGCCATATATGATGTCAGATTTGACACCATCTGACTTTTTCTTCAGGGGCCATCTCTAATCTGTAATGCACAGAATCATCACCGAACACTGCAGAAAAACATCAGAGGATGGCGTTATGTAAACTGTGCGAGTTTTGTGAACCATATTCAGATGTGCCAAGTGATGCTTGCAATATTGACAGTCATTTTGTTTTGTTTAGTTTGTGCTTTCAAACAGACTATTAAAGTTACCTAATAATGAGCCTGAATGGTAAGTCACAAGAGTTAAGCTCATTATTTAAAACAGTGTATTTCCAACAATTTTGCCCTGTTTTGTTTCTTCGATATCTGCAAAAATAATGGAGTTGTCTTGCATTACATGACTTTTGAATCAACATGTATATTTCCTATTACCTCTTTTTCTTTAAGATCCGTCATATATTTATGACCAATAATTTATATCTGATTAATGCTGAACAAATTTTAAAATCTGTAATTATGACTTTGGAGTCCAGCTCATTAAAGAATATCAGGTCTCAACATGTATATTTCCTATTACCTCTTTTTCTTTAAGATCCGACATATATTTATGACCAATAATTTATATCTGATTAATGCTGAACAAATTTTAAAATCTGTAATTATGACTTTGGAGTCCAGCTCGTTAAAGAATATCAGGTCTAGGAAATCAGCCATTTATGCTTTTCTTTAAAGCATTATTGGCACATATGTAATTGACGATCTTTAAGAGTAATACATTCTAAATAAGGACCAAGAATCCAGATTTATTTTTCATATTTATTCTAATTTTTTGATGTACTACAAATTTTAATATAATGAAGACAGTAAGGATAATTATTCTCTCAAGAAAAAAGTGCGAGGTGAGTTATTGAGAATTTTCTCTTTCTCGACCTTCCAACGTCCGTACATAGTTCTTATATGCAATGAGTCCAGTCTTTGAGCAACAGATGTCTTGCGCGACAAGAAAACTACAGCTGACTTATACTTGGGCGTGGTCTTTTTTAACGCAAAGTTGCGGCCCCAGTTATGCTTGGGATTGATCTCCACAGTGTTAATGTGTTGTCTGATAGACAGCAGGGATGTTACAATAAGTAATAGATGAATTAATTCTTTAGCTACAGTGTGATGCATGTTAATTATATTGATGATAGCGTAGGAATAGAGGAAAAAATAGAATGTATAAAGAACTTGAGACGCCAGGCAAGTAGTATGTTGAATCCCCCATGCCTAGGTCAGTATGGTCCTTTACAAGGAACAGTAGAGGTTCCTTGAACAATTGTGGAGTCAGGATAATTTATAACTAAAGATTTAACCTTGTATTGCATTCTGTAATTCGCTAGCCAGAGTTGCAGTTTAGTTATGACTGAACAGTTTTGTTGGGAGCACTAGTGTTCTGGAAAAACTGATTAAGTTTTAGTTATAAAGTAAGCTTAGTTTTGTATGCATAATATTTAATCTTTCAGAATTTTTGTAACAATTTTACACATGCTGTTGACTACTATGAAAAACTACAGTACTAGGAAAATGTACAGTCTTTATTGATCTGTCATAAGTAAGAAAATGTATTTCCATAGGGCTGCAGGTAAAACACATGCACACATACACATATTAAATGGTCTTGATGATGTTTGAAACTTTCAGCTACATAATAGCTATTTTATCGTCAGTAACAAGCTCTCAAAGATACAACATGTGCTTTGGACAAACAGAATGCCATGTCAATCACTGAACTGAGTAACAAACCTTATACAGAAAATATAGTTTCAGGTAATATCTTGTTAATAACATACTTAACTAAATTTTACAGTATTGCAATAGCTTTTATTGGATTGTCTTATTACGAGCCTTCGGTACAGCAGTGTCATTCACTTTTCTAGGATTTCTATAACATCCACTGATCACATGTTATAAATCCAACAAGCTATTTTACATTGACAACATTAATTTGCAAGTGCTTTGTAAAATATTTTCACTTCACAATGCCTATAAAATTATTAAATTTGTAGCAAAAATAAGAAACGACACATTTTAGGTAAATGAAATCACCGATTATGAAGCAAGTATAAAACAGGACACGACAAGCTACTTAGTTCATCTCGTATGTACATAAATAAATTTTAATTTGTAGATAAAAATTTTAATTTAAAATCATGAGCTTGACGTTGTCAACTATTGAGTATTTTATGTAAAAGCGCTATCCACATGGAATACACGACAGTTGCAAAACAGTCAGGTAATTAAAGTAATATTTCCATGTAGTTAACAGACCATTTTTCACATGATTGTCTACAAAAATGAATCCTATACCACACTAATACAGAACACAACATTATCACAAGAGTATAAGATGGGACAAGCCAAGTTTCATAGCCTCATATGCACATGAATAAATATTACTTGAAGTAAAGTAACCATATTGGTCATTTTTGCAGTTATAATTTTAGATTAAAATGATGTTCTTAACTTTGTCAACTATTAAATATTTATGTAAAACCACTATCATATATAGTCCCAAGATGATATTTTCCAAAGCATAATTCATCATTACAACATGTCTTTTTCACATGATTGTCTTACACAAACACACTAATGTAGTGTACAACAGTATTACAGAAGTTGCATGCACAAATGCATGTCAGTCACAAGCACATTCTGGACTCCACACAGATGTGACTCTTCAATAAAAGCAGCTTGTATGAAGCCAAACTTTTCCTATGGCTTCATTAAGTAATTATATACATAGGGCAGGTGATTCCGTAATGCAGACAAATCGTCCTGTAAGCATATAAAACAGCATGTGAGACATACAAGTGGAGTATATTAAGTTTGGGGTTTAAGCTACAGTCATTAAAACTGTAACAACATCAATTGATTTAGGAGGTTAGTGTCAAGCATTCAGATGCAATCAGAAAAATATGAGACAACTTTTTAAGTCATAAATTAGTTTCTTGATTTTGTAGTGGAAAATTTGCATTGAAATGACTGCACATTGAAGAATTTGTAAGCAAAATATGGGATAGTGGTGAGTGGCAGCTGCCCCTTCTTTAGTCTCCAACGTGTTTTTTGTGTGCATAATTCGAAGTGAAAGTAGGCAATCTAAATAATAATCTGAAATATCATTATCACATCAAGATGACGTTTTATTCCATCAAAATATTTCTATGAATGTCAAGGTCAGGATGATGTGCTCTCACAGTTGTATAGTCTGTTAAAAGGTAGCAGAAAAAAGGGGATTAATATAATACATAAAAAAAAACACGAACTGACAAAATGTTAATGCTGGCAGAAGAGAATAGTAACTCAGCAGCCAAAGGTTTACAGTGTACTGCCTCAAAATTAAAAGATACAACACGTTTACCTAAGCCTCTTAACTTGGCCACTCTACAAAAGAGGTTTTCAGGATCTCACTGACAAAGTATTTGAATGGTAGCATATGCAGGATGGTGTTTTTACTCCATCAAAATATTTCTATTAATTTTCAGGTTTCTCCCACTCAAAATTAAAGAGTTTAATAAGTCTGTACTAACAATGTTATTGCATAAAATTTGAATTAGTATAGTAAAACATTTCCACTGACAAAACAAACTAAATGTAATCTAACAATGGGAACTCCAGGTTGGATTGCTGCTCCCTTTCTACGTGCGAATTGCATTCTGGTCCGAGCTGCTGGAGATGGCGGTCATATATGCCTGAGGTGTGCTTGCATGAGTGAATGAATGTGTGATCTTTCCTATTTTGATGAAGGCTGTGGCCGAAAGATAACGTGTAAGTGTCTTTTAGTTGTGGCTATCTCCAACTCTGCGTGTCATCTTTATGGTCAGTAGCAACCTATTTTTTCTTATATTGCAGATATAGTCTAAGGATTGAAAGACGATGATCATCAACATTTTTGTTGAATAAGTAACATTAATGCAGAAGATTTACATAGTGACACATTATTCATAGTTCTGTAATCATGAATTGAAACAATGTAGTTTTGATACACCATTATATGAAATGACAAAACCTTAATTAGAGCTTTGAGATCATAATATTTAAATTGTGAAGCACAATAAACTAATTCAAAGTTGGAGAACTTTGACAGCAAACAATGGCTTTACCTGTTATCATCCTTTAGCAGATCAGGCCACTACGTGACAATCTACCAACATATGATGAACCCTCTAAAGAATAAGCTTTAAACAGCCACTGTTATTGTTAATATTAATAACTTCAACAACAACAACAGACCATTTCGAAAAGGGCTCTTATCATGTTATGACCTGGTGGATGACATCGGAAGTTCACTGAGGCTTTTTGCAGATGATGCTGTGGTGTATCGAGAGGTTGCAACAATGGAAAATTGTACTGAAATGCAGGAGGATCTGCAGCGAATTGACGCATGGTGCACGGAATGGCAATTGAATCTCAATGTAGACAAGTGTAATGTGATGCGAATACATAGAAAGATAGGTCCCTTATCATTTAGCTACAAAATAGCAGGTCAGCAACTGGAAGTAGTTAATTCCATAAATTATCTGGGAGTACTCATTAGGAGTGATTTAAAATGGAATGATCATATAAAGTTGATCGTCGGTAAAGCAGATGCCAGACTGAGATTCATTGGAAGAATCTTAAGGAAATGCAATCCGACAACAAAGGAAGTAGGTTACAGTACGCTTGCTCGCCCAATGCTTGAATACTGCTCAGCAGTGTGGGATCCGCACCAGGTAGGGTTGATAGAAGAGATAGAGAAGATCCAACGGAGAGCAGCGCGCTTCGTTACAGGATCATTTAGTAATTGCGAAAGCGTTACGGAGATGATAGATAAACTCCAGTGGAAGACTCTGCAGGAGAGACGCTCAGTAGCTCGGTACGGGCTTTTGTTAAAGTTTCGAGAACATACCTTCACCGAAGAGTCAAGCAGTATATTGCTCCCTCCTACGTATATCTCGCAAAGAGACCATGAGGATAAAATCAGAGAGATTAGAGCCCACACAGAAGCATACCGACAATCCTTCTTTCCACGTACAATACGAGACTGGAATAGAAGGGAGAACCGATAGAGGTACTCAGGGTACCCTCCGCCACACACCGTCACGTGGCTTGCGGAGTATGGATGTAGATGTAGATGTAGATGGTCAATGTTTAATTGCAGCATGGTATTACGAGAAAGTTTGCAGAGTGTTAATTTGTACTGAAATTAGGAAAAATACCTTTAATATTCAGTGCCCATGAAAACACACACGTACTGTATATTGTTGCAGTCCTCAATCTGATGCAGCTCTTCATGCCAGTGTATCCTAGGAAAATTTCTTTATCTCTGTGAAAATATTGCAACGAACACCCATCTGAACACAGATACTATATTCAAGCCTTGGTCTCCCTTTACAATTTTTATACCCCTACATTATCCTTAATTACCAAATTAACTATTCCTTGATGACTGAAAATGGGCCGTATCAGTTTATCCCTTCTTTTAGTACAGTTTTGCCCTTCAGATGTGTAACTATTTTCCTTCACAAAAGGGGGAGGCAGCTTTATAGACCCAACAGCATTCTGTTTGTATTGTACAAGATCTTGACTACAATTATTATCAATAACAAACCTTAGATTTTAATTGGGAAAATGAACAAGCTGGTTTCAAAGTCAAGTTCTGCCCAATAGGCCATTTACAAGTTATCGATCAAATTAAAGATCATTACTATTTTATAGGGTTCATATACTTTGAGAAAGCTTTTGACTCAGTTTCAACAAAATCTGTACTGACTGTCTTTGAGAAGCAAGGTAACTAAAGAATATAAAAATTGTGCCAGGAGGAATGGTCAGTATTCAGGGATATGACAGGAATGATTACTCGAAGCAAAAAGATCTAGAAAACATGGGCTCTAAGAGTCATGCCTTAAGAGCTATTGACATTTCTTTCTCTTCTATACTGTGAAACAAATATCTTCTACTCCAAGATCTTTGCTTTCCATGAAGACACTAATATGGACCAAAACAAGAAAAAAAATGTCTAGTAAGTATGGGCTCTGAAATGCATACCTCAAGAGCTATGAGCACTTGTTTAGTACACTATTCTGCTTCTAATGCTTGTTCCCATCATAATGCTGAATACTGACCATTCCTCCTGGGACACACTGTACATGGTAATGCTATACTTTTAATTAGGCATCTTCAGGATAGTGAGAATTTCAGAATTGGAAATAATCACACAAGGAAGTTACTTGTCACCAAATCTATTCTCAATTGTCCTGCAATACAATATCAGAATCTTTAAATACAAAAATGAAGAAACTATGTGTGTCAGTATCTAAACAGCCTATGCTGTTTGAGGACACTGTACAGTTTACCTCTAGTGCAGATAAACTCACAAACTCAATAGAGCAATTTTGAAAGTAGGCCTGAAAATCAATATATCAATACAATAATGCACAATTAACACATGAAAGAAATAGTATTTCCTCTAAACCATGGTTTTATTTACCAAGGAAAATCGTCAAACAGAGACACGTTTTCAGGCATTATTTTATTTAGACGAGCAGTTTTGGCATCTTTTAATATCATCTTCAGGCCCCTATGCACTCCATGTACAGTCAGATATATCGATACCTGCGCATACTGGAGCCATCAATGTCTAGATTATGTGCATTTAACAACAACAGCTTTGTGGTGGCTATTCATTTGGGTAGACTGTTTGTTGGTGGTCATGTGCCACAGAAAAGGCCATGTAGAAGTTACAGCAGTGTCGGTACATGATTGCTTTCACACACAACCCACCTTGGGACAATTTAGGATAAACGTGTGACATGACTGAAACAGGACGTGCTGTTTGGTTGCATAGAATAGGTATGATCTGAAATGGACAAGAATATCTTGTAGATTAGGTGGAAGGCAGACTATCACTTTGGAAGAGGTGGAGAGACTATTGTGTTATAGCCAGCGGCATACATGACACCCTCATATATTAGCTTGTTTAACAAATCCATGGCTTGGCCATATGTGCTTGTATGGGCCCTTTTATATGCCAACCACTTATGAGTGATCTGGACAAAGCCTTCCCAGCCACTCGAGATTCTAAATGCCTTATCTCAGTCAGGTTCATTGAAGATATCTTCACAATCTGGACTCAAGGGTTACACACACTATCATTATTCCTCCGCAGCTGCAGCAGCTTCTCTCCTATGAAAGTGCCAACAATATCTGAATCTTTCAACTTATCAAGGTCCTATCTTCATAATTTCCTATCTTTCTGCAATTTCTTCAGTTTTAGTTACTAAATTATGGCCACAGTCCACATATGCTCCTACAAATATCTGGCAGTTTACAGTCTGGTTTTAAAATCTATATGTAACCATTATATAATTTGTTTGAAATCTTGTGATGCCCTAGGGCTCTTCCACATACATAGCTTACTTTCATAATTCTTAAATCAACTGTTTGCAGTGATTAAATTGTGCTTTGTGCAAAATTCTCTCGGGGGCTTCCTCTTTTCTTCCATCCCAGAGTTCATATTCTCCTCCAATTTTCCTGTCTTCTATTCCTATTATCGAAATCCAGTCTGCCATCAGAATTTCTTTTCTCTTTATTTGTAATGAGTAACTTGTTTTACCTTGTAATACATATGTATAGTCTTTTCATCACACAAGCCAAAATAAAACAAAACAAAGGACACCAAGTGGTCAACATTGTTACTGGCAACAGTTTGGCAGTGGCCATTCATCCTGGTAGACAGCTGGTTGCTAGTCATGCTGATATAAAAAGCTGTGCAGTGTTTGTAGCTGAGTTTATGTATAGCATGGCAGCTTTCACATGTGGGCTGCCCTCTGATGGGGTAGGATAAACCTGTGCAGGACTAGGGTAGAAAGAGCTGGGTCGGTGGATTGGACAGGTCTCGACAGGTCTTGGACCTTGATCTTATACAGGAATACGGTCCGTGAGGCAACAGGCAAGGAGTGGACTGGTAAGAATTAAGATGTCATGTAGGTTCATTGGGTGATGGAACATCACTTTACAAGGGGCATAAAGGATCTTGGATAGCATGCCCATCATTTCACGGCATGAGAAAGGATACAGAAGGCCTGATGAATGATAAGGTTCAATTGTCTCACTCCAGGATGATATTGAATGATCACCTTCACCATGTTCTGCTGCCCACTGGCACTGACAATTGTGCATCACATGACTAGCTCGTGCAGCTGCTACTCCCCTCTCCTGCATTCTTAGCCAGCAAACCAGCTGCGTCCCATGAGCCGCTAGCTACCAGCCCCACTGCCTCTCACTCACTTCATCCACCCTATGCTGAATTGCACCACTACCATTGTGTGCCCAGATGACACCATGCAGACCTGTGACTCTCTCTCTCTCTCTCTCTCTCTCTCTCTCTCTCTCTCTCTCTCTCTCTCTCTGTGTGTGTGTGTGTGTGTGTGTGTGTGTGTGTGTGTGTGTGTGTGTGTTTTTCCTCCACCTTGAAAAAGGATTACTCCAAAAGCTAGCAAGTTTTCTATTTTTTGTGTGTGCCTCTTGACTACTCAGCGCTTCTGCTGGTTCTTGGTGAGTGGTCTCCTTTACTCCTAAATTATTTACATACTAACAGAATTTTCCAACAAAATTATGCATCAAAAATAGATTATTATAATCACTAACAACAAATAACATGGGGTAAACTGCAAGGAAATGAGTGTATCAATTCTAACTACTGTGAAGAGGTCTTTGAAAAATGTGTGGCTATCTACTTTATCCAATATCCTTACCACCCTAGAACATCATTCCATAAGACAACAGGGAGTGAAAATGTAGTACAAAATAAGCGTGATTAGGACTCGAAGAAAGAGGAATTTTCAAACAAACTCAAGATAAAAAGATATTGTGAGTTGCCATAGCAACCATTAGTAACAAGGCAGGGAAATTTCTGAATTGAGATTTTCACTCTGCATCGGAGTGTATGCTGATATGAAACTTCCTGGCAGATTAAAAGTGTGTACCAGACAGAGACTCGAACTTGGGACCTTTGCCTTTTGTGGGCAAGCGCTGTACCAACTGAGCGACCCAAGCAGTTTCGTATCAGCGTACACTCTGCTGAAGAGTGAAAATTTCATTCTGGAACATCCCCCAGGCTGTGGCTAAGCCATGTCTCCGCAATATCCTTTCTTCCAGGAGTGCTAGTTCTGCAAGGTTTGAAGGAGAGATTCTGTGAAATTTGGAAGGTAGGAGACGAGATACTGGCAGAAGTGAAGCTATGAGGACGGGGTGTGAGTCGTGCTTGGGTAGTTCAGATGGTAGAGCACTTGCCCACGAAAGGCAAAGGTCCCAAGTTCAAGTCTCGGTCCAGCACACATTTTTAATCTGCCAGGAAGTTTCATCCAGGGAAATTGTTTCACACAGTTCCGTAAGACGGGAAATGAATACTTTGAAATAGAGCACAGATTGACCGAAGGAAGTAATAATGATTATTCAGTCGAAAATCCCAGGTGTTACTACACACGTTGTTAGTTCATGAGTAGATAATATAGAACGAACTTTTAAAGAAAAAATAGTCAACTTTGACATTTTAAATGTACATAGTTTGGCAGAACCATTTGAACTAATTAAAGATCGAGAAGTTACCAAGCATATAATCTCCGAAACCTTTGGATGGTTGCTTTTTCCGAACGTAATGATGCTGGTAAGGTTATGGACCACATGTCGGAAGAATTCAAATTTATCAAGGATGGAATAGAAAACAGAATAACTTTGCCTAATGTTGTGTTACCGAATAAAGTGGTGATTGTTTTGCGTGCGGAGACTTTCACACAAAATTTAACAAGAAGTACTTGTTTGCACTTGCTCAAGTGAGGTTAAGGTCAGATCCATGGAATCTGGACGGAGTCACATCTGTCTCCCAGGGACGTTAATGTTCTGTGTTGACAGGCGGAGTGACGGCCATCGGATCCCTAGTTGTTTCCGGTGTTTCTTCTGCAATAAAATTTTCCTGCACTGAATTACCCCAACTTCTTACGCTATTCCCCTACTTCTTACGCTATCACTCTACTTCTTATACTGTCCTATCAGCCACCATTAGGAAAAGTAGTCCTCGGTTGTTAGAAGACTGTGCCCATTAAGTCGCCTTTCTGCTACGCTCTAGTCAGTGGTAGTCCAACAGCAGCCGAGGCTCTCCACGTATAGTTAGGTCCTATTTTTGCCTAAGCTGCTCTTTTAAAGTAATCTCTTATCCAGTTGATCTATGCACACCTTGGTGCAGATTAATAAAATGCAAAGAATGTTGTATTAATAGAAAATATGATTTTGTATGAATCATTACATAATTGTGATAATATGATACATAATTTTATATGTAATGCAGAATGTTTTTTACCTTTTATGAGATGTGATCTATAGGGGAGGGTTTCTATTAGTTTTTGGAGAGGTGGGTAGTGTAAGTACGAATATGGCTAAACAGAACACACACCACACCTCCCAAACGGCCCTCGCAAACAAGTGTGACTGATTTTTCACCATTTGCTGTTCCATAGATGTTGCTAAGATTTTTCTTTGTGGACCTCAGGGGTGAAGGAGAATGTCCGTTCTGTAAGAGAGAATTAACACCATACCTCCTCCGGCTTTTGACTCGAGTACTGACGAGGTAGGGATCCTGGGGAAGGGAGGTGGGAAGGGTTTCCTGTCTTTGAGGCTATCTTCTTACACTTCTTTGACCTTAGCAAGCATTTCTACTTTTTCCTTTCTTACTTCTCATTTGAGTACCTATCTATCTTTTGCTCTTTCCATATTCAACTACTTCTTTCACAGAAGTCTTTCTCATTTTCCGTTGTTTCCAATAAGTTCTACAAATGGTTCAAATGGCTCCTATGGGACTTAACATCTGAGGTCATCAGTCCCCTAGAACTTAGAACTACTTAAACCTAGCTAATCTAAGGAAATCACACACATCCATGCCCGAGGCAGGATTCGAACCTGCGGCCAAAGTGGTTGCGCGGTTCTAGACTGAAGTGCCTAGAACCGCTCAACCATTGTGGCCGGCTAAGTTGTACATTGTACACACGTGTGTGTGTGTGTGTGTGTGTGTGTGTGTGTGTGTGTGTGTGTGTGTGTGTGTGCATAAGTAAAAACTATGCTTATTTTACATCGAGTATACCTAAGTAGGGAGCGTGAGTAATTAAGGAGAGCATAAGCCAGAGAGGAAGGGTTTGTGATAATTGTTAAGGAAGGTCAGCCTGACAAATATTTTCATGACTGGGAGGATAGTGGGACTCTTGTAACATAAGTAAACACATTTGTATGAATAGTGTATAGAGGTAGAGTACATACCAAGAATATAAAAGTTGAAAAGTTGAAAAGTAGGAGGAGGACTCTAGGGTACTAAATGAAGTATTAAAAAGTGAGTGTGAAGTGTGAAATAGATTTCGTAATTTTACCAGAGGATATTTAATCATAGTGCACATAAAGATGTATACTTGAGTAATGAATCTAGAGGCCTACTCATAAAGGATAAGGAGGTTGCACCCAGCATTTATTGGATATAAAGGGCAGGTAGGCAGACTTAAGAAAGGCTGACCTATACTGTCGGACAGGGGCACCATAGGAGAATAGGAATTTAAAGCAGCGTACCTACCGAAACGGAAGGAGAAAAGTCACTAATAGGGTCAACCCACGTGTAAGGTATAGATGCTGATCAAAGGAGAAAATGACAGTATCGTGACAGAAGTCACACATTTTGTAGGAATTATTCCGGTAAGTTTGAATTCTATATTTCACAACCATTATTATGTTTTATGAGTGTCAATAGGAACATTTTATTTTGTCCAGAGTTACTACAGAAAACTATAAGTAATGAGGCCATTATGTACTAAAGAGGTATTACAGAGAATTAGAGCAAAGGATGAAATATTCAAGGGTCCATGACACCTGAAATTAATGGTTGGAAAAAGAGAGCTAACTCCAACGTGCATTGAAAGGTTCACATTTTATAACTAGTAGTAGACTGGAAAAAAGGAACGACCAAGCAATAAGAACAAGAGTATTTATGTTTATTGATATAAAAAGATGAAATGTTATCCTATGCGATATTAATGTACATGGTAATTACATATAAAATATTGCATGTTTGATCTAAGGAAGGGGATATGTAGTGATTCGAGAATTTACACATAAAGTTTGGAACCACTTGACCTTCTGCCACCTCGAACACGCGATGTTTTAAAGATAAGTGTGAGAGAGAGAGAGCCTATTTACTGTGCAACACAAGTCTGTGTGTGCAGGATGGACGTTTATCATGGGAAAACAAGAGTTACGTCAGACGAGCGACGCTGACAAGTGTTTGCCGCTCATGGCATAGAACCTGTATGGAGGATGTAAGGAGTAAGTACGTATTATTCCTTGGCAATCGAATAACTGTTATTGTTATAGACAATTGAAACATGATATGTCTAGAGGCTCTTACTTAATCTTGGTGTTAGACTTGCTTGAAGCAAGACCTGTTTTTGAATTTCTGGTGGTTATTAAACCCACCACATTATAATTATAGTCAATAGTAACAGATGGTTATTGGCATAGTTGACTTGCAAGAGACTGTATGCTTATATGAAACTTGTGGAAATGAAAATGTACCTGAACTGATCTGAAAGTATGAGGGTACCAAGTTATTTCTAGTGTGTGTGTGTGTGTGTGTGTGTGTGTGTGTGTGTGTGTGTGTGTGTGTGTGTGTGTGTTTTTCAAGTAAGTCAACTGTAGTAAGAGAAGTGTGAAGTTCGCAGTCCAGTTTTGCGCCGCTTCTCTTGTCGCTGAAACCATTAGAATATATGCAAGAACAGAACATTATACTCTTAGCTTCTTGATTGTTATTTCTATTGTTGACTATTTTTGCTTGTTATCCAGCTTGACTGTAAGGAATTTCACAAAGTGTATCATTTAGTATTTGATCATTAATGTCTATTTTTAGCTGGTTGCATTAGTTAGCTTGAAGCTGCACAATTAGAGTTTATGTGCCATTAAGATAGACAGTTCAAAGTCAGTGAGTTTGTGAATGTCCATTTGTGCTGTGGCTGGTACAATTGAGCAGCTTGGGCCCACAGTTAGTATGTTTGCATCATCATTAATATTACACTTTATATGCTGTTGTTGTTGTGGTCTTCAGTCCTGAGACTGGTTTGATGCAGCTCTCCATGCTACTCTATCCTGTGCAAGCCTCTTCATCTCCCAGTACCCACTGCAACCTACATCCTTCTGAATCTGCTTAGTGTAGTCATCACTTGGTCTCCCTCTACGATTTTTACCCTCCACGCTGCCCTCCAATACTAACTTGGTGATCCCTTGATGACTCAGAACGTGTCCTCCCAACCGATCCCTTTTTCTGGTCAAGTTGTGCAACAAACTTCTCTTCTCTCCAATCCTGTTCAATACTTCCTCATTAGTTATGTGATATACCCATCTAATCTTCAGCATTCTTCTGTAGCACCACATTTCGAAAGCTTCTATTCTCTTCTTGTCCAAACTATTTATCGTCCATGTTTCACTTCCATACATGGCTACACTCCATACAAATACTTTCAGAAATGTCTTCCTGACACTTAAATCTATACTCGATGTTAACAAATTTCTCTTCTTCAGAAACGCTTTCCTTGCCATTGTTAATCTACACTTTATATCCTCTCTACTTCAACCAACATCAGTTATTTTGCTCCCCAGATAGCAAAACTCCATTACTACTTTAAGTTTCTCATTGCCTAATCTAATACCCTCAACATCACCCGACTTAATTCAACTACATTCCATTACCCTAGTTTTGCTTTTGTTGATGTTCATCTTATGTCCTCCTTTCAAGACACTATCCATTCCGTTCAACTGCTCTTCCAAGTCCTTTGCTGTCTCTGACAGAATTACAATGTCCTCAAAGTTTTTATTTCTTCTCCATGGATTTTAATACCTACTCCGAATTTTTCTTTTGTTTCCTTCACTGCTTGCCCAATATACAGATTGAATAACATTGGGGAGAGACTACAACCCTGTCTCTCTCCCTTCACAACCACTGCTTCCCTTTCATGTCCCTCGACTATTATAACTGCCATCTGGTTACTGTACAAATTGTAAATAGCCTTTCGCTCCCTGTATTTTACCCCTGCCACCTTTAGAATTTGAAAGAGAGTATTCCAATCAACATTGTCAAAAGCTTTCTCTAAGTCTACAAATGCTAGAAACGTAGGTTTGCCCTTTCTTAATCTAGCTTCTAAGATAAGCCGTAGGGTCAGTATTGCCTCACGTTTTCCAACATTTCTACGGAATCCAAACTGATCTTCCCCGAGGTCGGATTCTACTAGTTTTTCCATTCGTGTGTAAAGAATTTGCGTTAGTATTTTGCAGCTGTGACTTATTAAACTGATAGTTTGGTAATTTTCACATCTGTCAACACCTGCTTTCTTTGGGATTGGAATTATTATATTCTTCTTGAAGTCTGAGGGTATTTCACCTGTCTCAGACATCTTGCTCGCCAGATGGTAGAGTTTTGTCAGGACTGGCTCTCCCGAGGCCGTCAGTAGCTCCAAGGGAATGTTGTCTACCCCGGGGGCCTTGTTTCGACTCAGGTCTTTCAGTGCTCTGTCAAACTCTTCACACAGTATCGTATGTCCCATTTCATCTTCATCTACATCCTCTTTCATTTCCATAATATTGTCCTCAAGTACATCGCCCTTATATAGACCCTCTATATACTCCTTCCACCTTTCTGCTTTCCCTTCTTTGCTTAAAACTGGGTTTCCATCTGAGCTCTTGATGTTCATACAAGTGGTTCTCTTATCTCCAAAGGTCTCTTTAATTTTCCTGTAGGCAGTATCTGTCTTACCCCTAGTGAGATAAGCCTCTACATCCTTACATTTGCCCTCTAGCCATCCCTGCTTAGCCATTTTGCACTTTCTGTCGATCTCATTTTTGAGACGTCTGTATTCCTTTTTGCCTGCTTCATTTACTGCATTTTTATATTTTCTCCTTTCACCAATTAAATTCAATATTTCTTCTGTTACCCAAGGATTTCTACTAGCCCTTGTCTTTTTACCTACTTGATCCTCTGCTGCCTTCACTACTTCATCTCTCAAACCTACCCATTCTTCTTCTACTGTATTTCTTTCCCCCATTCCTGTCAATTGCTCCCTTATGCTCTCCCTGAAACTCTGTACAACCTCTGGTTCTTTCAGTTTATCCATGTCTCATCTCCTTAAATTCCCACCTTTTTGCAGTTCCTTCAGTTTTAATCTAAAGTTCATAACCAATAGATTGTGGTCAGAGTCCACATCTGCCCCTGGAAATGTCTTACAATTTAAAACCTGGTTCCTAAATCTCTGTCTTACCATTATATAATCTATCTGAAACCTGTCAGTATTTCCAGGCTTCTTCCATGTATACAGCCTTCTTTTATGATTCTTGAACCAGTGTTACCTATGATTAAGTTGTGCTCTGTGCAAAATTCTACCAGGTGGCTTCCTCTTTCATTTCTTTGCCCCAGTCCATATTCACCTACTATGTTTCCTTCTCTCCCTTTTCCTACTACCGAATTGCAGTCACCCATGACTATTAAATTTTCGTCTCCCTTCACTATCTGAATAATTTCTTTTATTTGATCATACATTTCATCAATTTCTTCGTCATCTGCAGAGCTAGTTGGCATATAAACTTGTACTACTGTAGTAGGTGTGGGCTTCGTATCTATCTTGGCCACAATAATGCGTTCACTATGCTGTTTGTAGTAGCTTACCCGCATTCCTATTTTCCTATTCATTATTAAACCTACTCCTGCATTACCCCTATTTGATTTTGTGTTTATAACCCTGTAGTCACCTGACCAGAAGTCTTGTTCCTCCTGCCACCGAACTTCACTAATTCCCACTATATCTAACTTTAACCTATCCATTTCCCTTTTTAAATTTTCTAACCTATCTGCCCGATTAAGGGATCTGACATTCCATACTCCGATCCGTAGAACGCCAGTTTTCTTTCTCTCACTTTATATATAGTTCTTTAAATTAATTGTACTGCTGTATATGTAGGTGAATCAAAAGAATGGCCCCAGTGTAGTCCATACAAGAGGGATGTCATTAATTGCACAACAGTTTTCTTTCACAAGCAGGGACAAGAAGCATACACAAGAGTGAACCAGTATTACTCGCACAGTGACAGAATTCATATTGATGAGTCACTTCGTATACAATTTCCTGTTAAAATTGCATAAATAATACTGACTGTCGTACATATCTATGAGGAACTAAAAGTATATACCAGCATGAATAAAATTATTTAAAACTACTTGAAACATTTTCATTTGTACACAAAGAGCTTTATGGCAACACATATTATTCTGTATGTAAATCCATACAAAATATTACCAAATTACATGTCACTCTAGATGAGTGATGTGTAAACCAACACAAAGAGCTTTATGGCAACACATATTATTCTGTATGTAAATCCATACAAAATATTACCAAATTACATGTCACTCTAGATGAGTGATGTGTAAACCTACGTCTATTTTACTGTCTTAGTGAACTATAAACACTATCATGATTTAATACGGGAGAGTGCATCTGTTGTACGATTTTGTTAAGTATACTGCAGGGACACCATGTGTCTTCAAGGCAGGTCGGCAACTGCAGTAAGTGCACTACATGCAATACTTACATGGATGGCTGTGCACTCTCCATGCATTGTCATCCTAGGCTGGAATAATGAGGATACAAAGGAGTAAATCCCCCCAGTGCAACAATGGTGGTAATGATTCATGAAGAAACAGCACAAGACTGTAAAATTTGATGACAGGATTGTGTCAGATCTGGAGAGAATTAGATAGTGACATTCTCGGATTAAGGAACACACACACACACACACACACACACACACACACACACAACTGGGTGAGGGGACATCGAGTTACATTAGGTTTGGACTAGGGAGGTTACGGGAGCGGAGGATGTGCTGTAAGAATAGCTCCCATCTGTGCAGCTCAGAAAAGCTGGTGGTTTTGGGAAGCATCGTGATGTGACGGGAAGTGAAGCAGCCATTGAAATCTCGCATTTTGTGCCACTGGGGGGTCCACCTTGTTTTTTGCAGCACTTTGGCAGTGCTCATTCATTTTGATAGAAAGCTGGATGGCTGTCATACCAATGAACAGCACAGTGCAGTGGCTGCAGCAGAGCAGGTGTATGACATGACTGCATTCAGTGATGACCTGGTACTGGGTGACATGAGGGCCGCTTCTTTGCAGTTGGTTCTTGGGGTGGATGTGAGGATCAGGTGTGTGTGGGGTTACTGCTTGGAAGAACTGTTTGTGTATTAGGCCTGGAGGATACTACCTGTCCGCAAATGCCTTTGTCAGGCCTTCAGCATACTGAGTGAGGGAGTTTTCACCACTGCAGGTGTATCTACCACGGTTGGCCAGGCTGTATGGGAGGGATTTTTTGGTGTGGAAGGAGTGGCTGCTGTCAAAGTGCAGGTATTGTTGGTGGGTTTGATGTGGACAGAGGTATAGAGGAGGAGATCGGCGTCTAGGAAGGTCAAAGTGCAGGTATTGTTGGTGGGTTTGATGTGGACAGAGGTATAGAGGAGGAGATCGGCGTCTAGGAAGGTGGCACGATGGGTGGAGGAGGTCGAGGTGAAGTGGATGGGAGGAAGGTGTTGACATTGTGGACAAATGAGGATAAGGTGTCCTGGCCTTGGGTCCAAGTTATAAAGATGTCATCAATAAACCTGAACCACACCAGGGGGTTTGGGGTTTTGGGAAACTAGGGTTGGCATAGGAGGGTGCCGTATGGTTGCCTATGGCTGTGCCACGAGTTTAACTGTATACCTTCCCTTCAAAGGTGAAGAGGTTATGGGTTAGGATTTAACTGAGTAGCTGTATGAGGAATGAAGTGGTGTGTTTGGAATCTGCAGGGCGCTGGGAGAGGTAGTGTTCAATTGCAGCAAGGCCATGGGCATGAGAGATGCTGGTGTACAAGGAGGTTCCATCTGCAGTGATGAGAAGTGACCCAAGAGATAAGGGTGTTGGGATGATAGAGCAATGGTGCAGGAAGTTGTTGGTCTCTTTAATGTGGGTAGCTACGTTTATGGGCAATTGGTTGCAGATATTGGTCAACAAGGGCCAAGATTCTTCCAGTGAGGGCACCGCAATTCCGTGCATTAGAATTTGTCACATTTTTATCAAAGAATATATGATGAATGTCTTTGAAGAAAATCTGCAATTTAGTTCCAAGAATTTGATGTTACAATAAAGCATCACACTTTCAGCATGATTCCAGATTGCAGAAGAAAAGAAGTCTGAGAAATTTACAGAGTCATGAACCAGAACTTCAGCAAACTAAATACTATTAATTATCTACAGCTCAGCTGCAAATTAAAACTACAAAAGCCAACACACTCAATGTAGGTAACATTACATTCTGGCTCCCTAGTGACTGGACCCAGAATATTTAATGCTTTAACAGTGTCAAATTGGTAAAGAATGTTGACAATAACTTGAAGCCAGGAATTAATCAAGAAAAAATTGAAATTTTAATTCAAGACTTACTGGGAAGTTATTGTTGTTATCACTGAAAACCAACTAAACAATAGCACGTTAAGAAGTACTATGTAACTACATACAAGAATAGGAAGTCAAGCATTTAAGAAGAAATAATTCAGTGATGAGTAACAATCAAAGCTATTGGCAGAAAATTATAAATACCACAAATCTAAAGACTGAGCCAACAGCTACTACAGATGATGAGTGTGTTCTTGGGTCTCCATAACAACACAGCAAGTAGTGGTGTATCAATGGCAGTTTCTCACCAATCCAAACCAACCCGGTTTCTCCGAATGCAGCAAATCATCTCATTATCAGCATATCAGCACAGTGAGCTGCTCAACTAAGTTAAGTGAGCTGTATTGAAGCCAGCTTAAGCTTTTTGGTTGTCTGGTGACAGTGCGTGTTTTGTTGATAATATAAGTGTAACATCTTTTTAAACTAAGTTATACACACTTTTAACAGTTGTTAATTGAAGAAAAATAGTTGTAAACCTGTTACTGTTCTAATTATATGCCAGTGCTGACTAGGAGTATGGAAAATACGGGGTGATTCAAAAAGAATACCACAACTTTAAAAATGTGTATTTAATGAAAGAAACATAATATAACCTTCTGTTATACATCATTACAAAGAGTATTTAAAAAGGTTTTTTTTTTCCACTCAAAAACAAGTTCAGAGATGTTCAATATGGCCCCCTCCAGACACTCGAGCAATATCAACCCGATACTCCAAGTCGTTCCACACTCTCTGTAGCGTATCAGGCGTAACAGTTTGGATAGCTGCTGTTATTTCTCGTTTCAAATCATCAATGGTGGCTGGGAGAGGTGGCTGAAACACCATATCCTTAACATACCCCCATAAGAAAAAATCGCAGGGGGTAAGATCAGGGCTTCTTGGAGGCCAGTGATAAAGTTCTCTGTCACGGGCTGCCTGGCGGCCGATCCATCGCCTTGGGTAGTTACGGACAGATAAGTGCCAATGTGGTGGCGCTCCATCCTGCTGAAATATGAATTGTTGTGCTTCTTGTTCGAGCTGAGGGAACAGCCAATTCTCTAACATCTCCAGATACTGTAGTCCAGTTACAGTAGCACCTTCGAAGAAAAAGGGACCAAAAACTTTATTGGCTGAAATGGCACAGAAAACGTTCACCTTAGGCGAGTCACGTTCATACTGAGTTGTTTCCCACCGATTCTCAGTGCCCCATATACAGACATTGTGACGGTTGACTTTCCCGTTAGTGTGGAAAGTTGCTTCATCACTAAACAGAATCTTTGAAACGAAAGATTCATCTGTTTCCATTTGAGCAAGGATAAAATCACAGAAATCGATTCTTTTAATCTTATCAGCTGCAGAAAGTGCTTGAACCAATTTCAGACGATAAGGTTTCATAAGTAACCTTTTTCGTAGGACTCTCCATACAGTTGATTGTGAAATTTGCAGCTCTCTGCTAGCTCTGCGAGTCGATTTTCCTGGGCTGCGAACAAATGCTTGCTGGATGCGTGCTACATTTTCATCACTCGTTCTCGGCCGTCCAGAACTTTTCCCTTTGAACAAACACCCATTCTCTGTAAACTGTTTATACCAATGTTTAATACACCACCTATCAGGAGGTTTAACACAATACTTCGTTCGAAATGCACGCTGAACAACTGTCGTCGATTCACTTCTGCCATACTCAATAACACAAAAAGCTTTCTGTTGAGCGGTCGTCATCTTAGCATCAACTGACACTGACACCTAGTCAACAGTGCCTCAAGCGAACAAATGTACAAGTAAATGAAACTTTATAGTTTCGTCGACAGATAGTGCTTAGCTCTGCCTTTTGTCGTTGCAGAGTTTTTAATTCCTACAGTTGTGGTATTCTTTTTGAATCACCCAGTATAATGAAGGCTCTGACAGACTTAAAGCCTCAGGATGATGAGTTACTGAATGAATTGAATGCCAGGTTAGATAAGGCGAATAATAAGATAAGTAAAACCAATTCTGAATATAAATACAAATTTAAAGGCTCAACGTGTTAAGGTTGAACATGCTATTGCTGAAATAAATATCAAGTTGGATATAACAGAACCAGGAGAGATCAACACATTACTGACAAGTGAAGAAAAACTAGAAATAAACTAGCTGATCCACATGAATAATTCATACTCTATCATAATCAGTCACCTGTAGGTAATATGGTAATTGAGCCATAAGTAAATACAAATATTTATTAATAAAACATATAATATTATTAATAGTTGTAACAAACATTAGTCTCATTGTGAAAAATCAGTATCATTAAACCATTTAAAAAGCAGATATTGTCTTTGTCAAATTAATACGTTTGTCTCAAACTTATTTATTTTACAAAATTCATTGAAAACAATGTTAGCAGCTATAACAAGGTGTGTACGCAGACAAGGAAAAAAATTCCCCGATATCCCGTTTAAAAATATACTTTTTCCGGGTGAAACACACCTTTTCATGCTAAGTGACAGTAGGTTCTCCGTAGATTTTTCCCTTGGAACTGTAAAACTTATCAATCCTTTGAATGGTTAATGTTTTATACTCTGGCATGGAGCTTCCCGGTGGTGGTGGTGGTGGTGTGTGTGTGTGTGTGTGTGTGTGGGGGGGGGGGGGGGGGGGGGGACATGTGAGATAAGTTTGCAGGAACAAATATGCTGCACATTTTCGTATTACGAAAGTATAAATTCGAATTGCACCAAACACAGCATTTTAATTTCTGGAGCACTGAAATTAAGATTGGAATGTCCTTCTGTAAGCCAGTCATATCTCATGCCACGTGATCTCTCCAGCTGATGACAGCAGATATTCAGAGCATAGGACATATGTTCTAGTCAGCCAATAGCAAGATCACTGTAACGTAGTACGAACACACAAAGAGGAAAAGTTAATGGTTTACATTAACATACATAGTATAACCCAATAAAAGCTAAGCTTTCACATATAATATTGGTCCTGAAGATTAACAGGTTACAATAGAAGCTAAGCTTTCACACATAATATTGCTCTTTTTGTGTGTGGGTTATACTTTAAGATACAACACACAAATGTGCCAGTAAATTTAAAATGACATAAATGTCTGGTCTTCTGGGCTCGAAATTCTTGTAGGTGGATGGTCCTCAAAGTGATCATTTTTAAACGCTCTGTGATTTAAGAAATTCATCCCGCTTTCTCACACGTAACATAATTCATCTTGCATAAAAAAAAAAAATTACTTTGAAAGTAACGCTTTTCAAACTACCATTCGCAATACTATCCTGAGACTATTGGAGATAGGTTCAATTTAGCAGTTGCCAGAGAGCACCAGAAAAGAGGTATTATTGCGTGTGTGTAGCTGCAGTGGTGTAGGAAGCTTGCATGTATGTATAAAGCACTAAGAGATCTTACGTTACGCCATAAAAGAAACAGGACATCAGAGGATACTCCAAGAGCATTGGAATTTGGTAAACCATACTAAAATGCATAATTCAGTTTGAAGTGCACATTGGTTTTTTTCCAGATTCACAATTAAGTAGGTTCCATCTGATATTAAGCTTTTCAGTGTGGTCTTTGCGACGTAAATTTTCTTAGATTACCAGTACTGTACTGTTTCGTGTTTGGTTCTTTATTATGGCATAATACCATACATGGCAGATGATGAAAACATGCATTTGAAATTCAGTGAACACTTGGAACTAGCCAATATTGTGGAATGAAACACTTCGTTTCAAAAAAATTGATTACCTCTGCGGAAAGATTAATAAAGGCAATTTCTTTAGCAAACTGACAGAAATAACTTCATTGTTCTGCAAGGTGATTAATGCTTGACTGCTAATACCTTGGAAAAATAAAATCAGAAAACTGAAAGTAATAAAATATTTTTGCCATCTGTAATTACGTGAATGTATTTTAATTCACTTGATAGCTCCCAGACACAGAAACCAGTTTTGTTTTCATTTGACATGGGAGCTGTAAATGAAGAGCAAGCAGTGAAATCACTTAACGCAAACACAAGTCATATGGAGATTAACCCCATCGCAACTACAGATCGGACAATTCTGCACATGCACGAATCTGGCAGGTATGGCACGCAAGAAAAATTTTTCTCATTAGCATCTGGCTGCTTGCTGCTACAGCCACACTTCAAGTAGCAGGAAGCAGGAGAAGGTACTGTTCATAGATGAGTCAGCTGTGCAAGCGCATGAGTCCGCTGGCACCTGGTCAGACGAACCTAATGTAAACAGTTGTGACGTCACGCTCATAGAAGCAGTTTATTGTTACGAAGTATTACGTAGTCTTCCACCTAAGGCCTCTGACATATTTTTGCTGTTTGCAGACGCTTGTGCGTGCAAGGTGTTTTGTTATTGTAAATGGCGCATTTCCTTCACAAATAAAGTCTTATTTTTTTCCTCTCGTATATATTTTATTGCTGCAGTATCATTCTCCAGTACCTGGATACAGTAACATTCTTTGCTAGAGTATCAATTCTTAGCAATCAAAACTACAAAACTTTAACTGAGAGCTAAAACAATGAAAAATTTCCAGAAGTCTGAAAAATTCCCAAGTTTTTCCCGGTTTTCTTCCGGATGAAAAAATTCCAGGTTTTTCCTGGATTTCCAGGTTGTCTTGGGTCGTATACACCCTGTATAATGTGATCATTGTTTACTAATGTGAACATTGTTTACTAATGTGAACATTGTTTACTAATGTGAACATTGTTTACTTCTTGGCTATTGGTGTCTTTAACACAAAAAGAAATATCCCTGAATGTGTAAACAAATGAAAAAGCCACATATAACTGTCCATGAGAAAAAAAAAGGTTCTGGTAAATACAATTCTTCACTTTGAAGTGCCTAGCCTCGTGCTTTATTAATGGACAATTGAATGCTACTTTTATTGGGAATCATTTTCTTATCATTTGGAAAGACATGGTTTGATCAGAAGATATGACGTTAATGTGAGGTATGAGCACAGTTCTATTAGAGCCGGTGAATTTAGCAGTGATGGTATACTAGCTTAAGTGCCTTACCACTAATCTTACATCATTAATTAATCCCTGATTATCATTAAGATATTTCTCAAACATAACAATGGCACTTTTCTTAAAATGCAATTGATGAGCTGGTTAACCGAGCGGATAGAGTTCAGGAATTATATGAGGTACAACTGAATGTTGTTTATTTCTTCAAGTAGGGCAGAATCAGAACTGAGGTAAAACTTTGCCTCCCCATGTAATATACTGGAAATGACATAGTCATGAATGGAAGTGTTGTAAAATCATTTTTTGGACAAAGAATTTTGAAACATTTTGGTCACTGATTTCTGTAACATTGAATATGGTGGTAGTAAAACTACTGTAATTACAATAACAATGTTTAGAAATTTTGATTCCTTCACTGAAGTAATCTGATTCTCTAAATCACCATTACCCACTTTTAGTAAACATCAGGTGAAAACAGGATAGCATCTGCCGTTATATTTTGAGTCACCTTTTGAATTTTAATACGAGACCATAAGGGTGATCGTTTAACTGTAGTTTTTACAATGACTGTTCTATTGACATGTCTAATGAAGGGTAACACATGATGGACATCTCCGCCAAACAGAATTATGTTGTCTCCACAATGGGGATTATTTATTCATAATGTCCCTTGAAAGTCAATCGAAAACATGTAGCGAGTCTTCGGGAACTGTTGAAATCTCATCCCAAATGATGAGATCAGTGTCACACAGAATTTGTTCATCCTTGATTTGAATGTGAGTTGATGAGACCAATTTGTTCAAGATGGATACAGGTAATTTGAAAATCGAATGTGATGAGCATCTACTTGGTAGGAGACTGGCAGCAATGCCTGTCCATTCAACTGTTAAAACCATCTTATTTCCACCCCATAAATTTGATACAAAGTTTTGTGGACAAATGATTTACCAGACTTTCTCAGTCCCTCAATGGCATGACAACTGGGGGTCTTATTTCTTAGTCAAGACTTCCTCATCTATGACTTCTGTTTTTCGTTTAACTTTTTGTAAGCTGTACCACTGTTTGTACATTCTTCTTCTACATCATAGGCTTCTGTTGTGTGTTGCGAGATGTTTGCAACAGGAGCTCGAAGGTTGAATTATTGGCATAATCTGCCATGATATTTGAAAACGTTCTCCAATTCTAACAGTGTGAAGTTGTAGGAAACGGTACTTACCTCCTGTGATGATGAATGTTGATGTAATGAACTTTATTTGCATAGAACACAACACTTACTTACAGAAAGTTAACAACTCCAGATGCTGTTGTACATAATAGTAAAATAAGATTGTCACCAGATGGTGCCTTTAAATTCTTTACATTGATGTGTATGACTGAAATTGCATGACAGACTACATTTACGTAAACAATCTAAACAACTGTTGTGCATATTAGTTAAATAGAGCATCAATAGATGGCACATTCTACATTGCTTTTATAAAAATAGTTTTAAAATAAAGTAAAAAGAAAACCTATTTGCGTATTTTTTGGCATAGTGGTGAAAGAAATCTTGAAAATGATGTCTCAATCATTAATTTTTATTAATTAATAAGGGAAATATGCAAACAGCCTTGCCGCAGTGGTTAACACTGGTTCCTGTCAGATCACCGAAGTTAAGGACTGTCGGGCTTGGCTAGCACTTGGATGGGTCACTGTCCAAGGCTGCCAAGTGCTGTTGACTAGCAGGTTGCACTCAGCCCTTGTGAGGCCAACTGAGGAGCTACTTGACTGAGAAGCAGTGGCACCAGTCACAAAAATGACATTGGGCAGGAGAGCAGTGTGCTGACCACATGCCCCTGTGTATCTGCATCCGGCGACACTTAAGGGCTGAGGATGACAAGACACCTAGTCTGTGCCATTGGGCCTTCAGGGCCTATTTGAAGGGTGTTTATTTGTTTTAATAAGGGAGATGTGGCATACTGACAAAAAAAAGACCTGAGAAATAATATATATAATAATAAAATATCCAAGTTACAACCTAAAATTTCAATTTGAACATATCTAAATTATTATGCAGCGTGACCTGGTGAAGAATGAAGCTGATAGTAATTAGAGACATAAAGAAAGATTTAAAACAGCTCAAAGATTTTACACAGTAGGTGTTGACTGAGGTACATAGACAGATCACAATACTATTATCAGACTAAATCTTTTAGAACAGCAAAAAGACTCAGCTATAACTAATGTTGCAGGCTCTACTGTTACAACATGGGAGGAGTGCATTAGTGATTTAACTGAACGCATTAGTGATTTAACTGAACAAAAAGTCAGGAGGAAAAGACTGAATCATTTGTTGGCACAACTCATTTGTCAGCTGAAACAGACAGAACAGATGCAGAATTCCAGAGGCTTTGTTTACTTGGAACATATAACGCTGAAGCACTACATTCCTTATAGAGAAGCCTTGCTTTGGATTCAACAGCAGCAAAATTGCCTGTTAGCTTGCAGGCATTATCAGCCTTCATGAGATACAAAAAGATTCAGTCTGAACGGTAATGTTCATTCATATTTATTAAAATAGTGTCATGTCATCACTAATTCCATGTGGAAAATATGGAATTATTTAACTATACACCATGGAAATATTTACAATGCATTTTAATTCATCCTTGAAATACATGTTTATCCTGTAATACATTATAGTGTATGCTACAATATGCAGATGTCAGCAACCACATACTGATGAGAGTAAGATTACGAAGAGTGAAATGTGTTTGATTTAGAACATGTTTAATGATGCATTAACTCCCAGGCTGGATAAAAATGGTATTGTGAGTATCCATAGCAGTGTAAGTGACATCTTTGGATAACCTAATATTTGTTTTCTAAAGATTAATTCAATGGTAATAAATACTATTTACAATAAGATACTGCTAAGTCAGGTACGATTACTGGCTAAGATGGTGAAAAGGACCACTTGAAATATTGACAACAGGGTAAACCAGACAGCCAGGTATGTGTTTACCGTAATGTAGGAGTACGTTTGTCTCAAAATAAGAAGTGCAGAGGAGAGGGAGATATTGAAGTTGTAAACAGGATGATGTCCCCTAATTTGTACTGTACGGAAGGAATAAAGCAAATAGACCAAGGAAGGAGGACCTACATCTGCGATGAAATGAAGAAACACATATGGGACATCACCACCAAGGAATATATAGCACTGGGTGTGAGAAGTCTTTCTGAGGAAAGTGGTGTTATAAATGTGACTTCACAGGCTTTCCTGGGAGAAGTATTTAAAGTCTCTTCAGGTTTGCTGCTGGACCACTCAAAGACTGTTTTCACACTCGAGCTGGCTACACAAGCACATTCTGTTTTGATGCGGCCTAGGTGTTATCAACAGTGGTAGAATAATAACGATTCTGAGACTTACTCCAATGTTGTACAAAAGAGAAACTTACTTGAGTTGTTGTGGACTGCTAAGGATAATGAAATAGGGATTATACTGCATATGAAGAAAGTGTCTGAGTTAGTAAGGTAAAAACATTGAAAGCTTACAAGATAGAAGAACCATGGTATACAAAACTTGAAGATACTAGGTACTCAAAATCTAGCTCCACCTTATAGTTAGGATGATGAAAAGGGATAAAATTAATATGTAATATATGGCTTCCTGAACTAGTTGTGTTACAGAATGAGCTGCCCATCGCAAAGAATTTTCTCTTACACTTAAGTTTGGAAAATATAGTTAGGAAAATGCTAATTTAGTAGCCTGAAGAAAATGACCGTCGAGAAGAACTTGTAAAATGCATTATATACAAACAAAACAAAATAAATGTTTGGAGGTAAGTGTAAATATGAATTTAACTTAAGTTGACAGTCTATTGTGTGCATATGTAATCACATTGTCCTTATGGACCAATGACATCTCGTATTATAAAATTAAGAATAAGATGGAAAGGGTTAAAAAATTATAAAGAATAAGCAACGATTTAAGTCTATGTAATGTGTAGTGATATCATTAGTCCAAGTGGGGGAATATGTAGCATTACATATCACTCCAGAGGAGTGATGTGTAACTGTATGTCTGTCTATTGATGAATAATGGTTGTGAACTATAAACAATATAATGATTTAAATATTTAGGAGAGTGCACCTGATGTGAATTTTTGTTATGTATTTTGGCAACAATCAGAGCAAAATGCCTCGGACCTTTGGAGGTGTCGGAGTCCCACCTCTAACTGACAAACCGGGGACTCCTAAGATACGACTTGGTAAACAAATGGTAATGAGATGGGGAGCTATTAATATCAATGGGGGCTACTCTGGGAAGAAGGTAGAGCTGGCAGAGGCTGCAAGTAAGATGGGGCTGGATGTTTTAGCTGTTAGTGAGAAAGAAGAGGAAGTGGGAGAATACAAGGTCTACCTGTCAGGAGTCAAAGCAGGAATAGCACAATGGGGTGTAGGGCTTTACATCAGGAAAGAAATGGAACCCAGCATAGTTTCAGTAAGGTATGTAAACGAACGACTGATGTGGATAGATTTGACAGTGTCCAGCAAGAAAATTAGGTTGTGTCAGTATATTCGCATTGTGAAGGGACAGATGGATAGTTTTTATGAGGCACTCAGTGATGTAGTTGTTAGAGTAAAGGACAAGGACAGTGTTCTGCTCATGGGTGATTTTAACGCCAGGATTGGAAATCGAACAGAAGGGTGTGAAAAAGTTATGGGTAAATTTGGAGAGGGTATGGAGGCCAACAGGAACGGGAAACAACTCTTGGATTTCTGTGTCAATATGGGCTTAGTAATCACAAACTCCTTTTTTAGACATAAGAACATTCACCGGTATACTTGGGAAGCCAGGGGAACCAGATCTGTCATTGATAACAGATCAGGAATTCAGGAAGGCTGTGAGGGACACACGTGTATTCAGGGGATTCTTTGATGACACTGATCATTATTTAATCTACAGTGAAATTGGGATTGTGAGGCCGAAAGTGCAGGAGGTCAGGTCTATATGTAGGAGGATAAGAGTGGAGAAACTTCAGGATAAGGACATCAGGCACAAGTACATAAAAGCGATCTCAGAAAGGTACCAGGTAGTTGAATGTAGTCAATTACAGTCATTGGAAAAGGAGTGGACAAGGTACAGGGACACGGTAGTAGAAGTGGCTAAAGAATGTCTTGGAACAGTAGTGTGTAAAAGCAGGAAGAAGCAAACAGCTTGGTGGAATGACACAGTCAAGGCAGCTTGTAAAAGGAAAGAGGTGTATCAAAAATGGCAGATAATTGCAACATCCAAGAAGAAATCTTGGGAAGACTTTGGAAACAGGTTGGAGACTATGGGTCAAGCTGCTGGAAAACCATTCTGGAGTGTAATTAGCAGTCTTCGAAAGGGAGGTAAGAAGGAAATGACAAGTATTTTGGACAGGTCAGGAAAACTGCTGGTGAATCCTGTGGATGCCTTGGGCAGATGGAGGGAATATTTTCAAGAGTTGCTCAATGTAGGTGAAAATACGATCAGTAATGTTTATCATTTCGAGGTAGAATGGGATAGGAATGATGATGGAAATAGGATCACATTTGAGGAAGTGGAGAAAATGGTCAATAGATTGCAGTGCAATAAAGTAGCTGGGGTGGATGAAATTAAGTCGGAACTCATCAAATACAGTGGAATGTCAGGTCTTAAATGGCTACACAGGATAATTGAAATGGCCTGGGAGTTGGGACAGGTTCCATCAGACTGGACAAAAGCAGTAATCCCACCAATATTTAAACACGGAAACAGAAAAGATTGTAACAGCTACAGAGGTATCTCTCTAATCAACGTTGTGGGTAAAATCTTCTCAGGTATTGTTGAAAGTAAAGTGTGAGTATTAGTTGAGGACCAATTGGATGAAAATCAGTGTGGGTTTAGGCCTCTTAGAGGTTGTCAGGACCAGATCTTTAGCTTACGGCAAATAATGGAGAAGTGTTACGAGTGGAACTGGGAATTGTATCTATGCTTTATAGAGCTAGAAAAGGCATATGACCGGGTTCCTAGGAGGAAGTTATTAAGTTATTGTCTGTTCTACGAGATTATGGAATAGAAGGCAAACTTTTGCAAGCAATTAAAGGTCTTTACATGGATAGTCAGGCAGCAGTTAGAGTTGACGGTAAATTGAGTTCATGGTTCAGAGTAGTTTCAGGGGTAAGACAAGGCTGCAACCTGTTGCCACTGTTGTTCATATTATTTATGGATCATATGTTGAAAACAATAGACTGGCTGGGTGAGATAATAATACGTGAACACAAAATAAGCAGTCTTGCATGTGCGGATGACTTAGTTGTGATGGCAGATTCGATTGAAAGTTTGCAAAGTAATATTTCAGAGCTAGATCAGAAATGTAAGGAGTATGGCATGAAGATTAGCATCTCCAAAACAAAAGTAATGTCAGTGGGAAAGAAATATAAATGGATTGAGTGCCAAATAGGAGGAACAAAGTTAGAACAGGTGGACGATTTCAAGTACTTAGGATGCATATTCTCACAGGTTGGCAACATAATGAAAGAACTGGAAGCGAGGTGTAGCAAAGCTAATGCACTGAGTGCTCAGCTACGATCTACTCTCTTCTGCAAGAAGGAAGTCAGTACCAAGACTAAGTTATCTGTGCACCGTTCAATCTTTCGACCAATTTTGTTGTATGGGAGCGAAAGCTGGGTGGATTCAGGTTACCTTATCAACAAGGTTGAGGTTACGGATATGAAAGTAGCTAGGATGATTGCAGGTACTAGTAGATGGGAACAATGGCAGGAGGTGTCCACAATGAGGAAATCAAAGAAAAACTGGGAATGAACTCTACAGATGTAGCAGTCAGAGTGAACAGGCTTAGATGTTGGGGTCATTTTACACGCATGGGAGACGCAAGGTTACCCAAGAGACTCATGGGTTCAGCAGTAGAGGGTAGGATGAGGCGGGGCAGACCAAGGAGAAGGTACCTGGATTCAGTTAAGAATGATTTTGAAGTAATAGGTTTAACATCAGAAGAGGCACCAATGTTAGCACTGAATGGGGGATCGTGGAGGAATTTTATATGGGGGCTATACTCCAGACTGAACGCTGAAAGGCATAATCAGTCTTAAATGATGATGATGTATTTTGCCTGTGCCAAGAATACTGATGGATGTAGAGTCCCTTCAGGGAGAGGGCACTGACTGAAATAACTGCACTAGATGAAGTATGTGCTTGGACACTGGTGTATGCAACATGCGCTGTTGCCCTAGGTTGGGGTGGTGCAGCAAACCACCAATAAGTGGCCCCAGCATAAAAATGCTGGCAACAATTCATGAAGAAACAACAGAAAATTGAAAAATTTGATTCATGACAGTCTTCTGTCAGATTTGGAGATTATAAAATCGAGGCATTCCTGTATTAAGAAAGTCTTGTATACAAGAATTTAGTGTACTGTGATCGAGGAATAAACGAAGAATGTCTTTGAAGAAACTCTTCGCATTTATTTCCAAGAATTTGATATTATATGTTAAAGCATCTGACTTCCAGCAGTATTCCAGATTGCAGAGGAAAAAAAGTCTGAGAAATTTACACAGTCAATTCATCAAATGAAATATTACCCAGAAATTATAGCTGAAATACTATCCACTAATTATAGTGCAGTTGCAAATAAAAACTATGATAGTCAACATACTCAATGCAAGAACATTGCATTTCGATATGAATTACCACATTAGGAAGTGTGGCTTCAAATTTTTGCAGATTGATTCAGCACTTTAGCTCACTGACCATGAATGTCTTGTGCTGAATCATGCAAATTTAAAATCAGTGTTTAGAAACTTTAAAACTACAATGTAATGATAAAAACTAACCGTTTCTTTTCTGCTGACCTGAGGTTCTGCAGACTGCTGGTTCAGAATAGGCCACATAACAGACGTTATTGCTGGATGTTGTCTAACTTCCAGAATGATTGGTTTCACTGAGAATGTTTTAAAATTTGCCCTTTTTATCCACTTGCTGAAGATCCCACCACCTGCTGGAAAAATCTGCAGCACAAACAGAGAACCATACATTTATTCAGGTTAGGAACGTTTGGTGAAAAAACATATAGTTTTACTAGCTTAGCGGCTACTGCTTTGTTGCGTAGACTGTATGGCTAGCACTTTTTTCCCTTTCTTTAATCAAATTCATATATTGTTATGCCCATTGCTTATGTGTAAATCTATACACTGTGCAAATAGTGCATTTAGTCTATGCAAACTAAGCTGCAGAAGGGTATTAAAATTTAATAAAGAAGTTCATACAAGATTTGCACATTTTTAAGAAAATTGAATTGAATCAATGTATCAGGGCATCTACAGGTTTTTAGAGGATGAAATTCATCACCTTTCCATGACTTTTACATTAAATCTTTAGTTACATTCACGATCTCATGAAAATGTGTGTGGTACATTGACAAAAACATTTTTCTATGAACACGATAGGTGGTTGAAATGAAAGTTGAATGTAATCATTCTTATGTCTCTTACACTATAAGTGAGCATGAATAAAGTAACTGTATATAACTTGTATAACAATGAAAAATTCAATTATTGATAATATAATGTAAATGGATAGATAAAAAATTTACTCACCATGCGACAGCAGGCTAACTTTTACAAGCTTTCGGAGCCAGTGACTCCTTCTGGCAGAAGAGTTGAAGGGGAAAGAACAGGGGTTACGGAAAAGGACTAGAGAGGTTTAGGGAAAGGGATACAACATAGAAAAGTCACCCAGAACCCCGGTCAGGGGAGACTTATTGGACGGGATGACTTCCTTGTCATACTGTCCGGTAGGTATCCCCTGACCCGGAGTTCTGGGTGACTTTTCTGAACTGTATCCCTTTCCCTAAACCTTTCTAATCCTTTTCCTTAATCCATATTCCTTTCCCCTTCAACTCTTGTGCCAGAAGAAGGAACCACTGGCTCTGAAAGCTTGTAAAAGTTAAATGCTTTTGTGTGTGTGCCCCCCTGCCGCCACTTGGGGAGTAGATTTTTTTATCTATCCATTTACATTATATAAATAAAATAGAAAGAAACTTCCACATGGAAAAAATATATTAAAAACAAAGATTCCAAGACTTACCAAGCGGGAAAGCGCCGGTAGATAGGCACAATAAATAAAACGCACAAACACACACACAGAATTTCGAGCTTTCGCAACCGGCGGCTGCTTCGTCAGGAAAGAGGGAAGGAAAAGGAAAGATGAAAGGATGTGGGTTTTAAGGGAGAGGGTAAGGAGTCATTCCAAACCCGGGAGAGGAAAGACTTACCTTAGGGAAGGTTACCCTAAGGTAAGTCTTTCCTCTTCACTATGTCAGCTGTTGATGGAGTCATTCTTTTTGATAAAACGTTTCCAATGCAACTGTCACTGAATAATTTCTCAGAATGGAGCTCTGCGTAACTTTGGGTGATAAACACGAGCCACCTTTTACTATCTTTAATTTCACAGGACTCGTCTCAGCAATTTTTAGATACAGACTTTGCAAAATACTTGTGCACTCATTTCTGAAAATACAAAATCAATAATCTAGAAACAGTGTACCTGGTCAACTCAAACGGACGTTCCTGTACACGGAATCACATTTTAAACATAGTATCAATTTTGTCATCAGTAATGACTTTTTTCCATTGTAATCAGAACAAAAATAATTTTATAAACATATATTCGACTTAACGAAAAATTAATGTACAAGGGTTGCCCAGAAAGCTACGCACAACTTTTTTTTTCTCAGCCAAAAATAATGCTACGAATGCCAAACATCAGGTATTTGAAGTCTTCTGAGTGAGTGCACTAAGTTTCCGTAACTTCCGATAGATAGCATAGCTGCAGGACAATTTCAAAATGACATCTGTAGGTGACGTATGTTGCAAGCAACATGCCGTCATTGAATTTCTTACTGCAGAGAAAGAAACTGTGGGGAATATTCACAAACACTTGTGCAAAATCTATGGAGCATCTGCTGTCGACAGAAGTACAGTTAGTTGCTGGGCATGGAGGGTGAGGTTATCAGAAGGCAGTTTGGAATAGCTCCACGATTTGCAGTGGTCAGTGAGACCACCCACAGTTGTCACACCTGCCATGTTGCAGTGAACTGATGTCATTCGCGAGGACAGACACATTACAACTCGGCAGTTGGCACTGCACCTGTCCATCAGCAAAGGAAGTTCACACAGTGAAGCACTAGCTCCGTCACCAGGATAAGGATTGGTTCCGACAAGGCATACATGCACTTGTTTCACGCTGGAGGAAGGCCACATAATGGGATGCAGATTTTGTGGAAAAATAGGATTTGTAGATAAAACACCTTTATTTAGTGTGTGTAATTCTCATTATGTTCACTAAATAATTTTGGAAGGAAAAATTTTTTTTAAAGAAAACTTTCACTTCCTACTTCAGCCCCTTAAGGGTTCAATTTCCAAAAATGTTGAAACACGTATTTTTTAATTACTGGTCAAGAAACCAAATACCAATTTTCTTAGTTGTAGCTTAAAACTGCTTTAAGAGTCACATATTATCAAAAAAACCTTCCACCCCCTTAGGGACGGAATTTCAAAAAGCAGCTTACTTGCTTCACTAATATTTTATTATTAGGTTACCAAAATTTTACCATCACAAAACATCACTCAAATACGGGTTTCACTATTAGAATTTTAACAGTTAGTTCGCCATCATCAGTCAAGCTAACAACTGCAATTGCATTTTCTGATGGATTTCAACTTTTGAAATTTCTTCATAGCGGTAGAGTATTTACCTTGCTACCATTGTCTTCTCTCTTTTATTTGAGCACTTTTCACATGTGCAACAAGATGAGAGATCACGCCAAAAAATTTAACTCCTGTTAGAAACCTTACTTAAATGGATGGAACTGCAGTTCTGTGTAGCACTTTTAAGTGCATACAAGTCTTCTTTATTTCATTAACATGAATCATTAATTTTTGGTCATCAGCTCAAACTCTTAAGACAAAGAGACTTTTCTTTTTTAATACTGTACAATGGCTGCCAATGCTGCCACTTATACAGATTCTTATAGTACTAGTTTCACTCTATGACTCATAATAAGATGCTCATACGATGTTTCAGCTAGAAAAAATATTTTTCCAGGTAGTCCGTTTTTCTCTTAATTTCTGCATGCCTACTCTTGAGCATTCTGCTCTCATAGTTTCTGCATGTCTACTCTTGAGCTACAGTAACACCTTGACACCGGGGGTGCCCACAGAGAGAAGCTAGTGGGGGCATCTGCTTATAGCAAGAATCCGTTTAGCTTACAAGTACAGGAAAAGATATGTAACCACAAGGCTCAGAATTTTATAACCTAAAATACCTGGAAAATCATCACTAAAATGACATAAAAATAATATAAACCAAGTCAAGTGAATTATGAGTAACTTTTTGTAAAAAAAAAACTTTTTGTAAAATGATTTGACTAAAAGTATGAGAATATTTTATGCCCCTTAAGTCCTGTACGTGATTCTGAGTGTTATTCATAGTAAAATGTTGCACTATCGTATATTATTTCTTTCTTTTAGACAAACTGTGTTACAATACATTTGACTGATATTTCTTTTTCCCCCCAGAAAGTATGATCTTACTGTCACCTATTTGTCTTCCCAGCACCCACTGTTCTCAAAACGTCCTGAATTTAATAATTGCTTTGAAGGAAGCCATTTTAGTAATCAAGTATCATACCAATACAGCTTTTTTTGTAAAAAATAGCTAGGCCTTGTACAGATGAACTTTCTGATACTTCCTCTACATAGCTAGCAGTAGCTAATAATGGAATATTTCAATTTTCTCTCAAATCACTAGTTAAGCATTTTCTTTCTTACTTTGATTACATTCAAGCAAATAAATTTGTTTTTGCAATACACTCACACTGATCAATTTGATACCACATTTGTCAATTTCCCAATCTTTGTTTGGTTTTGAAAACTGTGTAATTTATAGGAAGTCTTGTCTTAGCTTCTATCAAACATTTGACCAAAGAATGAACTAGAGTACAGTAACGAAAAACTTGGAACTGAAATTAGAAAAAGGAAAATCTAAAATCACAACTTTTTTTTTAGGGAATCTCATTCTTTGGAGATGTAAGCAATTTGTCATAAAACCATTTATTGCAGTGTTTGACATTCAGCATGCAGAGGTTCTGAAAAGTGAGGGAAAGACAATGACAATTAAGAGATGAACCATCAACTTATTTACAAAATGTAAGAAAATGTATTGAGCAACACTGTTGCATTTTTACTATACACACATGTATTGTTTGTTCTTACCAACATTTAAAGAATGTTGCTGTTTTTATAGGTGGACACTGAACACCAATGAAAAAAATGAAGTAAAATCTTAAAAATGTTCAGTTGTATGTCCATTACCCTATAAGTTATATGAGTCGGAAGGTGACATTTCCATATGATTGATGTGGTAGTGCTTAAAAAAAAGAAGTGGGAAATGTTATCCACAAAACATTTTTAATGACAGGAAAACAATTGAAAGAATAGGCATTACAAGAGGACCGACAGAAAAAACATAAGTGTTGGGAGAACGCAAACTCTGAGAATGGAAAAGCATGCTTGATTATAATTACACTATTAGCTTTTTTGTTTGTAACATTAGCTAGCTATTAAAAATGCGCTGTAGAAACTAACAGAAAAATGATGATCAGATAACTCCTACAAAATTCCAAAATCACAGGTATGGCAAAAATGTTTTGCCCCTAATGGCATGAGAGCCTCTGGGCATTCCTGCTTCACACATTTACATTTAAATGTAAAAAGCTGACTTAATTACCCCTTTCACATTTCAGATTTATAGAAGGAGCTTGTAAATGAAAGCTTTCTGACTTCAAAGGAATGTAGATCTAGATCTCTGCCTTTCATGGGCATAGCTCTACCATAAAGCAATTTGAAGGGACCATGGGGGTACGCTCAAAAGTTTCAATATGCAGGTACCTTTCTCTTACTATTCCTGG